>NC_083729.1:93582119-93943994 GCF_028564815.1 Eubalaena glacialis
GCATTCTTAACCTTTGACTTTTTTCTATCAGAGTATTATGTACACTCTAGAGCAGGGAGGGCCACCAGGCTTTATCTTTCAGCCCAGCCGTCCCCATCATTTTTGGCACCAGGGACCGGTTCCGTGGAAGACAATCCTGCTGCGGACCGGCGGGGCGGGGGCGGGGATGGTTTCAGGATGATTCAAGCGCATTACATTTATTGTGCACTTTATTTCTATTGTTATTACATTGTGATATATAATGAAATCATTATACGACTCACCATAATGCTGACAGGAGATGAAGCTCAGGTGGTAACGCGAGCGATGGGCAGCGGCTGTAAATACAGAAGAAGCTTCGCTCGCTCGCCTGCGGCTCACCTCCTGCTGTGCGGCCCGGTTCCTAACAGGCCGCGGATCAGTACTGGTCTGCAGCCCAGGGGGTGGAGGACCTCTGTTTTAGCCAACTCAGTGGGAAGTGACACTCTGGAAAGAGTTTAAAGGACTCCCAGGACACGTTTGGGCGTGTGGGGAACGCGTTCCCGGTCAGTTATCGAAGTCAGTCCAGGAGCAGGAGAAGCCACTGCATGGGCCACAGAACCACTGCTCCTTGTCCTTGTAATTCCAAAATGGTTTGCCAGGGCCAGGAAATAGGCAGCCACAGGCCGGGTTCTGGGAACCGAAGACCAAGTTCGGGGAAGACCGAGGGGAGGCAACGACCAGGGCTCCCACTGGCCACTTCCTTCACCTCCTGCTTCCATCTGAGCCCTGAGGCGCAGCCCCATCCAGACCCACCTTAAGCAGGTCCTCTTTCAAGGGAACTAAGGGGCAGGGCCAGAGCAGGAGCTGCTCCTCCTACGGGCACAGGTCTGGGGCTTCAGGACTCGAGAAGCCCCTGGAGGAAGTCTGCAGAAAGGAGTTGTCAGGGCCAACACACAGGAGCAGAGGCCAAGGTCGGTGAGCCCCCCGGCGGGGCTCCTTCCCCGGGATCAGCTCGGCCCCCCCGGAGGAGAGCAGAGCCAGAGGCAAGGAGGGGAGAGCGCCTGCCGCTCGCTTCTGTTCACACGGGAGAAACACTTTCCTCCAAGACATGAGGGAGGAAAATTGCTTTTCTGCCCCTCATCCCAAACTTCCCTGGAGACACTGTCCCTGGTGCCAGGGTGGGCTTCCTGCACGAAGGGCACCCCCTTCCTGGGGGGTTCACTTGGGGTCCCTCCCTCCCTGCAGGGGGGCCTGGCCAGCCACCTCCATGGAGTAAGGCCCTCACAAAGCGTGTCCTCCAGGGAACATGGCGGGGCCTCCACGGCGGGGCCCAGACCACCCAGGAAGCCGGGCCCAGGCCCTCTGCCCAGGGTGTCACCCCGAACCGGGGTCCCTGCTTTCGCTGGAAGTCGTTTTGGAAAGAGCAGACGGGAAAACTGACGGCAGATCAGGGCCCAGGCGGGCAGCCCGCAGAGCTGGGGCGGCCAAAGGGCTTCTCAGCCTTTCTTTTGGCTGCAGGAAAGATTCCTTCCCCTCACTTGTCACCCCAAGACGGGCTCAGGCTGGGCAGCTACAGACACGGAGGGTCCAGCAGAGCCATTTGTGGGGGGCGGGCAGGACGACGGGCAGGAGGCGGGTCCCAGGACCCCCGAGCCTCCGCCCAGGGAGAGGGACCTCCCGAGGCCTCAGGAGAGGAGGCTGACGTGGTGGTTTCACAACAGTGACAAAATCGGGCTCCCGCCCAGCGAGTCATCAGACCAGCACGGGGGGCGCCAGGTGAACAGGATAGGCTCCTGCGATCAGAAGCTAAAGCTCGTTCATTTCTAGATTTCCAGAGCAAAGTTTGCTCAAGTATCACTGTTTCTCTATGCCACTGAAATTGCTTTTTACTAAACTGAATGTGTGTAGATTACCTTTTAATTTAAGAAAGAATTTGGTTATTAGGTAAATGTTTTTTCTTTTCTGACTCAGTGTAAATTTAAAAAGTGTGAAACGTATCCAAGGAGGTCCGTTCTGCCAACATACAGGATAAAGAGGTTTTACGTAAGCCAAAAATAATAGATTAAGGAACTTCCGGATCCAATGACAAGACCAGATTACTTGAAAACCCTCCCAACACAAGCACCAAGAAATTCTAGATGCAGACAACAAACAGTCCTTTAAATGTGGAGCCACGTGTGGAGTGGGCACGGGACACTCAAGAGGGCTGAGCCACAGGCCCGAGGTGCTGACCCCGCCCTGGGCAGTGGGTGCAGACGCCCACCTGGGTGTTTTAAGGCCTGTGAAAGTCAGGAGGGGAGACGGGGGCCCTGTCTGAGGGGATCTGGAGTTGGATGAGCTTGGCCTCTTCAAAGTGCCCTGGAGAAAACGGGAGTCCGTGCAGGGAGGGGGTGAGGAAGCTTGGGATTTGGAACCCCAGGCCTGGGATGCAGGCCCAACTACACAACCCACTCGGTCCAGCGACCCCTCAAGGCACTAAGTTAATATGAAATTAAATCTCAGGTTAGTGGTACCCTGGGCCCCTGCCAGGGCATGTCCACAGCTTTTCCAGAGAGAGAAGCCCTCAGCAGGCTGCACAGGATCTGACACATGTCCCCACAGAAAATGAACTCGCAACCCAAACGGAAACCTCATTTAGAAAGAACCAGCTGGAAGGACAGACAGCACAGTAAGACACCCACCCCCGCCAGAACTGCAGGTAAAGGGAAAACATAGCCATCAGTATTCTAAAATATGGACTACGCATTACCAGAAAGAGAATTCTGTGTTTGGAGAAGTCAGCACCCTGCAGAGCATCTCCCAGCCTTGGCTGGGGAGTAGGCGAGGGGGCGTCTGGGAAGCGGGGGGCGGGGGTCCCCCAGCACATCAGAAACCACAAGTTACCCATGACGCCTCCACAGCCCACATTCACGTTATCTCAGTAGTCAGGAAAACAAATGAGACTTCTGTTTTTCTCTTATACTTTTCTTTAGAAAATTTTAAAACTAAAAATTTTTAAATAGTTCAAAGAACACCTGTGAACGTTCTCCTGGATTCACCCACTAAGATTTTGCTGTACCTGCTCCCCCCTCCCTCCCTCCCTCTCTCTCCTCCCTCTTCCCTCTGTGTACCAGTGAACATGGACTAATTTAAAGAAGCATCGGAGTGTAAGTTGCAGTCACTGCGACCCTTCATCCCTGCACAGTTCAGCCGGTATCTCCTAAGAAAAAGACATTCATTTTCCCTGTAAACACACGGTCTAGTCCAGCCTCCCCAGCTGTCCCCATAATGTCTTCCGGAGCTTTCTTTCCAGCCCAGAATCCTGGTGTGTCTTGCGCTGCATTTGGTTACGTCTCTTTAGCCTCTTGTAATCTGGAACAGTGCCCCCAGACCACACCATGTTGTTCTCCTTTGTCGTATATTTCCACGATATTGAATCTTTTGAAAACTTCAGGCCAGGTGTCCCATAGAACATCCCACACTCTGGTTTTATCCAATGATTTCTTCATGATTAAATTCAGGTTAAACATTGTTACTAGAAAACTGCACCTGTCACATTGTCGATATCAGACCATGAACCCACCGGGTGGTCCTGCCATTGGGTGCTAAGTGGCAGCACTTAGTCAAGGTGGTCTCCTGCACATCATTCCATATGAAGGCGCATTTTCCATCTATAATCTGTGGGCTGAGATTTTGAATAGCCTGTTTCTCTCCCCATTTTATCCAGTGCTGGTCAGCATCCACTGGTGATTTTTTTCTAATATTCCTTCCCCATTTATTAGCTGGCATTCTTCATAGAGATCAGCTGAGACTTCTAAAAAACAGTCACAGAGCCTGACAGGAGCCTGCCTTCAAAATGAGCAAAGAACTCCCACATATAAAGGGCTGTTGGTCGTGAGTGCAGGATGAGAAACTACAGAGCAACTTAGGAAAAGGCTAGCTGGAGCAGAACTAGCTGAGTCCCACCTGCAAAGATCTGAAGCTGGGATCGCCAGCGATGTAAAACATGCCCACTAAGATGTGTAAGGATAAAGTCATAAACCACGTTAAATAAGAAACAGACAAAATATCTGTGAGTATAAATAATGACAACAGTTGAAGCTAAGAACGAGTTAAATAACAGACTCAATACAATTTATAAAATAAAGGCAGGCTGAAAAAAAATTACATTGACTGTAGCCAGAGATGCAGAGCAAGGAAAGGCTAAGAGATCTGAGGACAGAAAGAGAAGGTCGAACAGAGCCAGCTGGAGTCCCAAGGAAAGAACAGAGAGAAAGGGAGAAAGAACTGAGCATGTTCCAAATCTATGAAACCCGTGATCCTTGAAATCAAAAAGTACAAGTTCCAAGAAAGAGAAATAAAAATGAATGCAAGCTTAGATATCATCCTATAAATCTATAAACAACAAAGAAGAAATATTATTTTTAAAATTAGGGAAGAAACACATTTTACTTACAAATGAGCTATTTAAGAGAGCAAAATTTTCAATAACAAAAAAAGGCCAGAAAACAATGGGATAATTAGGCTGACAATAAAGGTCTAGGAAAATGTATACCTGGCAACACTATCTAATGGCTGTGTGGGTGCATCGATAAGTGAACGGATAAACAAAGTGTGGTATGCCCATACAATGGAACAGCACTTCATTATAAATAAATAAATAAATAGAATAGAATATCGATACATGCACCAACAGGGGTGAATCTCAAAATAATTATGACAAGCTGAGTCATGTGTGTGAAATGTATTCAGGTGGAGGATTATAAACAGGGCAGTAACATGACATTTATGTGAAATGCTCCTTGGGCCTTTCCCAGAATGTCATACAGTTGGAATCATTTAGTTCATAACCTTCTTTCAGATGGGCTTGTTTCACTTGGTATAATGCTCATCAAAGGTTCTCCATGTGTTTTCATGGCTTGATAGCTCATTTCTTTTTAGCACTGAGTAATAGTCCATTGTCTGGAGGGACCACAGTTTCTTCATCCATCCCCTATAAAGGCATCTTGGTTGATTCCAGGTTTGAGCACTTGTGAATGAAGTACCATGGACATCTGTGTGCAGGTTTCTGTTGTGGACATAAGTTCATCAACATGTGCTTCTGTGTCACCTGTGTCTCTGGTGAGGTGTATGTTCAGATCTTCTGCACATTTTTGATCATGTTGTTTGTTTTCTATTTGTTGGGTTTTAGGAGTTCCCTGTATAGTTTGGATAGCAGCACTTTATCAGATATGCCTTTTGCAAATATTCTCCCCAAGTCTGTGGCTTGTCTTCTCGTTCTCTGACAATCATTATATTTTAATGCAGCATATTCGATACTGTCTATGCCTTCAGTCCACCAAATCTAGCTGGGTATATACTGAAAACTGAGCAAGATAAAAATAAAAATATTGCCAGAAACACAAAGTAACAAAACATGCTAATGCATACTGTCATCCAAACAATAGCTTCTATTCATAAATATACTGAAGAAAAATTAGGAATCCATTTGGACTCTTAGAAAACGTTATTCATGGGTAAGTCAGGTTTTTCCATGTGAGTGTAGGCACCCCCAAGGTCACTGGAGCACAGAGTTACAGAAAGATAGCAAGCATGGAAACAGAATTACACAATATTGTTTGTTACTTTGTTCCCTGAAATCATCACTGTTTCAGCACTTTAAAATTATGAAAAAACTTCCTAATTCCTTCCTAGTGGAGATGATTGTTTGTTTTATATTTGGGGGAGCAAGGTGAGGAATCAGCTTTAAATAAAACATCCTTGTTCTTTCTAGTTTATGTAGTTGAAATTGTTAGAAGAAAGAAATGAAAACTTCCAGGCTTCGATATGTCCAAATGTCAAAATCTTGCCTCTCAAGTCCTTGTCCTCACTATTCACTATCTACTTTTATAAGTTGGGAATTTTCCATAATAACAAAGTTAATTTTTTTAAATGGGTGCTTAAATGCATTGAAATTTAGCAATGTGGAAAACATCTAAAAAAGCTACCTTTTATCAAAATTACTTTCAGGTGAATCAAAAATTTGAATATGTAAAATAAAATAATAAAACTATTAGAAGTAAATATAGGAGAATTTATTTCTTTTTGGAGATAAGAACGCTTTTCTGACCAACACACAAAAGCCAAATTCCAAAAAGATTCATGAACATGACTAATAAATCTTTTTTTCTGCACAGAAAAAAAATTACCACACAAAGTCAAAATATCAACTGGGAAAAATATTTCAACACATGACAATGAGCTCATTTTTTTAAATATATAAAGACCTCTTACAAATCAGTTATAAAAGACCATTAAACCAATAGAAAAATTGACAAAGAACTTATTAGAGGCAGTTCATGGAAAAGAAACACAAATGGTTTATGATATATGAAAAGACAGTCAACCTCAATCATAAAGAAATGAAAAATAAAATGTCAACATAATATGATTTTTCATTTATTAGAAGGCAGTTATTAAAATATATGTCATTAAGAAATATTTAAGTGAAAAAAATCAAGATGTAGAACAATCCATACAGTATGCCTCTACCTGTGTAAAAATAACTACGTGTCTATATACATATATCTATATATACATATATATGCATATATGCTTAAATATGCATAGAACATTCTAGAATAACATTGTACAAACTGGTTACAGTAGTTGCTTCTATGGTGGGAGCCTGGAAGTCTCAAGTGAGGAGTAAACATAACTTTCCATGCTGTGTTCTTTTATGATGTTTAAATTTCTTTCTTTTTTTAAAATAAATTTATTTATTTTATTTATTTATTTTTGGCTGTGTTGGGTCTTCGTTGCTGTGTGCGGGCTTTCTCTAGTTGCGGCAAGCGGGGGCTACTCTTCATTGCGGTGTGCGGGCTTCTCATTGCGGTGGCTTCTCTTGTTGCGGAGCACGGGCTCTAGGCGCATGGGCTTCAGTAGTTGTGGCACTTGGGCTCAGTAGTTGTGGCTCGCGGGCTCTAGAGCGCAGGCTCAGTAGTTGTGGCGCATGGGCTTAGTTGCTCTGCGGCATGTGGGATCTTCCCAGACCAGGGCTCGAACCCGTGTCCCCTGCATTGACAGGCGGATTCTTAACCACAGCGCCACCAGGGAAGCCCAATAACTCACTTAACTTTAAAGACATAAGAAAGTTGTCCAGAGCTTTCTCTTTTGCCTCAGGCTGCTCTGGGCACCGCTCCAGTGGCCCCTTCTCCTCCCTCCCGCCCCTTCCTCAGCTCTGCCCTCAGGGACCTTCACCCCTGGACAGTTTCACTCACTGTTAGTGTGGACAGATCGCCATGTTACAGGTGGAGAGAGGCTCCTAAAAAAGGGGTTGTCACTCTCGTTTTATTAACCCCAGACCGTTCCTTTGAAACAAAAGGGACGCAGAAGCCCAAAGAAGAAGACAGGTGATCTGAACCTGCTGGTGGGACCCAAGTGGGGTGAGAGGAGGGTGGGGCTGGAGGGGGGGTGGTCATGGCATCAGGTGAGGCTTAATGCAACCTTGTGGAGGCCTGCTGGCACAACGACCGTGGAGAGGCTTCAGTGCAGCAGCCTGGGTCTCACACAAGTCCCCCTGCCGGTGTGCAGCCCCAGGTCCACATCCTGCCCCAATCCTCCAGCTGGGGAGGGAACCCCGACTGGCCTGACATGTGGTCATTGGTCCCTTGGCAGATAACGTTGTCTCAGTTTCTTGAAGTCTTAAATTTATTATAGAAACGTAATAAAGTAAATCCAAGCACAGCATTCCTGTTTTTTTTTGTTTGTTTTTTGTTTTTTTTTTAAATGTTTCTTGATTGTTGTTCTGTCACTTTTTTTTTTAATTTAATTTTATTTATTTATTTATCTATGGCTGTGCTGGATCTTCGCTTCTGTGCGAGGGCTTTCTCCAGTTGCGGCAAGTGGGGGCCACTCTTCATCGCGGTGCGCGGGCCTCTCATCATCGCGGCCTCCCTTGTTGCGGAGCACAGGCTCCAGACGCGCAGGCTCAGCAATTGTGGCTCACGGGCCCAGTTGCTCCGCGGTATGTGGGATCTTCCCAGACCAGGGCTCGAACCTGTGTCCCCCGCATTGGCAGGCAGACTCTCAACCACTGCGCCACCAGGGAAGCCCCGGCATTCCTGTTTTTAAGTTTAAGAACAACCTTGGCATATTTAGTAAGTTCGTCTCGCGTGCAAGAAACTTCGGCGTGTTGGGTTATGTAACAGATGACCTTCTTACAGCTAGAAGTCAATATGTTAGGAAGCAATTTATTATTTAGACTTGGGATTTTAGGTTGAACGTTCAGACAATTTTACTTAGTTTATAAATGTTTAAGGGAATTTAAGAATCGCCATATTAAGCTTAATTCACTAGATTTGTAAAACTTATTGAAGTAATTAGGACTTTTATCTTTTTGTTATTGTTAGACAACTGAGGAACTTAAAAAATAAAGTAGAACATATTAAATGAAATGCAATTTAAAGCACACAGGGGAATTTTACTAACTAGGCTGATGCAGCCTTTCAGGTGGAAAACATTTACCCTGCTCTTCTACTCCCTGCGCCCATGCGGGTGGAGGATGGGTCCAGCCTGAATGCTGAGTCGGGCCCCTCCTCTGCAGAAGGAGGGGCAGCCTGGACCTGGAAGGCTGGTCCCCCCAGTGGACAACTGCTCATCTAATTCGACTTCAGGTTTGTGCTTGCTGTGACCCCTGTCCCCGGGGGCCCTTGCCCCGGTGCCCCGCTTGGCCGTCTGCCTCCGTCACTCAGGCTTCGGACGGGCCACCCTGATGAGCCAACCTGGGGGCGATACCGATACCGAAAGCACAGCTTCTCTGTGCACCGGCGCCAAATTAAGTCTCGGAGACACGGTTTTGGATGAAGGAGGAAAGGAGAGCTTTATTACTTGGCCAGGCAAAGGGGGACACAGTGGGCTCCTGCCTTGAAAAACTATGTGTCCCCACCCAGGAGGATTTGATGAGGAGCTTTATGACAGTACTTCCCAAGATGGGGTTGCTGACAAGACTGGGGGGGGGGGGTGTGTGTGCAGGGTCTCAGGTGGTCGGTCTCCTAATCCTGATGAGCTTCCCTGGTCCCTTTAATCTTGCCTCAGGTGGTCTCTCGGCTGCCCCTCCCTTGATTAGCAGCTGTTCGAATCTGCCCTTTGGAACTCAGGGAAGGTCATGGAGGCTGGAGTCTTGCCTATAAGAAACAGGGGACAAAAAGGCCTCCATGCCCGGGAGCCCCACTGGGCCCCGCTCGGTTTCAGGGTCACCACCGCCTCGCCTACCTCCCAGCTGCGCTTCCCTCCGGGCGTTTACCTCCCCCAGGTCATGTTTATTTCTTCGTCATCTTTACACCCCGAAACGAAGCTATTTAAAATGCTCAGGCTCCCACAGTTCTTCTCTTCTCCTTAAACATAATAATGAATTCCCAATGCGTCTCTCCTAACTTTCTCAGAGAATCTTAAAAAAAAAAAAGAATGACTGTTCAAAGCTTTAGAAATGACACAAGCACCCCTTTCTTTTAAGCACCTGTGAAATAGGTCCACATAGAAAGATGTCCTCGGAGGAAATGAAAGATCTCCCCCTGGAGGAGAAATACCTGCAACCAGAAACCAGAGAAGTGAATGGAATCCTCCTGACCCAGATAATAAGCGACAACTGGGAGAAATCTGGAATTTCCAAGCCAAGCTCATTGTAACCTACGCAAAGGCAGGTAGTTTGGAGAAAGTGGTGGTGGGGAAGCCAGCTTCAGCAGAGCCGGGATACCTGGAGGGGCCCCCGATTTTAAAATCACAGGTTTTCACCACGGCCAGACCCTGGAACAAAGAAAACCAGACTCCCTTATGAGTTCCAACCCCCCAGGGGCCAAGAGCCTCCTTTTTATTTTGGCCCCTGATAGAGAAAGAGATGGGCAGAATCCCACATGATCAAAGGACTGCATCAATTACAAAACTACTTGAAAGCACAGAGTCTGAGAAAGAGCGCAGAGGTTCTTCCGGGAAGCCTTGCCACTCCCTGCGCTCCTCCCCTGGGCTGTCCTGGAAGCGGAGACAGAGCTGGAACTGAGTGGAAAAGTGTGAATAGCATCGGGTCCAAACCTGCACGAGGACTGTGGGAAGGGGGCGGGGGTGGGGGGGAACACGTACCAGAATCCTATGAAATGGAGAGGAGCTTGTGGGGAAGGCAGGGTGGGAAGAGGCGGAGAAGCCAGGCTCGTGCAGGGTGGAGGAGTAGGCAGCCCAGAGCCCAGAGGGCTGGATGGAAAGTCAGACGGAAGGTCTGAGGGCGCTCCGAGTTCCGTGCTCATTACTCCAAGCAGTGGAAGAGAGGGAGGCAACCAGTAACCAGTCTGGGGAAGTCTCTCGGTGGCCACTGGACTTCACAGGAGAAACCCTGGATGTTCAGAACCAGGACGATTCCAGAAGAGCCTCTTCTCCGCACTTCCTGATCACGCTGGCGTGTATTCTGTCCTCTCTGGCTCAGGACGCCCTCCTTAGCCTCTCTCTGCTCCCATCACACAGCACTGCCGCCCAGGCTTGGTCAGTAAACCAGGGTAGGGACCTCCTGCTTACTCCTGCTGGAAGCTTTCAGTTTCTCAAGAATCACCTTCTGTCTGGCTTGCACTTCTCCTGCTCAGGTCTGAACTTAAGTTGGTACTGCACCTCATCAGAAATTTGTTCTCAGTTCACCTTGGAAATTATGCAGTCAACCCCCAGACCCTCCCAGCACTCTCTCTGCAGCCTCGTTGCCCCCTTCCCCCAATACCTCTCAAACCCGCCGTGAGCCCTGCTTACGCTTCCCAACGTGGGAGATACGTCGGCCTCATCCTGGCTCCCAAGGTTTTCCTCCCTGGGATGCTCTGGCTTCTTAATGCAGGTGGACACTCTCGTCCTGCTCTGACCCTTCCCTGCCAAGAGACCACCTCGGCTGAGCCCACCTACCCCTTCCACAGGGAGCTGCCCCTCCTCCTCTGAACTCCCGTGGCCCTTTGCACATCCCTTATGGCTCTTACTGGAGACCGTTCACCTTTCAGTTATCTGTGTCTTGTCTTACCTATCAGTGAGCACCAGGCTTGGCTAAGAGTCAGAGGCACCAAATGCCTTTGGTGTGAAGAGGAAAATGGACATGTGGTGGGCAGGGAGCACAGTCTAGCTCTTTGCCCACCCATGTGTCTATTTACACCCCTCTTCTGTATCAGTTAGGATTCAGTTTGGCTATATGTGTCAGAAAACTCAAAAGAAAAAGTAGTCTGGAGGTTAAAAGTCCAGGTGAAATGAAATGGTGGCTGCACTGATCCTCAGAAACCCTGGGTCTTTCAAACTTTCTGCTCCACCATCTTCAGGCTTTGCTTTTGGTTTTATGGTCCAGTGTGACTGCTGGAGCTCCAGCCATCACATGCACATTCCAAACAGCAGCAAGGAGGTAGGAAGGGAGGAATAAGGTCATGTTCCTTCCCTTCAAAGACAGCTTACCAAAATGTAATGACATGGCCACCTTTTGCAGCAAGAAAGACTGAAAACTGCAACCTGTGAGCCTTGAGCTATATGTCCAGCTAAAAACTGAGGCTCTGTTACCTTGAGAAAGAAGAGAAGAATGGGTATGAACCAGGCAAGAAGCAGTCTCTGTCATATCTTATCTCCTGCAAAACGACTGGAAGCTTGTTGGGGCAGGGACAGCGTCTACTTCATCTTTGTGTTTCCGTACCTTCCTTTGAGTCAATATTCTTTCACTCAAGCTACATTCATTAGGTACAAACCCTATGTGAGGCATGAGGTATGCGGGACAAAGGAGCAAAAGGACAGCCCCCGCTTCAGTAGCGCTCACGGTCTCACAAGAAGGCAGGTGTGTGGGAAGACCCGGACAGTGAGGACAGGGGACAGGTGCTCAGAGCAGAGGCCCGTCCTCCCTGGGTGTCACTCAGAGGAGGTGATAAGCAAGCTGACTCTGCTCAACACAAGCTAATGTGAATTTTACTGAATATGTGCATAATCAAGGAAATCGAGTGAAGCTGTACAGTGAGTGGGTGGGATTGAGGATAACTAACCCTTCCAGGCGCGACCTGGACCCAGGAGATTGCGGACATGATCCAGAACGACAGGGATGTGCAGAAGAGCCAGCGGGCCAGGACCTTCGACCGGCACCCTTTCATGGAGGGGGCCCTCCCCCCGCCGCTCAACTCAGGCACGCGCCCGTGGGGACCTGCGGGCTGTAACCTGTGCTGGACTAGTGTGCAAGTGAAGGAGAGTTATCTCCACGGTCGGCCTTCTAGAAAATACTTCCAAAGGGAGCTGGGAAGGAGTCTGAGGACGGTTCGGGTCAACACACTCCCTTCAGCTGGGAAAAAAGACCCCTCAACCCGTCTCCTAAAATACATGATTGGGTGGCTTCAGACAGCGCATTCCTCCAGAGCAGGCACGAACGTCCAGCGCAGTGGAGGTGGGGTGAGGCCTGCTGGCCTCCAGCGAGCGGGAACCTCATTCCTGTGTCACCGTGCTACCACCTCCTGGAGGAATGTCTTCTGTATTTTATCTACAACCGGTCTGCCAGAGAATCAAGCTAAACTATATATGGTACCATTATTATCAACAAAGGATGTGCTTCACATCAGAGATACTAAGAAACAACAGCAGGCAGGTAGGCAGCACCCTTGAAGAGTTTGCAACCAATTAGGAATAAAGGACATGTTTTTACAGAGTAAATAGTAGCAAAGTGTAGCTCTGCAATAGGACACAAGCCAGTGGTGAAAAGGCACAGACTTTGGAATCAAACAGTCCAGCTGCAGTTCTGGTTTGGATTCTTATCTGGGTGACCTTGAGCAAGTTATTAAACCTCTCAAAACCTAATCTTGCTTCACTTGTAAACTACTACCTGTTGAAAACCCATGATTGACTGGGCCAATTCTTCTAGCACCACTGGTTGAAAAACTTGTCTTTTCTCCCACTGAATTCCCATGGCCCCTTCACCAAAATCGAATAACCATACACGTATGGGTGCATTCTGGGTTTTCTTTTCTGTTCTTTTCCACTGTGTGTCCCTCTTTGTGCCAACACCACACTCGTTGACGACCGTAGCTTTATGTGGTCTGACCGGTGACAGTGGGCCGGCCCCAGCCCGGGATGTACTTCATAGAGACATGACGTCAGGAGGCAGTTGACGGGCTTCAGCATCACTCGGCACCACTTAAGGTAGAAGAAGCTGAGCTCCGGGTCAGAACCCACGCCCGTGGGGCCATGGCCGAGGCCCTCCTACCGGGGCCAGCGGCATCTGACACCCAGCCACCCGTGGAGCAGGGGCCCACCTGGCTGGCTCTGTCCCAGCACCGCTCCTGGGACGGGGCAGCCCCAGGGGGTCTGCTAGCAAGCCTGCGACCCGGGCTGTCAACTGGAAGAGCCAAAGGAGAGCGTGTGTGCCGGGCAGGCTGGGGGCCTCCTCTGGGGAGAGCAGTCTGATTCTGACCGAGGCCGAGCGTCCTTGCTCTGGAGCAGGGGGTCATCACCTCTTGTTTAAGGTGGGGCGGACACTTGACCTGAGTCACCGACAGTGACCCCTTGATTCCGGGGCTCCTTTGTGACTGACGTCCACCAGGTGGAGGCCTCGTTTCCTCTCCCTGGGGTCCACAGTCCCGCCAGGGGATCCTGGAGCTGTAATTTCAATCTCCTGCAACGTGTTTGATGCATTTGATTGAATTAATGAGGTTTTATAACCTGAATCGTGAGGCAGAGCCAGAGGCCTCAGCGTTTCAGCTGGTGCTGGGCCATCATGTGGGCCGAGAAACCTGTGTAATCACGAGGGACCCAAGGGGTCCCCTTGGGTTCTCGGCTGCACGAGGGTCACTCTGCACAGCCTTCCCTCGCTCGACGCGCCAGCACACGGAGGACAGCCAGGCGGTCGGAAACCCTGACTGGTGGGGTGACATTCCCCTGGCGAGGATGTCAGGAGGGTGGGGTCTCTGCAAGTGCTAACAGGGAGGCTTGGAGAAGCCTGGCGGTTGGTGTGAGGGCTGGAGAGCTGAGGGCTGGGAATTCCGCAGTACTGGGGCCAGGGGTTAAATTTCTGTCCATGTAGGACCATCTGTTGTTTAAAACGCTTGAGGAGCATTTCTTTGAGTGGCCTGTCATTTGGGTCCCCTCTATGAGCCCACCGCCGGGGGCTGGGAGGTTGCGTGGAAACCCCACATGACTCCATGCTCTGGACCCATGACCGCACACCTTAGAGGTGAAATGAGTACCTTGATCTGACTTTGTGGGGTCTGGTGGGCCAAAAGGGAGGAGCATCGACCTGGTTAAGAAGGAGGTGACATGACGGGAAGCAGAGTTTCTGCAGGAGATCGTAGAGGTGCCCGTAATGGTGGCTGCGAACCGTGGCACCAGCAGAGGCTGGCAGCGGTCCCATAAATCAATTTGCCATAGGGAAGAGTGTCCAGAGTTTTGGGGGGAACAATGGGGGCAGTGATCTGCCATCACCTTGGCTGTGTGCCCCGTCAGTGGGTGCTGTCCGCCCCACCCTGCCAGGGGCGTGGCATCGCTGGAGGAAGAGTGGTCCAGGGCTGTCTGGTACCCTGGGAGGGGCTCACGGGGGCCTTGGAACAGGCTTGTGGCTTGGATAAGGAGTCCGCAGCGTCGCCACGATGTGTCTCTGGTGTCTGTTGGCCGAGACATGGTGGCCTCGGAACAGGCTTGTGGTTTGGATAGGAGTCCGCAGCGTCCTCACGACGTGTCCCTGGTGTTTGCTGGCGTGTGCCGAGACACGGGCGGCCACAATGGACGTGTCTGAGGTCTCCAGGTGGAGGCCCCCCAGGGAGGCTCTCCCTGAACCATGAAGTTATCCTTTTGCCACTGTCCAGACCAGACTGCCAACCCATCAGCTACTGCCCAGAGTCAGGAAAAATGCGCGCCCTTGGGGGTCTCATTTGTATGGCCTGTTGTATAGCCAAGGGCACTGCCCCCAATTCTGCCAGTCGGGCCGATCTGGGAGATCCTGCTCGACCAGGGGTGCACCAGCAGGGTGACTCGGCCCAGCTGTCCAGCAGGCTGTCATTGGTGAAGAACACAAGGGGCTCCCCAAACTGCTCGAGGGGTCGGCATTGGGGGGAGCCACCAGCTGCACCTCGATGTCGGTGGGCAAGGGGCTGAGCTCGGGGAAACCTCATCCCCCTGTAATCCGCAACGTCCCTGACAAACTTGAGGTGCCGTTTCCGCTTTAACAGTGAGGCCTCGGCGGCCGTGCCGCGCCTCTGCGGGTTGAATCCCTGACCCCAGCAGGATGGGGGCTTGCGAGCGGAACCGTGTGGGCTATGAACACCTCTGTCTCTAAAAGGGCCCAGTAGGCTGCCAAAGTTTGGCATTGTGGGGAGGCGCTTTTGGTCCAGAGCCCATGGTCAGCCGGGTGGGCTGTACTCAGTCCAGAGACCCCTGGACTAAGGCACAGTCAGGCGTCCGGTGCTTCTGAGCCCAGAGGGACGAAGGACCAGGCCCTCAGCTGGATGCTCCCCAGTGGAAAGGAGCTGATTTGCATGGAACCGCACAAACAGGCTTTAGTAGGATGGACAAGCGTGTAGTGTGTTGTCTCCCAAAGGTGAGGAGACCTAGCGTGTGCTGTGCCACAGTGGCAGGAGGCCCGCTGGCGGGGTGGAGGGATCTCACGGCCCCCAGCGGACCACACCCGGCCCAGAAACTCCACAGAAGTGCCGGTCCTTGAATCTCAGCGGGGAGCGGCCCATCCTCTCTGCTGTAGAGCTTGTATTACTGGGTGTAAGTCTTCCTAAGGGCATCCTCAGAGGCCTCCGGAGCAGAACGGAGCAGAAGCCCGTCTATATGACGCCAGGGGTGGCAGTGGGCTGGTTGGATGAGTTCAGATCTCATCTGCACAGGTTGTGTGCGGTGGTGGAGACCTTCAGGTAACCCACGGCAGCCCAGTGAAGGGAACTGGGTGCCCTCGAGAGTGAGAGCAAATAGGGGCTGCACAGCTTCTGGGACTGGGACCGAGTATGTAAAACGTTAGGTGGCCGGATCTGGGGCATCAAAGCCGGCGCCCGAGCTTCTGGGTGTCATCTGCCTGCTCCATAGTACGGGGACTGGGAGCCTTCAGGGCAGGAACCTCTGCATTTAAGTACTGAGAGTCGACTGTGCATCTCCACTTGTCGGCGGCCAGGTTCAGCGCTGGCGCCATTGGGCTATTGCGGGGTGACACGGTGGCCTAACGACCCGGAGGCAAGCGCGTCTCTAATGACGGGATGAAGGGCCGCTGTCCCTGCTTCAGCTGGTGCCGTGGCGCATTTACTGTCCACACTGGAGAAGGCAGCTGGAGGCCCCCGTTTGGCAGCTCCCACGAGACAGGCCAGGAATTGGGGTTATTTCACCAGGCGTGTCTCTGGGCGAGGGCACCTCCACCTATAACAGGAAAAGAGGCACGGGGGCCACCTCCACTGGGGGCTGTTCCAGCCTGGCCGAGTCAGTTACCTCAGCGTGAGTCCCCCAAGCAGCAAAGCTGAGGCGCAGTAAGACGTGAAGGGGGTTTACTTAGGGAAAACCCATGAGGAGGGAGGTGGAGCGAGACAAAGGAGGGTGGGGCGCCCCAGGACCACGTTCGGTGTCTGGAAATCGGTCCACCTCATGGACAAGCTTCCGGGAACAGTCATGCCTCTGCCTTCCATTTTTAAGTTTTTTGACTTATTTTGACACTTCCAAATTCAGATCCTATAAATGCAGAGTGCACTGAATGTACTAGTGTTTCTTATTGATGTCAGCTTCATCAGTGAGTCTGGAAATCAATGAAATACAGAATATACACCAAGTATCAACTTAGAGATTTGCAGTGAAAAGTGTAGCCATCCAGCAGAGTCAAATGCTTATCTCAGCTGGACCGTACATCTCCCCTGTGGGCAGGCTACTTTGGAGACCCAGCTGCAGACCCTTCCACATTCTGGGCTGAGCCTTTTCCAGGGAAACCACATGGTCAAGCCTGTTTAGCCAAGACACTCTCTCCTGGGTGCAGGGCTCAGAAATGCAGTGCAAGTGGCTGCTTTTGAGTTTCTTTGCTCTGGTTTCCATGGCGCTCCATCACTTCATCTTGTCCATCTCCCATCTCCAAACAAGATGCCATTGAATCGAACAGGTTTCCATATATCAACTGCTATCCCATCCCTGATTTGCTGCCCTGAGATTACACCGAGGTCACCGTAGCTTTGAATACTTCTTGGTTTATTCCCACAGACCGATACCTTAATTTTGCTGCTCAAGAACCAACATGACTTCCTAATTATAGTGCAGATGCAAGGTCAGAAGACGCATTAACACTTGGTTTGTCATCAGATTAACAGCTTCTTTTTGTGAAACTGGGCCTTCTAAAAAATGTACAAATCTTGAAGGCAGCACCCCCTTTATCTGCTGAGAGCTGTCGATCATCTGAGAGTAGGAGGTGATGTGACGGAGCTTAGTCCGAGCTTTTCCTGTTATGATAGAGCGGTGAGCTAAGTGGTGTTGCCCAAAGACATCCACACCCCAGCCACCAAAACCCCTGCAAATGCACCTCACATGGTAGAGTGGGCTTTTCAGGTGTGATTCAGTAGAGGATCTCGAGATGGGAGATTATCTGGGTTCCCTGGGTGGCCCTCAGCATCAACACAAGGGTCCTGATGAGAGGGAGGCACGAAGGTCAAAGGAGGAAGGAGGAGAGAAGATACGTGACACAGAGACTGGAGTGATTCCAGGGCAGAGTCCGGGCTGAGGAGCACAGGTGGCCTCAGGTTCCAGGAACCACAGGGAAGTACATCCTCCCTCGAGCCACCAGCAAGAGCCGGTCCTGCGACCAGCTGGAATTCGGCCCAGGGAGACCTGGCCTCCAGACCGTAGGAGGGTCAACCTCTTGTTGTGCTAAACCTGTAAACTTGTGGTAATTTGCACAGCAGCAATAAGAGGCTCACACAGATGGATCCGCAGACTCAGAAGATGTAAGTGTGTGGCCTTCGCTCTCACCCGGACATCTGACTCCAGACCAGAGGCCTTTTCAACAGGCTCCCCATCCAGCCGGGCTTCCCCTGTTCCAGCTACTCAGGCTTTGATTTGCAAAAAAAAAAAAAGCAACAACCAACATAAGCATTGAGATATATGTTTACTTAATCATAAGACCTTGCTACTGTGCATCCTTTTTGGCTTCCTGAGCATGTTCGTAAACACTGGAAAGAAGTCCAGCAGGAGGAAAGGGGCAGAGAGCAGAGTCACGGCCGGACTGGGCTCATGGGAGGAGCCGTGGGGGAAACGAAGCTGAGGCCGCAGGACCTGAGCTAATTCGCTCAGAGGAAAACACCACCCGGGTGACTGGCCTGGACTCATGCACGGTTCTAACGAGTACGTGCGACACGGGGAACAGGCACCCTGCCGAGGGTGCACACAGCCTGGGGAGCCGGTGGGCAGAAGTGGAGGCATGCAGCAGGCCAGCAGCTGGACCACGGCTCTGCCACTCCCAGGAGGGGACAGGTCACCGGCAGCTCCAAAGGCAGACTTAGTGCCGTCCTGTGATCTTATCACGGATAACAGTCATCTGTGAGGCTGCGGTTCCTGGTGTGCGGATAAGGCAGAGGCTCCCGCCCTGCAACCTGGTTACAGCCCCCGCTCAGTGAAAGCCAGGGGACCTCCCTCTCACACCCTGAGAAATGCCCCATGGCCTCTCTGACCTCCAGGAGCATCAGAGTGAGGGTGGCTGCAGCACTTGTCACGCAAACCAGGACACTTTGAGAGAGAAGGGCATGTTTGTCACTGACTACGCTACGACCACAGCTGTAAACTGGAACCGTGCCGGGCAAACTGGAAGAAACAGTCACAGAAAATGCAAGTCTAGTCACTCAGACGGGATGGTCTAAGATTCTTCTAATCACACAATAGCTTTTCTGTCTTGTTTTCTCAGTGTCTCGATCCCCTTCCTGGCTGATTTCAGATCATCCATGTGGCCAGAAATGCCAAGGACTCTCTGGTGTCCTACTACCATTTCTCAAGAATGACTAGGATGGTGCCGGACCCTGGTCCCTGGGGGGAATATGCTGAGACATTCAAAGGGGAAAGGTGAGTAAGAGGAAATTGCGGCTCACGCCTCCCTGTTCCCTCAGCCGCGGACATCAGGGAGGCAGGGCTTTCGCTGACCAGCTGTGTTGCTCAAGGTTCTGGGAGGATGCAGGTGGCACTCAGACAGGGTCACTGGCGAGGGTTTAGCTAAGACACTATGTAGAAAGCTGTGGGCAGTGTACCGAACCCGACCGGCGATGGTACGGAACTCTGGGGTGTGGCCGATGGGGAGGAGGGGAGGGTCCCTAGCAGGTACGTTGGTAGGAGACAGTCAGCCACAGGGAGCCTGCAGGGAAATAAACACCATCGTCACCCTCCTGCCCCCCAGGTGGGACCCTGAGGACGGAGGAGCCCGGGGACACCGACCCCAGGGTCAACCTCGCAGCAGAAGGAGACGGAGGGTGGCTTTGGGGGCCGGCAGAGGACACCATGCACCTCGGTTCCTCCCATTCACCACCACAGTGGGGAAAGGGGCCCAAACAGCTGGTCACTGTGATTCTTCAGAATGAATTCAAGGCTTCTTTTCACAATCAGCCTGTTAGGGAACAATATTTATCACAAAACGCTGGTCTGGGTACCATGCAGCGATGCAAGAGGAATACAGACCCTGCACCCCTGCCCTTGGGACAGTCTCTCACGGGGGAGCAAGTTCAAGGGTGGAAACATAAACCAGGGAATCCAGGGTACTTTTTATCATCTCTCTAAATATTAAAAATCCCTGTCTCTGCAAATAAGAATTCTGGTTATCTTTACTAAACGTCCTCTTTCATTTGAGACACCCACGCTCACTTTATGAGCTTCAGGTTGATACGACACCCCATCTCTCTCCTTCCCCTCAGTGCTGTGGGGCTCCTGGTACGAGCACGTGAAGGGATGGTGGGACACCAAGGACCGGCACCGCATCCTCTACCTCTTCTACGAGGACATGAGGAGGTGAGGGGCGTGCGGCCACCGTCACTTCCCAGCATGTCCTCCAGTGGAACCAACCAGTCAGGCCTGCAGGCGGGCCTGACCACACAAGGGCCCCCTCTCTCCCTGACACCCTTTCCAACTCAGCTTTACCCTCAAACGCTGCACCTACTTTTTAAAAAATCTTGTAACTTTCCTTCCGTTCACAATTTCCAGACGTTCCTTCCGCTCAGGAAATATCACATGCCTTTATAACCTGATGGATCCTGGCACTTACGAACCATGTTTCTTCACCTACAACACATGCGTCAGCTCTGTCTGTGTCTCGGGAAATTATGGTGACGATTTATGAGGTCACACTGTAAAGCGCCCGGCTTCCTCACCCAAGACCCACATCTCACACTGAAGTGCCGTCCACACAGCCGCCGGCAGGACTGCTCCCATGTGGGGACACAGGGCTGCTCTCTGCATTCATTGCCATTCAGGCATCGCACAGTCACTCTCGTGACCCAGGAATCAGAGCCCTACAATTACAAAGCTACCTCCTGGGCCGGCGCTGAGAGGTCCTCTGGAATCTAGTCAGACGCCACAGGTCCTCCTTCGGCATCTCTGTGATCAGAAAGAACCGGGCCACAGGACTCTCATTTCTGGGTCAGCGTGAGATCCCTTGTTTACCCTCTTACTGACCTTCTGTTAAACTCTCGGCAGACCCTGTGCCATCTCTACAGTCACTTTCCCTCCTCTGCGCCTCTGTGATCTCCTCCAAGGGATGGACCCGCTCCTTCCCACGGAAGCCCATGCCCTCCCTGCATGCCTGCGGGCAGCACGCTTCCTGGGCGGGCGTCGCAGGGCCGTGTTCATGTTTCTCTCCCCCCTTGCATGGTGGTCAGCCTCCTCTGGGCTGGGACGGCCCTCACCTCCATGTCCTGCGGCCCCAGGACCGTCCGGCGTTGTCCACAGCCATCCCTTGAGGAAGACACCTTGACTAAATTTGAGCTGATCCTTTAACTCATCCCTCCCCAAACACAGTCGGTCCAAACAGAATGTCATCCCCTAATGGAAAACTCCCAATTATTTGTTTTGTGTGACTGTTCTACGTACAGGATCCAAAGCGGGAAATTCTGAAGATGCTGAAGTTCCTGGAGAAAGACGTATCAGAGGAAGTTCTGAATAAAATCATCTATGACACCTCCTTCGATGTAATGAAGCAAAACCCGATGGCCAGCTACAGCACCCTGCCCACCAGCATCATGGACCAACGCATCTCTGCCTCCATGAGGAGAGGTGCGTGAGGCCCACACTCTCAGAGGCCAGGCGGGACTCTGGCCCATTTCCCAGTTTCTGGGTGACGTTTCGTGCTCCTGTGCCTGTTCTGTGGGTGACGCTGCCGGGAGGAGCAGGCTCCCTTCCCCACCCTGTGCCGGCCCCGAGCGGGCGGGCTCACCCACCATCCCCCACCACGCCGGACTCACTGAGGCTTCGCCTCGTTGCAGGGATGCCGGGGGCCTGGAAGAACTACTTCAGGTGCCTCAGAACGAGGACTTGGGCAGGACTACGAGAGGAAGACGGCCGGGAGCACGCTGACCTTCCGCACAGCGTCTGAGCGCTGGGAAGCCTGGCAGAGCCCCTCACTAGATGTTAGACGCTTGAGCCTCATGATAAGGACACCGAAAACAATGACTCCCTTCCCCCCTCCTGAGCTTCACACACTGTCTGTAGATCCCATGCCACGTGATACACAAAATGCGATCACACCCTGGGTAGAAAGAAGTTTAAAATTAAATCACACGGTCGTTCACAGAGGCCGGGCCACATGCGATGCTGGAGCAAAATAAGCACACGACTTAACCCCCTAACTAGTGCACAGCGCCTGGCCTCCCAGGGTCAATGCTCGTGAAAAGAGAGAAAAGAGTCAGATCAGACCCTTGACACAAGAGGCACGTAAGATGCAAAGAGATGAGGAGGGGGCCCCGGGGAGAACGTGAGAGGCACCAGGTCTTATCCCCCAGCGTCCAGAATGAGGGAGACTCGGGGCCGCAAGGCTCAGAGGGTGGAACAGGGGATGGGGTCTGACGGAGACAGGGATGGTCTGAAGCCCAGAGACCAAAGTGCGAGGAGCGCGGGGTAAAAGCAGGCCTGAAAGCCAGGGAGATTTCATATTCCGGGTAGACTTCTTCTTCGAGAGAGGAAAAAAGCCTCAAATTAGCCCAAGAGAAATGAATTAGAGGAAAACACCCAGCACCACGTGCACGTAAAGGACAAGGTGACCGTCGGGTCTCTGGGAGGAATCAACCCCACATTATGCTTCGTAAACAGACGCTCTAAGCAGGATTGTCAGGACGGCCAATTTGTTTAGCTGCACATGTAATGTTCTGATTCTTTGTTGTTGTTAAAACCTGCCTGAGAAAGTGCCCACCCTCATTCACACAATTCGTGCAAAGGTCAGTGCTTTACTCTAAAAGAAAGTCAGGAAGGTTCCTTCCGTGGGAGTGGCGCTTTCCTGTGTCACCAGATCGTCTGGCACTGAAAATCGCCTCCTCCTCCCAGGATCTACGTACGCCCTGTTTGCAGTCCTTAGTCGTTTACCTTCTAAGGCAAGCGTGCAAATCATTAACCACAGGACAGATAATCCCGTGTGGTGTTTGTGCTGACCGCTGAGCTGCACCGAGGAAAGGGAGGGGACGCTGAGCCCGTGAGATTAAACAGCAAATACATTTCCATCGCTGAACGACCACACCTAGTGTCTGCAGTTCACCTTCTGGGAGCTCCTAAAAATTCAGACAGCGAGCACATAACAGCTCCCATCCTGCGCACAGTGTGGCCTGGGCATAGGCAAAGCTTGTCTTTCTTCTTTTATAAATTGTAAAATTCTTCTTGATTTCACTGTAAAAGTAAATTCCACTCATATTCTCAATAAATCTCAGGCACAGAAAATATGGATTTCTCTTACAAAGCTCTGCCCTGTCCTTTTAAAAAATACTTGCAGTACTGTGAGGAAGAATTAATGGATTAATTCTTTTTTCTTTAAATTTATTTATTTATTTTTGGCTGTGTTGGGTTTTCACTGCTGTGCGCGGGCTTTTCTCTAATTGCGGCGAGCAGAGGCTACTTTTGGTTGTGGTGTGAGGGCTTCTCACTGCAGTGGGTTCTCTTGTTGCAGAGCACAGGCTCTAGGTGTGCGGGCTCAGTAGTTGTGGCTCGCGGGCTCTAGAGCACAGGCTCAGTCGTTGTGGCGCACGGGCTTAGTTGCTCCGCAGCATGTGGAATCCTCCTGGACCAGGAATAGAACCCGTGTCCCCTGCATTGGCAGGCGGAGTCTTAACCACTGCGCCACCAGGGAAGTCCCAGTGGATTAATTCTTAAACCTTTCTAGGCGTCTTCTCTCCCTCTCTTTTTGCTCCGTGGAGTTAGAGCTTTCCTGGAGGAATCTGGTGACCAGCTTTCTCCTTGTAAGAGGTTTACTCTTAGTTGGAAAACCCGCCATCTCTTCCTCATCATCCTCACCCTCCCTTCTCTCTCCCTTCGTGGGTTGTTGATCTAGGGTCACAGGGGTTGGAAAACCATGGCCCGTGGGCCAAACCCAGTGTCTGGTATGGCTGGAAGATGAGAAGGCTGTTGTATTTTCAAAAGGTGTTACAGAGACAACAGCACGGATGTGACCCACAGAGCCTGAAACCTCCACCATCTGGTCTCGTACCGAAGGGGGTTGCTGAGCCCTGGTCCAGGAGAAGCCCAGCCAGGTCCATCCTGTGGGCAGAGCCCCTGAGGCCCCATCAACCCAGCAAGGCCTATGCTCCCCGTTACCCCACTCCTGCTCCGGGCGGGGGACAGAAAACTAGCAGAACCCCTCCCAGCACCCTCCACCGTCCAGGTCCCAGGGAGATGGAAGTTAGGGGAACGTCGGGTCACCCCCGGCTTCCAGGCCAGCCAGAAGCTGCCACCAGCCTCAGGCTGCTCTCGGGAGACGTGGGGCCCCACCTGGGGTTGGTTCCCAGAGGCAGACCCTGAGCTGAGGACCACGTGCTCCCAAGAGAAACTCATGGTTCGGGGGGGGGGGTGGAAAGGGGGAGCAGGCTGGAGGGGCAGGAAGGGGTGGGGACTTAGCCCAGCCCAGCCCCGCCTGATCCTCGGGGGCTCTGGGGAGGGCCCGCCCTTGAGGCATCAGTCCTCCCTGGGGCGAGAGGTCAGCTCCCAGGCTCTCGTGCCCTCAGAGCATTGGGCAAAGCCGCCCAGCACCCAGGGCACCCTGCCTCTGAAGGAAGCCGCCCAGGCCCGTCAGAAGGAAGCACAGAGCTGGGACGCAGCAGCCTGGGGGCATCTGGGCAGAGCACCTGCGGGTCCCCACATTTCCAGAGCGCCAGTGGGGAATAGCCCCCTTCTGAGTCCCATGTGGAAAGCTCCCTACCAGGAACGCCGAGCTCTGTGTGCCTGAGAGCCTCATCCTGGAGTGGGAAGCTGGGTGGTCGGGAGGGTAGTGGGTGGGATGGGGCAGCAGCCGATGCTCATTGGGTGGATTTGCCAGCCCGGCACGGTGGGCTCTGCCCCGACCCCTGTCCCCTTACCCCACCCCATCCTGCTGCCTGACACGTGGCTTCTCAGGTGGGAGCACCCAGCACCTGCTCCCTGCAGGGCAGAGGGGAGGGGGCCCAGCCGGTGGGGCCCCGGGAGAGCACGTCCCCTACTCAGGGCATGAGTCCTGCTGTGCTCAGGGGAGCAGAGACTCAGGGTCAGGTCTGAACCGAGGGACTGAGACAGGGCAGCCGGAGAAGATGAAGCAGTCGGCCTGGGGAGGGCCCGCTGTTATCAGGAGGAAGCTCGCAGGCTTGGAGGACGGCCGGGGGTGGGAGGGATGGGAAGGGAGCAAACAGGAGGGTCTGGGGCAACACCTGAACCCCAGGGTATGAGATGGCGAAACTCCCAACAGAGCAGCTTCACTCAAACTAAAGGATGAAATATTGCTTTATTTTCTGAATGTATTAAATAGATCCTAGTTTCTGAAAGAAAGCTGAAAATATGAAAACACTTATACTTTTCCACCTGACATTGAATTTTATCATGAAACCTTTCACTGCGATAGAGGGACAGATGGGGGAGGGGATGTGTCACTGCTTTCCAGCGTATTGGGTCGCGTGGGTGTATCTTAACTCCTCCACACCACGAGAATTCACACTGAGGTTTGCCTGGCCCGTCAACCCCCAGCAGGATGTTTTGATTTTCAAAGATTTTCCTTAACAAACAGCCTTGGGGCATTCAGGCTGGTGTGCAGTTACGTCCACGTTGATCTAAAACGGAAAAAAAATACTTCGAAATCCTGAAGCAATCTGAACACAAAGCTTCGCACTGGAAGCCTGTCGATGTACGATGAAAGCCCTTGGATGTCAGTGTTGTTTCTGGAAATTGTTGTAAGTGTCGGCCGTCAGCAGGGCTGGGAGTCTCAGGTGCCCAGGATCTGACTCTGCTTCTCCTGCAAACCGTGAGAGCAGGTTACAGCTCTGCTGACTAGTCCAAGGGCGTTTTGCGGGTTTTTTTCCCCCACTGGTGAATTCCACCAAACGTTTATTTTTTTTTTAACTTTTTATTTTATATTAGAGTATAGTTGATTAATACATGTCTTATTGAGAGACTGGGCTTCATTGTCAGAAGAAGACTGAAGACCACAGGCTGCCAACCTGTCTCAGCTTCTTCCAAGCCGGAGCCTGTGGACCTGGAATTCAACAGGAATGTACACTTCCCTCTCTCCAAAGCCCCAGGTGGCGCCTCTGTGTGATCTGCTCCCACACCCAACCTTCTCCAGGACTGCTGTGTTTGCAGCTTCTGGGGAGGTGTTCTCACATGTGGTACCTCCGGCCCCTCAGTCTTGGAGACGGTAGAGCCTGAGTCCGTCCCCTCCTGGTCCCCACCCCATCCTCACACACCATCTACTGCCCCTGATTTCCACCTGCTGTTCATGAAGGCACGACTTTCCTGGGCATTCTTCTCCTTGATCTCCCACAACTCAAATACTCTGATGCTATGAGGTAAAGTTAATACTTAAATAAAATGATGGAAAGCCAATGCATGGTATGTTAGATGAAAAGTGGATACAAGAGGGAAGGAAATAGAGATATTTGTGTATAAATACACACTTATAACAAAGCAAGAAGGAAATCGTCATGATGGTTACAACCCTTGTCTCTGCAACTGGTCACGGCGGGTTTCTATAACCACCTTCTCCCCCCACCCGCTCCGTCTCCCCTTCGCCCTCAGCAAGCAGCTCGGCTGCCGTGCTTCTGACCTGGTGGTGACTGAGGCCTCCATTCCTGAAGGGTCTGGGCCATCAGCCATCCTGCCTGGGTGGGGTTCTTGTCGGTTCCCGCTGACCTTGAGCACAGGGCGTGGTGACACCGAGACGCCCCACGGGGGTCTCCGGGATCCAGACTCGCTGGTCCTCACCTCCCGTGTGGATGCAGACACAGCCCAATTCCCCCTGGAGGTCAGGACAGGACCTCCCTTCTCTGCCTCTTGATTCTGAGACGCAAGGAGCCCGGCGTGGCCGGTAAGTCTTAACTTCCAGTTCAATGGAGGCATTTGTGAGTCTTCTGGAGAAAGCGTCCCTCCCTTTGGACTAACCCCTCTGGTAGTTCTGGCAGCAGCACTGCACACAGAGAAGGCACGTCGCACCAGTCCGTGTCTCTTCCACTGCGGACAAAACGCTGCCCCTTCCGTGGTGGACATGGTCCAGTGTACTCAGCCTGGTGTCCAGGGACACTGGGAGCAACCAGCCAATCACAGGGTACACATCAGGCTGACAAAGATGTTAGGACGTGCTGTACACATGGTCACTCAGATCTTTGCTTCCTACAAGTGTTCATTAGACATACACAATGGTGATATTTTGCACATCTCTACTGGTTTATTGACAGTACATGCCATGGTCTAAAGTGCTCTCTTCACTACCGGAAATAGAATCACTAGTGTCTTTACATCTAATCGGATTAGAGAACCAATTCCAGAAACCTCCAAAACTAATTCAGAAAATTCATCCTCAAGACTCTGTTCCTCTAGAACCACTCTTGGCACCAAAATCTGTATTAGTCAGGTTCTCCAGAGAAATAGAACCTATGTATATACAGAAAAACTGGCTCACTCTGTTACAGAGGCTAACAAACCCAAAAGCTGCAGAGCTGATGTCCTGGTTTGAAGCTCTCAGGCAGGAGAATTTTTCTTACTTAGGGCGTGTCAGTCTTTTGTTCCAGTCAGGCCTTCAACTGATTGGATGAGGCCCACCCTGATGACAGAGGGCAATCTGCTTCACTCTGATTACCAGCTCAAATGTTAGTCTCACCCAGGAACGCCTCACAGGAACACCTAGAATATCATTTGGCCAAATGTCTGGGCGCCCCACAGCCCAGTTAACATGAAATCAACCATCACAAGCATGCAGGCTTCAACACTGAGGTCATGTGTTCTTACCAGCTCACCTCTAGCTTCCCCACGTAGTCACACGCTGGGTCCAGGAAAATCCACCTCTGGTGGTCCTCTATTTTCTGCTTCAGTGGCACATACCCCTCACCTGGGCTCTTATGGCAACTTGCAGTTCCCTCCCTGCCTCTACTCGGGTTTCCCCAACCCACCCTACAGCCGACTTCATACTATTCTTAGAAGGCAGCGCCAAGTATGTCATCCTCCTGCGCACACGCTTCAGCGGTCATCTGCTGACCATCAAACTCACCCCTCTCCTTGGCCTCCAAAGTTTATCTCCATTTCTCTTTCCCGCATGCTCTACACCAGTGGTCTCAGGATCCCTACATACTCTTAAAAATTATTGAGGACCCCCACTAGATCTTTTCTGTGTGGGTTATATCTATCAATGTTTTCAATATTAGAAACTAAAGCTGAGAAATTTTTAAAACACAGGAACACACACACTCATTCCATCCTCCCATTGGTCATCAAAATACTGACATCATCACACACAATACAGCTCTGGACCTACCTACACTCCTGAGAGAGGGAGTGTGAAACAGGCAAACACCGTCTTATTACCATGGAAACAGTGTTGATGTTGCAGAACCCCTGAAAGAGGGATCACCAGGGATTCCCAGAGCACTTGGGAAATTGCTGCTCAAGTTAAAATCAAACAGGACTGGTCTCCGGGCCCCAAAAAGACTCACACCATCCCACCTCCTTGTCTTTATGAATCTGAGTCCTCTCTGCCCTGCCCTCCATCCCATGTCAGAGACTCTGCATTCTTTTCTGAAAGAGGAACTTAAATGTCATCCCTTTTGTGCGCTTTTTCATGCTGGCCACCACCACTTGCATGTGTGTGTGTGTGTGTGTGTGTGTGTGTGTATGTCTGCGTGTCTGCGTGTCTGTGTCTCTGTGGTGTGGTGCTCCAAGGACAAAGGTGCTTCAAGGACAAAGGACGACCCTGCCTGAAAAAGTTTCAGCCTTTCACCCCCTACCGGACTCTTAATCGCCCTCCCTGCCATGTTGCCGTGGTTACCAATTTCCTGAGTCCACCTGGGTGATGAGACCTGTCCCAAATAAGGAAAGGCATCTGCCCTGTCCCACTTTCACGCTGTAGAAGGAAGGTATATGTGCCTCGACCGATCAGTAAATGAAATTCTCACCTCGGACCATTCCTTTGTTTTCTGGCTATAAAAATTGATCAATAGCACATGTTCGGGCTCGACTCTCCCAGACTACTAGGAAGTCGGTCTGGCAGTGACCCTTCCCTCTAATAAATTCTATCTTCTTTACATTCTGCCTTGTGTCTGGAAATTCTTTTCCAACCTGCATTCAGACCACGACATGTGTGTGTCTGTGTGTCTGTGCATTTCCTTCCTCAGAATATTCTAAGTATTTATTTTATTGACAACTCCTTTCTGGTATTTGTGTCCTGATTGCCATTCATGTTCACGTATTTATCTTGTTCCTTTCTCTTACACACCTGTTGTTTTCTCCATCCCAACACTAATCTCCCCTCCTGCTATCCCACCCTGATTTTGCTTCGGGGAACGGCCCCTCCCCAAATGCATACAATTTCACCCTTCTCTGGCCAAAGGGTAAACACATGGCCCAAACTAGGCCAGTCAGATACTCTGCCTGGAATTTTAATTACAGCAGAAACTGACTTTATTCGGTGCTCACTTACCTTGAGAGAAGTGCCGTGAGGAGAGGCTGTCTTCCAGGTACGGCTCCCGGAGCTACTCCACTGCCTGTCCTCGCGCTTCTTCTTTTCTTTCAGTTTTGTGACCTGTCCGGTATCCTATAAATAAAGCGTTTTTGTGTCTAACTTGTGTCTGTTCTTGTTGCTTGCAACCAAGTAGCTCTAATAAGACAACCCCCTGCCTCAGTATGTGTGTATAAACCCGCACACGAGAGCAGGGCAAGTACAATCCTCCTCATCCTTGTAAACCACCCCCCAACATCACACACACACACACACACACACATTACACAGAATAACCACACAAAGAATAAGTCAATATTACCTCCTATTCCAAAAGCAACGTTCCTTAAAAGGATTTATTATCATCACAATCAATTTAGTCTTAATGACATCATTCTCTGTGTGGGATGACATTTGAAGGTAACTGGGAACCCAAAACCGGAGGACAGGGCAGGATCTGATTCCTCCAATCATCAGAGTGGGTACTGGCAGTGGGGACCCAGAACTGATTAAAGTCCCAGCCCCAGGCAGCTCCCACCCCAGGGAAGAGATAATACCTACTCCGCAACGGCGTTGAAGCTCTGTCTGCCTGAGAGTCGGCAGGAAAGTCCGGGAAGACTCTCCCACCTCCTTAAAGTATAATACAAGACGGCGGGTCGTTTGGAAATGAAGATACTGATGACAAACTGAAATCATAATGAGTGACCCCAGATCAGGCAGACAAACATGGAGCCGGGCGGCCTGGTCTCAGACACGTCCCTGCAGCAATGAGAACGTGAACTTCCTGAGACCTGCAACAACCCCAAGGCCACCAGCCTTTCCTAAAACACCTGCAGGCCTGCCCGCTTTGGTCTCAAGGCCAGTCCCCTGGTAACTGGGCAACAACGTCAGACCCCAACCAAGCCTGCTCAACCAGCTCCCTTAGTTCCAGCCAATCAGATCCTAACTACTGACAAACAGCGCAGGGAACTAATTGTGGCCTCAGCTGGGTTTGCCTGTATACGCTTCTCCCACTTCATCGTCCGTCAGAACACAATTCAGGTGCTTCTCAGCTCTGCGTCTCCCGGCTACAGTCCTAACAAACCCCAAATAAATGCCTCTGTGTTTCCATCAGGTCTCTGTTTCTGAAATTTGGGTAAACAACACTAAAAGCACTCAGGAAATGTAGGTCACCTGTGGGCATAAGCACTTCCTGGGCCCACACCCCGCCAGATTTCCAACCAAAGAATACTGTGGTGTACCTTTGCCTGGTACTACGAAGACTGGTTTATAACAAAGAAGAAGGGGGAGGAGGGGAAGAAGGGAAGGAAGGAAGGGAGGGAAGGAGGGAGAGAGGGAGGGAGGGAGGGAGGGAAGGAAGGAAGGAAGGGAGGGAGGGAGGGAGGGAGGGAGAGAGGAAGGGAGGGAGGGGGGATGGAAGGGAGGGAAGGAGGGAGGGAAGAGGAAAGAAAAGAAAAGAAAAACCTATACCCCCACGAGACCAATGTAAGTTGTTCTGGGCCCTTCGATCCACCCATGGAGGGAGTCAGAACCAGGCTCAGCCCAGGCACACAGAGATGGAGACGCACTCTCAGGTCACCTTGGGAACCGTTGCCAGGCATGGACGGTACTTCCCTTCATGCTGACTCATGGGTGATGAATAGGAGGGACAGAGCCTGGGCCATGGCCAACACACGACCCCCTCCCCACTCCCTCCCATGGGTGCTTCCTGGCGGCTAGAATCTTCCCCAAGCTGGGCAAGCATGTACGTTCTTTTAGTTACATTTCTGAAAATCTCTGCTGACACAAACTGTGTCAACTGAAATAAAATTTGCCCCCTTTTTAATTTTCTTTTGTTTGTTTCATTTTGGAATACCATTTTCCCAAGGACCCCAGAGAAGAAGGCCAAATTCAGCACCCAAAATGATGATGTGGAGGAAGTTTTGTTGACCAAAGCCAGGTATGGCTTTTGGGATGAAATCGGCGCTTTCAGGGTAGGCCCGATGGCCTCATTGCCACGTATCCTAAAGCGGGCTGTGAAATTGTCTGGGAAGATGGGGAGGCCGGCTGTGGGGACAGTGAGGTCTTCCACATGTGCACCTCACTCCTTGGGTCAGCCTCACAGACACGCCACGGCCGAGGGAGCAGCAGCTCGAGACGCCAGAGCAAAATTCACCAAGACACCAAAGCACGGCACACGCGCACACACACAGTGTACACACACTTGCACACGTGATGTACACATGAGCACACACGTGCACACACACACACACACCCAGTCAGGCAGCAGGAGCCAGATGAGCACAGTCGGCCCTGGGTATCCATGGGGACTGGTTCCAGGACCCCTGCAGGTACCAAAATCCACGGATGCTCAAGTCCCTTATGTAAAATGGTGCAGTATTTGCACATGGCCTACCTACATCCTCCTGTATACTTTTTTTTTTTTAATTTTTATTTATTTGTTTTTGTTTTTGTTTTTGTTTTTTATTTATGGCTTGTGTTGGGTCTTCGTTTCTGTGCGAGGGCTTTCTCTAGTTGCGGCAAGTGGGGGCCACTCTTCATCGCGGTGCGCAGGCCTCTCACTATCGTGGCCTCTCTTGTTGCGGAGCACAGGCTCCAGACGCGCAGGCTCAGTAGTTGTGGCTCACGGGCCTAGCTGCTCCGCGGCATGTGGGATCTTCCCAGACCAGGGCTAGAACCCGTGTCCTCTGCATTGGCAGGCAGATTCTCAACCACTGCGCCACCAGGGAAGCCCCCTCCTGTATACTTTAACTTGCCTCTAGACTACTTATAATACCTAATACAATGTAAATGCTGTGTAAATAGGTGTAAGTACAATGTAAATACTATGTAAATATTTGCTGGCATACAGCAAATTCAAGTTTCGCTTTTTGGAAGTTTCTGGAATTTTTTTTCCTGACATTTTCTATCCGAGGTTCATTGAATCTGCAGCTACAGAACCCGTGGGTACATAGGGCTGACTGTGATGTGGAAGTAAATTTCCCTAAACCTGCCTGCTCCTGACCCAGAGCACTCCCTGAGCCATCAACTCTGTTTCCTTATAATCTTATTCAGTCTTAGATTTCCTCCTCATACCTCACTTCTCTTCCATTAGCTCTTGCTTTTGGAAGAAGCAGAAAAGAAATTGATCAGATTCCCAGGCAGCTGGAGACGCACATACAGTGATAGGCGTGACCCAGCCCCAGTCTTCTCTCGTTTTGTTTATATAAAGTATAAAGTGAGGAGGATTGGGCTTCCCTGGTGGCGCAGTGGTTGAGAGTCTGCCTGCCAATGCAGGGGACATGGGTTCGAGCCCTGGTCTGGGAGGATCCCACATGCCGCGGAGCAACTGGGCCCGTGAGCCACAATTACTGAGCCTGTGCGTCTGGAACCTGTGCTCCGCAACAAGAGAGGCCGCGACAGTGAGAGGCCCGCGCACCGCGATGAAGAGTGGCCCCCGCTTGCCATAACTAGAGAAAGCCCTCGCACAGAAACGAAGACCCAACACAGCCATAAATAAATAAATAAATAAATTTGAAAAAAAAAGAAAAGTGATGGAATTCCTGGGGAAGAACTTGAAAGAAGAGGTTTTAGACAAAATTGTCTACAACACTTCGTTTGCCGTCATGAAAAACAACCCCATGACCAACAACACAAATGAGGTGAAAACGAATCACCAGCTGTCTCTGTTCATGAGAAAAGGTGACGTGTACCTGCTCCTGTCTGTCCCTTGATAATAGACAAATTTTCTGACCCATAAGTGGTTTTCTACCCTTCAGGCTCAGTGAGTCACTACCTACAGTGTTTTCTGAAGTGAGTTCTTCGTAGCCTTATTCAGAGAGAGCCCATGTCTCGCGCTCAGAGAAGGGTGGGAATCCACACTCTGTACCTGCCCTTTTGAAGCACGTGAGTGTAAATAAGTTTCTGAGAAGGAACTTCTTTAATTCTGCTTAACTCAGAGCTTCAAACATGTACTTGACCCAAACTCTTTCTCAAGTGAAGCCTCTAATCTCCAGGAAGCTCGTGTTCCTCCCAGCACATTCTGGAGGACAGTACGAAGGTCATTGGCCTTGAGGGTTGGAAGGGTGGTCCCTGAGTTAAATCACTTCCCCGAGAATGACCGTGGGGGCACAGTGGGTCTCAGAGCCCGGCCAGAGCCAGGACCTTCAGCCACCTGCCCAGAGCCCACCTGATGTTACCATACTGCCAACCCCTTAAAGGAGACAAACTTCGTGAGGTTGTCATTATGTTAGAGAAATGAAACAAACAAAAAAAAATCCTAGTACATTTTGTTTGATAAGATAAGCAAAAACTTAAGGCTCAAAGGAGAAATTTTCCTCTAATTTGCCCAATAATGAACCTGATTTCTTTTTTTTCTATTGGAAAAAAGGTATTGTCTATTTGTCCAGGGACACATATATTTATAGTCACAGCAAGATACTATACATGCTGGAGGGGTTTTTTAGGTTTGGGGATTTTTTTCCCCCAGCTTCATTTAGGGATGATTGACAAGTAAAACGTCAATATAAGGTACACAACGTGATGTTTTGACTGAGAAATGAGCACCACAATCAAGCTAATAACACAACACATCCATCACATAGTTACTCTTTTTGGTGGGGGAGTGAAAACACAATTGAATTCTATTCTCCTAGCAAATTTCAAGTATCGATATATAATAAATTCTCAATTATAATCATCATGTTGTACATCAGGTCTCCAGAATTTATTCCTCCCATAAATGAAAGTCTGTACCTTTGATCAACATCTCCCCTTTCACCCCACCCCCTGGTAACCACCATTCTACTGTTATTATGAGTTCGATTTTTTTTAGATTCCACATATAAGTGAGATTGTGCAGCATTTGTCTTTCCATATCTGGCTTACTTCCCTGAGCATAATGTCTTCCAGTTTCATCCATGTTGTCACAAATGTCAGGGTTTCCTTCTTTGTTAAGGCTGAATAATATTCCACTGTACAGGCAAATGTGTCTTCGAGATAGTAATTTTGTTTCCTTTGGATATAACCTAGAAGTGAGATTGCTGGATCATGTGGCAGCTCTATTTTTAATTTTTTGAGGACCCTCCATAATGTTCTTCACAGTGGCTGCACCAATTTACTTTCCCATCAACAGCACACAGGGTTCCCTTTTCTTTACATCCTCATGAACAATTCCTCTTTTAACTTTTTGATCATAGCCATCCTAACAGGTGTGAGGTGATAGCTCATCATGGTTTCGATTTGCATTTCACTGATGATTAGTGATGTTGAGCATCTTTTCATACACCTGTTGGCCATCTGTCTCCTTAGAAAATGTCTCTTCAGGTCCTTTGCCCATTTTTTAATCTGGTTACTTGTTTTTTGCTATTGAGTTGTATGATTTGTATGAGTTCCTTATAAATATTTGGTTTCAAATATTTTCCCCCATTCTATAGATTGACTTCTCATTTTCTCGATTGTTTCCATTGTTTTGCAGAAGCTTTTTAGTTTGATGTAGTCCCACTTGTTTTCTTGACTTTTGTTGTCTGTGTTTTTGGTGTCATATCAAAATAATCGTTGCCAAGGCCAATGCCAAGGAGCTTTTCCCCTATGGTTTCTTGTAAGAGTTTTACAGTTTCAGGTCTTATGTTTAAGCCTTTTGGGGTTGATTTATGTGTATCGTATAAGATGATTTTATTCTTTTGCATGTGGATATCCAGTTTTCCTGGCACCATTTACTGAAGAGACTATCCATTCCCCATTGTGTATTCCTGGCCTCCTTGTTGAAAATTAGTTGATCACATATGTTTGGTTTACTTCTGGGCACTTTAGTGTATTCCATTGGTCTGTGTGTCTGTTTTTATGCCAGAACCATACTGTTTTGATTACTATAGCTTTGTAACATTTATTCTGTGAAAAATGCCATTGGAATTTTGATAGCGGTTGCACTGAATCTATGGATCGCTTTGGGTAGTATGGACATTTTAGCAATATTCACTCTTCCAATCTGTGAACACAGGGTATCTTTCCATTTATTTGTTTCTTCTTCAATTTCTTTAATGATTATCTTATAGTTTTCAGTGTACAGATCTTTTACCTGCTTGGTTAAATTTATTTCTAAGTATTTTATTTTTTTGATGCTATTATAAATAAAATATTTTCTTAGTTTATTTTTCAGATAGTTCATTGTTAGTATATAGAAATGCAACTGATTTTTATATGTTTATTTTGTATCCTGTAACTTTACTGAATTTGTTTAGCAATTTTTTTATGGAGTCTTTATGAGTTTTCCACATATATGATCATGTCATCTGCAAACAGAGATAATTTTACTTTTTCCTCTTCATTTTAGATGCCTTTCATTTCTTTTCCTTGCCTAATTGCTCTGTCTAGAACTATGTTGAACAGAGGTGGCAAGTGTGAGCAACCTTGTCTTGTTCCTGATCTTAGAGGTTAATTGTTTTCTTGCTCTTTTTTAGTTCCTTTGTGCTTTTCTTCCTCTCTTGCTTTCTTCCTTTATGATTTGGTGATTTTTTGTAGTGTTATGCTTTGATTCCCTTCCCTTTATCTTTTGTTTATCTACTATAAGTTTTTACTTTATGGTTACCATAAGGCTACATAAGGATAGCTTTGCCAAGTAACGTGTTCTTGGTTGACAGTTTCTTTTTCTTTTCCTTTAGCACTTTGAATATCTATCTCATCTCACTCTCTCCTGGCCTGCAAGGTTTGTGTGGAGAAATCTATTCATAGCCTTATGAGGGTTCCCTGCTATGTGATAAGCCTCTTTTGTCTCGCTGTTTTCAAATGTCTCTGTCTTTGATTTCTGACAGCATGATTCCAGTGTGTATCAGTGAGGAACCTCTTTTGGTTGAAACTTCATGTCCTTGGATGCCCATATCTGTCCCCAGATTTGAGAAGTTTTAGCCATTATACCTTTAAATAAGTTTTCTTCCCCTTTCTCTCCTGGTATTTCTAAGATTTGTATATTCTCTTGAAGGTGTCTCATAAATCCCATAGGCTTTCTTTATTCTCTAACAGAGGAACAAAACGAAAAAGAATGAAAAAGAATAAAGAAAGCCTATGGGAGCAGTTACAGAGCCAGAGTTCAGAGTGCAGGCACATGCCAAGTGGTCGTGGGGCCTGGGTGTGGAGAGGGGGCGTGTACAGAGCGGCTGGGGACCGGGGTCCAGGGCATGCAAGGGGTGGGGTGAGTGGAGGTCACGGTCCCAGGGCAGCACGACCACAGCTCCTTCTTGGAGAGGAGGGCACATGGCAGCGTCTTCCTCTCTAGAGGTCTGTTGTGGCTGTTGGTTACCTCAGTGGGGAAGCTGCTGGGATGCCCTGTGGGGCAGGCCACTGGGGTCCACGCTGACAAATGCTATGAAGGCTGCAGAGTCCACGCAGGGCGACTGAGGTCCTCAGGGACAAAGGCTGCTGGGGTCCCCTGCAGAGCAGGCCCTGGGGGCACGGCGGCTCCACTGTGTGTCTGACACTGGTGGCCCCCTCGCTGAGCCCAGCCACCTCCAGACAGCTCCGCTGTGCCAGTGCCCCCGCAATCCTCTCTGTGCGGTTATCCTCCTGTGTGGGCTCCACTGTGTTGCTTTAGGTCCTGAATTAGACTCTTGAAGCCCTTCCCAGGACTAGTTTTGTTCGTGGATGGCTGGGATTTTTTTGGTGGGGGATGAAGGCTCATATCTCCTACTCCACCATCTTGCTGATGTCACTTGGTCATCTAATTTTCTTGTAAGCTACCTGATAAATTACATAACCATATAATTTATTACCCCTAGAAAATGAAGCAGATTTACACTTCACACATGAAAATACTACTACACAGAGCTCAAAGAGCCTACGTGCAGCAGACAGCATGGAGAAATCAGAACAGAAACAGCTCTCTGTCGGGTCTCTGGCCATTTCTAGTTATTGAAGCTGAAAACATTTGAATACTCTATTGCATAAGCATAAAATAAAGCTAACGAACCCTACCATTCCTTCATATTCTATTGTTTTGATTCAATTACACATTAACACAATGATAATTCAGGCTGGAAAGGAGGATTCTCAGCCGTGTTCAACTAGGAATGTGGCCTGAACTAGAGATACAGACAGAGGGCAGAGGATGCTCTGAGGATGCAGCCCTCCGGAGACCTCTAAGGAGAGGAGGAGAAAACCGGGTCCAGTTACCTTAAGTAGAAAGTGACATGAACTGAGGGTTCAGGAAGTCCTGGAGGATCAGAGGGCTGCAGGGCGTGACGCCAAGAATTAGATAAACCACATCTAGATCTCCTCCCCACCCAAGTGTCTCAGAAAAAGGCTATTCACAAATGCCTCCCCTGTGAAGTGCGGTGATCACCCCTGTAGCCTCACATCTCACTCAATATCAGGAGGACACCCAGCCAGTGTCTGTGTCAGGAATTTAAGTACCGAGGGGAAAGGGATTATCTACACGCGTTAAAGTTTGTGAAAATGTCCCTGAATGTGCTATCCATCACTCTTTCTAGGAGTCATTGGAGATTGGAAAAATCAGTTCACTGAAGCTCAGACCAAGAAGTTTAACGAAAATTATGAGGAAAACATGGCTGATACATCTCTGTCCTTCGGCATGGATCTTTAAAGAGCAGCCTCTGTGAAGTAGAAGAGAAACCTGTTTCCAAAAACCGCGAATGGCTCGTGTGACTTGATGTCAGGGTTTCTAAACCACGACCCGGACATTTCAGCCTGATCTGCCTTTTGGATGAACCCAGTGTGACTTCAGTTATCCAGCATTAAGATGCATCATTTTCCTTCTCTCTCTACAGAATTTCAGTCTTTAGGTGAATTTCAGTATATCAACATGTAATATATAATATCACACACATTTTCATTTCCGTTCCTTCTATATATCCTCTTTCTACCTTCTGTTGTAATTTTCTTTGAATTAAAACATTTATTTCAATCTTATTCATCAAAAATTCCCACTCCATTCATTTGATAACAGACTTGTACTGAGTGCCTTATTCATGCTGGGGAGTGGAGGGCATCAAAAGATAAAAATAGGGTTACTTCCCCCAAGAAAAGTGCAGCCTGGTAGGGACCACAGCAAGCTGTACCATCAAGGAAACTGCGATACACACTAAAATAAACTGAAAGGTGCAGCAGGGCTGTGGAGCAGCGAAACAAAGCACGTGGGAGGAACCCCAGAGACACTGGGGAGAGTGGGTGTCTGGTGACCGCCCACGTCCTGGCCATGAGGCACTCCCGCCATGGCCAACACAGTCAGCATTCCTGCCCCCCCAGCACAAAGTCCAAGGCTGTCCTATTCGTACAGCCAGACCTTGTTTCACTGTGTTCCACAGACATTGCAGTTTTTACAAACTGAAGGCTCGTGACAACCCTGGGTCAAGCAAGTCTATCGGCGCCATTTTTACTCACAGCATTTGCTCACTTTGTGTCTCTGTGTCACACTTTGGTAATTCTCGCAATATTTCAAACTTTTCCATTATTATTACATTTTTAGGGTGATTTGTGATCAGTGACCTTTGGTGTTACTACCACGACTCACTGAAGGCTCAGATGATGGTTAGCATTTTTTAGCAATAAAGCATTTTTTTTAAAAGACTTTTTTAAAATTATTATTTATTTATTTATTTATGGCTGTGTTGGGTCTTCGTTTCTGTGCAAGGGCTTTCTCTAGTTGCGGCAAGTGGGGGCCACTCTTCATCGCGGTGCGGGGGCCTCTCACTATCGCGGCCTCTCTTGTTGTGGAGCACAGGCTCCAGAAGCGCAGGCTCAGTAGTTGTGGCTCACGGGCCTAGTTGCTCCGCAGCATGTGGGATCTTCCCGGACCAGGGCTTCAACCCGTGTCCCCTGCACTGGCAGGCAGATTCTCAACCACTGTGCCACCAGGGAAGCCCAATAAAGCATTTTTAATTAAGATGTACATTGCTTTTTAGACATATTGCTATTGCACACTTAATAGACTACAGTATGGTGTAAACATAACTTTTATGTGCACTGGGAAACCAAAAAACTCGTGTGACTCACTTTATCACGATATTAACTCTATTACTTGGTCTGGACCCAAACCCACAGTATCTCTGAGGTTTGCCTGTAATTTACTTGTAAATCTCAGAGGTTTCCAGACGCAGAAAGTGGAGACATTCCACCTGGTCTTGAGAGATTTCTGGGTCTCATTCGAAGGTGGACTCTCGTATATTGAAGACTAAACGTGAAAGGTGAAATTATAAGAATAAAATTCACAAAGACCTCTGAGACCTAAGAGCAAAGGGATTTTTTTCAACAAAACTTCAAAAGTAGGAAACAAAAGGCAAAAATACTTAATGAATTTGAGACATCAAAATTTTAAATTTCTGTTCAACAAAGAGCACCATAAAAAAGGCTAATAAAAAGAAAACTGAATGACAAAAGTTATTTGCGATGTCTAAAACCACAGAGGACCAATATTCAGAATATACAAGAAACTCTCAAATTGGTAAGAAAAAGATACAACCCAGATAGAAATATGGGCAAAGGGGACCTTGAGGAAGGCAATTTTCAGAAGAGAAAATACAAAAACTGACCAAATATTTGAAGAGATGGTCAAAATCATTAGTAAATAAGAATAACTGCAAAGGAAAACCATGGGCTGTCATTTCATATCTATTACAGAAGCAAAGGTTGGAAAGCCAGATAATGTCCTGCTGGTAACGGTGCACAGGAGAGCAACCTAGCGATACGTCAAAATGAGTAAACAAACACTCTTCGACCCAGAAATTCCAGCTGTAGGTACAGAGCCCAAGTAAATGGGTATGCAGCCCCGTAAGGGAGCATGTATAGGGGATGCTCACACCCCTGTTCCTCCAGCCGTCCCTGTGCTGAGAGTTGAAGGCTACCTGGGTGCCCACTGCCGGGCGGGGAGGGTAAATCGGTAAAATGTGGTGGACGCATATCTTGCTATCAGAAAGCAATTTACTAGAAGCAACAGATTTACACACAGCAGCATGAAGACATCTTTGAAATGCTGTACTTAGAGGAAAAAATTGAGGAAGCAAATGAGATGTATAACCCAATACAGTTTATATGAATTAAACACACACACACAACCCAAAAATATTCGTTTTGCAAGAACACATACAAACCAAAAGATACACGTTAAAAGTCATGGGTTCTGTGGAGGAGGGAATTGGGAACAAGAACGGGCTCATGTGGACCAGTGATGGTGGAGTCCCGTGAACCGTGACCTGCATCCTCCCCGCCCTCCGTGTGCATCATCACACCTTTACCACATCCCAGCGTTCCTGGACCAGAGACTTCTTAGACAAGGTGCACGAACGGCAATCACGACATCAGCAGGCGTGGACACTGAGACGCTCACCAGGCCATCCGAATCCCTACATGTCCATCAGTCTCCCTGCTGATCAGCGGAGAGTGAGGACGAGCAACGAGAAGCTTCCCTCGCCTGGACCACCCCCAATCCAGGACATCTGCCATGGACACTGCTGCTGAGGGTGGTGCCCATGCCACTCAGCCGTCCCCTTGGGATGCCACGCCCTGCTGCCCCAGGAGCCCTGCCAGCACGAGCTCCTGTGGGGCCCACGGGGGACCAGAGCACTGCCCAGAGGTAAGGCGTTATTACCCGGTCTCGGCCACATCACCCCTGGGTTTGGACCTCATTTACTGCTCTCTCAATTCCCTACATGTTCTCTCTGGTCACCAAATGCGACTCAGGAGATAATGAGAGATGCCTGGGGACTGAACAGCCCCCAAACACCCCATTAATTTCTACCTCACCTCGTTGCTATGAGACCAGCAGCAGGAGACATCCAGACAGGTAAGCGTCCCAACAGAGTCCAGTCAGTACACATGGCGACTCGTCATTTAGAGAGAGAAGTACTGAAAGGGGAGAGGGAACGAGAGAAAAATTGGCGGGGAGGAAAGAGGGAAGACTGAAGTCCTCGCTCGGCATGAGTCAGAACTGAGACATTTCAAATTCACTGTGTTCAGTGCTTGTTGATAAAATTGTGATATAAGTTAAGTACTTGTCGTGTACCTTTACACGTGCAGGCAAACCTCGGGGATGGTGCGGGTTCAGTTCCAGACTACGGCAATTAAGCAAATATCACAATAAAGTCACACAATTTTTTTCAATTTCCCAGCGCATATAAAAGTTATGTTTACACTACAGTGTAGCCTATTAAGTGTGCAATAGCTCTATGTCTAAAACAACAACGTACATATCTTAATTGAAAAATACTTTATTGCTGGGGACTTCCCTGGTGGTCCAGGGTAAAGAATCTGCCTTCCAATGCAGGGGACGTGGGTTCAATCCCTGGTCGGGGAACTAAGATCCCACACGCCGCGGGACAACTAAGCCCGCGGGACAACTAAGCCCGCGCGCCACAACTAGAGAGAAGCCCACGCACCGCAACAAAGAACCCGCGCGCCACAACTAAGACCTGACGCAGCCAAAAATAATACTAAATAAAATAAGTATTTTATTGCTAAAAATTGCTCACCATCATCTGAGCGTTTAGCGAGCCTAATATTTTTGCTGGTGGAGGGTCTCGCCTCCCCGCTGCTGGCTGTTGAACGATCAGGGTGGTTGAAGGTTGCTGAAGGCTGGGGTGGCTGCAGCAATTTCTTAAAATAAGACGGCAGTGAAGTCTGCCACATCTATCGACTCTTCCTTTCATGAACGATTTCTCTGCAGCAGCAGTGCTGTTTGATAGCGTTTTTCCCACAGGAGAACTTCTTTCAAAATTGGAGTAGATCCTCTCAAACCCTGCCACTTTTTTATCAGCTAAGTTTATGGAATCCTTGGTTGTCATTTCAACAGTCTTCACAGCATCATCACCAGGAGGAGGTTCCATCTCAGGAAACCACTTTCTCTGTTCATCCATGAGAAGCAACCCCTCATCCGTTAGAGTTTTCTCATGAGATTGCAGCAATTCAGTCACATCTGCAGGCTCCACTTCTAATTCTAGCTCTCTTGCTATTTCCACCACATCTGCAGGTTACTTCTTTCACTGAGGTATTGAGCCCCTCAATGTCGTTCATGAGGGTTGGAATCAAATTCTTCCAAACTCCTATTAATGTTAATATTTGACCTCTTCCCATGAATCACAAATGTTCTTAATGGCATCCGGAATGATGAATCCTTTCCAGAAGGTTTTCAATTGACTTTGCCCAGATCCATCAGAGGAATCACTGTCTCTGGCAGCTATAGCCTTATGAAGTGTATTTCTTAAATAATAAGACTTGAAAGCCGAAATTCCTCCTTGATCCATGGGCTGCAGAATGGATGCTGTGTTAGCAGCCTGAAGACAACATTAATCTCATTGTCCATCTCCATCAGAGCTCTGGGATGACCAGGTGCATTGTCAACGAGCAGTAATATTTTGAAAGGAATCTTTTTTTTCTGAGCAGTAGGTCTCAACGCTGGGCTTAAAATATTCAGTAAATCATGTTGTAAACAGATGTGCTGTTATCCAGGCTTTGTTGTTCCATTTACAGAGCACAGGCAGAGTAGATTTAGCATAATTCTAAAGGGCCCTAGGATGTTCGGAATGGTAAGTGAGCAAAGTCACCAGCTGCATTAGCTCCTAACAAGAGAATCAGCCTGTCCTTTGAAGCTTTGAAGCCAGGCATTGACTTCTTTAGCTGTGAAAGTCCTAGACGGCATCTTCCAATAGGAGGCTGTTTCATCTGCATTGAAAATCTGTTGTTCAGTGTAGCTGCATGAATTCTCTTAGCTGGATCTTCTGGGTAACTTGCTGCAGCTTCTCCATCGCACTTGCTGCTTCCTCTCGCTCTTTTATGTTATGGAGGCGGCTTCTTTCCTGAAACCTCATGAACCAACCTCGGCTGGCTTCAGACTTTTCTCCTGCAGCTTCCTCACCTCTCAGCCTTCACAGAATTGAAGAGAGTCAGGGCCTTGCTCTGGATTAGACTTTGGCTTAAGGGAATGTGGTGGCTGGTGTGATCTTCTATCCAGACACCGAGACTTTCTGCAATCAGCAAGAAGGCTATTTTGCATTCTTATCATTCCTGTGTTCACCGAAGTAGCACTTTTAATTTCCTTGAAGAACTTTTCCTTTGCATTCACAACCTGGCTGACTGGTGCAAGAACCCTAGCTTTCAGCCTGTCTCAGCTTTCGACATGCCTTCCTCACTAAGCTTAATTTTTTCTAGCTTTTGATTTAAAGTGAGAGATGTGTGAGTCTTCCTTTCACTTGAACACTTAGAGCCATTGTAGGGTTATTAACTGGCCTAATTTCAATATTGCTGTGTGTCGGGGAACAGGGAGGGGCCTGAGGAGAGAGAGGGAGATGGGGGAACAGCAGTCGGTGGGCTTTGAATTCACACAACATTATTGATTAAGCTCACCGTCTTATATGGGTGCAGTTAATGGCCCCCCAAAACCTTTACAAGAGTAACATCTGTTATGGTGATCCGTGATCACCATAACAAATATAATAATAATGAAAAAGATTGAAATATTGCGAGAATTACCAAAACCTGACGCAGAGAAGTGAGCAAATGCTGTTGGGAAAATGGAGCTGATAGACTTGCTCATTGCAGAGTTGCCACAAACCTTCAATCTGTAAAAAATGTAATATCTGCAAAGTGCAATAAAGCGAAGCACAATAAAAGGATGTGTGCCTGTACTTACACGTTCAACAGTTGGTTAAGTCCGCAGGTGCAGAAACCCTGGATACAGAGGGCCTATTGTACTGTCCCATTTTACATAAGGCACCTGAGCATCTGTGGATTTTGGTATCTGCGGGGGTCCTGGAACCAATCCCCAGGATACCGAGGGACTCTGTTCTTGTAACTAGTGGGAAAACTGAAAAGAGTAGAACAAATTTCATTGATTCTGTTACTTAGTTCTGATAAAAAAATTAAGGAAACAATATTTTTAGCATGAGATTAATATTTTCATTCGCAAGAGTAGTGATATTAGCAACTTATTTTAGCATTCCTTTCCTTGCAAGAGCACAGAAGGCTTTCCTAGGCTGGTCTACAAGTTTAAAGTCTGTCTAGATGTTTTACACTCACATTCAGTATTGTATTTTCATTCAATAAAGCTCCGCGTGGTTTGAGAGCTGAGCCAATAATTATCAGCCAGAGAGTTCTTGCTAACGGTCCACGATTCCGAACTTTGGGGACCGAGGGAAGGGTGAGCTCCAAGGCGGTCTTTGGCTTGGGCACATCCCTCGTGCTGTACGGGGCCTGGTTTCGTCAATGACAAAATGCTCACACACCTCCCCAGGGACCAGAATGCCTGCTGCTTTGGCTGCAGCGTGGGTGGAGCAGCTGTTTATAATATCGGATAGTGTGTGTGACTTCAACTAACTCTTCCACCTTCGGAGAGTTTTTGCGGCCACGTTTTGCAAAGGCTTTCGTGTTGTTCCCAGCAGCGCCTCTGCTGATACACAAGCTACACAGCCCCTCCTCAAATAAATCATTCCCTCTGAGCAGACACTCCCGAGAGCTGGGCGTTCACACGTCAATTCCGAGCTTCACTTCAAAGGCACCTCGCTGTCTGCACCAGGGCACCGGGTGCCGACAGCAGGGCCAGGGCTCTAGGACTTGGCTGGTCTTGCTGGGGGCAGTGAACACTCAGCCCCACGCCTGACCACCCATCAGCAGATGTGCTCTGCAGGGGGCACAGGTGCTTGGGAATCGCCTGCCCCACACCCCCCCCCCTGCAGACCGTGGACCCTGTGGGGGGAGCGTGGGGGCTCGCTTCTCCACGGACTCTCTGAAGTCAGGCCCTTTCTTCACCCTCTGAGCCTCCGCATCCCAACCCGTCAACGCAGGACACGAGCCCCTCCATCCAAGGACTTCTGCACACGCTGCCTGTGACACCTGCTGCCGTTTCGCAAGTTCCTCGATGCCGCCCCTTCTGCAAGGTTTCTAACTCGGGCTCCTTGCTGCCTCTCAGGTCTCCCAAGACTTGGCCTTGCCTCTTCTGCCTCCCACGCTCCCCCCCACCCTCCAGCCCTCCGCACACCCCCTCTCCCCTGCTCTTGCACACACTGGCCCCTCTACCAGAAACCCTCTGCCTTCTCTTACCCACTTGGCCACCCCTGCATCCTTCAAGCCTTGCTTTCAAAGTCCTGTCTCTCCTGGAAGAGCGCTCCTGACTGCAGGCTGACTTCAGGCTCCTCTCCAATGCTCTGGAACACTCTGTCCACACTCGCACTCAAGCAAATACCGTCCCACCTTCTAACTGCTTGCTTACACATCTGTCTCTGCGCCGGACTGACCCGCCCCCGCCCCTGAGAGCAGAGGCTGGGTCTTTCCTCCGTGGCGGCTGCAAGACCCCACCCGCAGAAGGCCCTCAGCACACGGGGGTCCCCGCTCCCCTCCTCATCTCTGGGGTCTCTGCCTGGACGGGCGGAGTCTCTGTCGCCCTTGGTCTCCGTCCTTCCTCCCCTTCCTCAGCGCTGACCACTGCCTCGTCTTGAGCATCTGGTGTCTGAAAGCAGCTAAGCCCTAGCCCAGGAGACACGTGAAGGTCTGCAGAGACTCAGCTGGGAAGTCAGGAAACACAGACCAGTAAATGTCCCAGATCCATATATCCCCCTGCCCTGGCTATTCTTTGTGAACCTTCTGTTTCCCTACAGCAATAAGCATCAGATCAGGAAAAGAGAAAGCACCTGTGTGCTTGTCATCAGGTGAGTGAGGAGGGGGAGAGAAAGGGGACACTCCGCTCCCCAAGGCTGCTCGGAGGGAAGAGGCGGAGCGGCCACTTCACAGAGAAGGGAAACTGCCTGCGCCCCGGGGAGCACTGACCCGGCCAGAGCAGCTGCCTCCCTGTGGTCCCCAAACTGCTCCAGAGAGAGGGTCCCTCCCCTTCAGAGACGTGGCCGCCCCGACAGGTCAGCTCTTGTGCTCTCCCTTCACTGATGCTGGGAGCTCCAGGGCTCCTCCTTTGATGCCAAAACACTTCTTCTCTCCTTCATTTGAGAGAAAAGCTGGGTTTGGGGAATATGCTTGATAGGGATACAAGGAAGTCAGCATTTCACAAAACAGCAGTGTCTTGGGGTCCCATGTGCCCCCATCCCTCCCTGCCCCCCAACCCCCCAAAACTGGGAAGGAGAGGTCAGGGTCTCATCCCAGACACTCGTCTCAGGCCAGTTGCTGTTAACTCACGGCTCTGATCACATTGAAGATTTTATATGTCATCTCCTCACCCGCAGTCACCCTCAAAGCAGTACCACCGCCACAAAACAAGCTGACAGACGTCCAGCCCCAAGCAGCAAGCTGCAAGGACGCAAATAACTGGAAAGTGCAGACAACACACATCTGCCCACGAACCAGCGGGGAGCCACGAGGCTGCTCGGCTCGCGAGAGTCCAAAGGGCTTTCCGGTCCCCTGTATTTCTCATCCCACTCATTAAGCCTCCAGAGCTTTGCTGTTGTGAAGTTAGACTGAGCTAGCAACCTCCCGCCCACATAGAGTTTCCAGATAAAATACAGAACAGCAGATGATTTTTGTAAGTATAAGTATGTCCCAAATATTGCATGGGACAGGCTCATTCTAAAAATTCATTCGTCGTTTACCTGAAATTCAAATATAACTGGATGTTCTGTATTTTGACCAGCTTTTTATTCTTCCGAGAATGTGAAGATTCTTGGGGGTTTGTTTTAAGGAATGATCTGAGATTGAAGGTTTCGTGCATCCTTACTTCACTTCACTAAGAGTTCAGAACCAACCCAATCTCTGCAGTTGACTGAAGCGGCAAGTACTAACTAATACACTTCCTCTGACTTTGGTTTTCTCCCTCCTCAGCTCCCAGAACCGAGCCCTGCAGCGGTGTGGCCAGAAGGCCACCGAATCAGAAGGTGGGATGGGCTGTGGATGACCCCAGATGTGCCCTGACCCCACACAGTCTGGATGTGGTTCTGGTCTTACTGACCGTGGTCCTGGTTCCTCCTCCTTCCTCCTGATTTGGTCTCAAGGATTGGATAACAACTGAGGAATTTATAAAAAGCCCAATAAGCGAAAGACTGATTCAAGGAATAAAGACAATTTCAGTTCAATTTTATTCAGTACGAGCTTAGCTCACTTCCCAATAGTTGTCTTTTAAAACAGTTTGCTGAACCAAAATATGTTTTAGACCTGCTCCTTCTGTAAAAACATACAAACAAGAAACTGTTTAAGAAAAATGACCTGCATTCTGACTTTTCCTAAGAAAAGCAGGTTAGAAAGCCCCTTTGTAATTTTTTCAAAGGGATCACATTTGAGGCCTAGACAAGCCCCTGGTTTGCACCTGGGACATCCAGAGAGGGCAGGAGGGGGTCTCCTCCCCACACACGGAGGAAAACAGTGGAAAAGAGGAACCAGGAAGACTTAGGAGAGAAAGGGCAGTGACTTTACCTCTGGTGCCAACACCGCAGAATGACTTACATGCCTCAATTCTTATATTAATCCCGTGAGGCTAAAACGGCTCAGAAGGGATTGAGTGACTAGAAAGTCTACACGGGGCAGCTTCAATCCAACCCCAGAGATTTGGAATTCCAAAGCAATGCTTACCAGATGTAGACTTAGCACCACGTGAATTTTAAAATAACTAAGTACAACGCTTTATTTAATTTTCCTGAACTTGTGAGAAAGTTATTGATGTTATTGGGGAAAAATATTAAATGAGAATAGGAACCATCCGTGCAGTCATGAAAATTTTTCAGGTTATTTGAAATCTTCAACTATCCCCAGGTCTATTTCAACCTCAGCCAGTCCTCCTTGGGGACGGGGGGCATTTTCTCGCTGTCTCCCAGCCCTCCATCCCCAGCACACAATGGACTAAACAAAACTGCCAAGATGTTGCTAAGCTCCCCAGCTCTCTACTCTGCTGGCACACAGAACTATAGACCATAGAAGGAAATTTCTCTGAAAAGCCATAGATAATTTTTCTAAGTCTTTTAAAATGCATGTGAGGGCCAGGAATTCCGCCTGGCAGTCTTGGACCCAAGCGTCCATCCATCTCCCTACAGCCGACAGGGAGGCTGGGGGGCAGGGAGAGCCCAAGCATCCCCCTGAGGTCACATGGGAAGAGGGGCCCATAGTCATGGCTCATTATTCACAGATAAGGTTGCTGAGCGGTAAACACACTTTCATTCGCACAACAACTCCATAGGCAGAGGCTCTCATGACCCCCATTTGCAGAGGAAAGTCGGGGTGCAGGGGCACAGTGGGTCAGCACCCCGTCCACAGCCCTCGGCTGCCGGGAGCTGGTGCAGGGGTCAGAGCAGGCGTCCAGTGTCTGCCTTCCGTCTCAGACCCCCAGCCTCAGCCACCAGCTCGCCTAACCCCGGCACAGTGGTGGCTCCCAGACCTCACTCCCTCAGTTCTCCAGTTAGTTTCCCTCTTCCCTTCTGCAGAGGACACAGGCGCCAGCCACAGGGCCGGCTGCGGTGAGGACACGGGCAGAGCCCCGTTTCCGTGCTGCGGCGGACAGGGAAGGACACGGGGCTGAGTGCGGACGGCTGCCCCAAAGGACAGGACGGGGTCACCAGCAAGGAAAGGGGAGGCACCCAAGTTCAGGGAAAGGCTCTCCAGAAAGGGGATGTTTAGGGAGGACGCTAAAGAAGATCTGAAGGTTCAGACGCAGGCGAGCCAGAGCCAGAGGGCGAAGCCGGGGAATGAAGGACAGCCACGGCGGCGGGAGCCTGCGCCTGCGGGGGGCACGGGGACACAGGAGGGGGGACGCGGGGGGCATCAGGGCTGCAGAGCGGGCAGTGTGCACACCCTGGGCTCCCAGGTACCGCAGGGGCACCACGCGGAGGCCCTCGTGGGGTGCTGTGAAGGTCTGGGTGGGAAGCGGTTTAAGCAAGAAGGGAGACTCCTGCCGGCGGGAACAGCATCTGGGGCAGCTGGGGGCGGGAGAGGCGTCTCAGGGTGGTTCTCTGTCAACTCGCTTCCGTGCTGACACTGACCACCGGGGGTTAGCGCAGACCCCACAGGTCAAGGGCAAAGTCTTTCCCAAGACCCCCCTAGATGCACCCACGAGTCGTGGGGACCATCTGTGCTTCTGACCAACCAGTTCTAAGTGTGAAGGGTCCCCATGACCCCCACAGCGTCCATAATGGTGCTTTCAGGACTCACTGAAAGCGCTACACCTCCAATTACAGTTTCATCACAGAGGATTCAGATCACGACAGCCAAATGGAAGAGGTGCTGGGGGCAAGGTCTGGGGCAGAGGGAGCAGAGCTGCCGTGCCCTATCCCCTGTCCTCTTAGAGCCCGGGCACGGCACACCCCTGCCCCGGCCCCTCACTGTGCTCACCGGCCGGGAAGCTGCACAGAGCCTCAGGGTCCTGGGTTCGTGGGGTCTCACGTCACCGGTCACACGGCTGACCCCACTCTCCAAGCCCCTCTCCTCTCCCTGGAGGGGGCATGGGACGGAAAGGCCCAACCCTGTGATCACGCGCTTGATCTTCTGCCGTGGCGGCCCCTCCCCTGGAACTGTCTGTGGGCCCAGCAGGTGTCACCTCGTTGGCACAAACTCAGGTGTGGTCTAAAGGGACTCGCGGTGAACAACCAAAGGCTCCAATCACTCAGGGACTTCCAAGAGCTTTTGAAACTCGGCATTGGGAACCAGAGACAAAGACCAGACGCGTTCTCGATTATATCACAAGGAGAAACAGGAAAGCTGGGGGAGTCTGGTCTTGTTTTCGAGGTGGTCAGCCGAGAAGGGTTGTGGTGGAAATAGGAGGGAAAAAAACCTCCGCTGGAGCCAGGAATGATTCCAAGGAAAGGCACAAGGAGGATAAATAAGCACCAGGGCTTTTAGGAAAACAAGGGGCTTACAGGGGACGTGGCACAAGCCTGGAGGTGAACTCCAGGAAGGAAGAAGCCAGAGGGTGTGTGTTCTGTAGCTCCCAAGTTTTTGCATCCACTTGGCTTCAAACAAGACAAACATGTTTTATTAGCTGTGGACAGACCCCGACTGATATGGACACTGAACAGCCTACAACAGGAAGGGAACCTTCCCTATTAGAGCCTCGTTTACTTTACTCTTAAAAATAACATCGCTGACCCCTTCGGCCATCTGTGCTGGGAGGTTCAATCTAGGCTGTCATTGTTAGCAGCACAGAAACTTCCCTCCAGCCTTTCGGTGTAGGCATTCTGCGTTGCAACCTGTAATCCCACGGGCAGATTCCCTGCAACTTCTTAATTAGCTTAAAATTCCCAGAAGAAACAATTAATGGAGATCTGTGAATTATTCTGTGAACACAGAGGAGAACTACAAGCGAGGTGGCACTGACTCTTGCTAACGGTACAGAAGAGCAGGGCTGAACGCGCACAGGACCCTGGATGGCAGCCAGGAGCCAAGGGCTCAGCAGCTACATCACAGCCCCACTGGGGCTGTTTAGGCCTTTGCGCTGTGTGCAAAGTCCTAAACAAGAGTCCCAGCTCCCTGGATGGGCTGGTTCCCCCCTCGACTGCCAGCCCAAGGCAGGGCCTGAGGTCTGAGCTCTGCCCTGTCTGTACGATGCCAAGAACGCAGCTCTGAGCTGACTGAGAGTAACACTCTCCTGGAGCAGAAGTCTGATATCCAACGCTCTTGGCCTTGAACAAAATGGAGGATTTAAAATTTGACGGCACAGAGCGCCTGGCTGTGGACTACGTGGAGGGGATTCTGCAGCCCACGCCCACCTGTGACACCTGGGATCAGATCTGGAACTTCCAAGCCAGGCCTGATGATCTGCTCATTTCCACCTACCCGAAAGCAGGTAGGCGGGAGGGATGGGGGGAGACGCAGAGGAGGCTTAGGAAGAGAAGCGGGAAGGGTGCATCAATAATGAAATAAACCAACCTGGATTTGAGTGGAAAGCTGTTTACTGGGCAGAGTGATACCGCCAAGACAAATCACAGGTAGTAACTGAAACCACACAAAAAATATTAAAATGACCTACACATCTTAAGAATTTAATTCTCTCTGTGATGTACCTGTTTTTTTACTTCCCTGAAAGAGAGTGAATCAAACAGTCCGAAACAAAGGGGCCAGACTTGCTGCCTTACTTGTTCCCAGCACAGGCCCTTATAGCAGAGCCAGACAGGGCACCCCTGCCTGATCTAGGGAAGAGGAGGGGCTTGGGCTCTGCAATGCTGAGCTTGTAAGTCTCCCAGCTCAGGGTCCCAGAAATACTCTCTTAATTTCCACCCTCCCTGGTGGTACGTTGTAAACCTAGTTTCTTATTTCAATAGTCAGTTTAACAAAGTCACTGAAGAAACAAGACAAACTTGAGCTCAGCCACTGCATCATAAAAATGCGGGGGCGAGCAGAGAAAAAGAGTTCTCTGCAGTTATTTGTGTACATCTACAGTTAAACCAAAAATACAGTATTCAACTCATACCCCGATTGCATAGACATTTGCTCTTTGCAAAGTCAAGCTCCATGTCAATAACTTCTGCTATATGCTCACACACACGTGCACGCACACACACACACTCACGCACACACGCTCCACCCCCTTTGCCTTTATCTGTAACAGTCTGACAAAAGGCTCTACGGGCAGACGGGGCCTTGGACTCACCCGTCCATCGGTTTCATATCGGCCCTGATTTTCTGATCTTACTCATCATAAGTCTGTCCAGAATTAAAATTTTCTAAATGTGAATTTCTGAAAGTACCCACTGGTGGGGATCACATCTCACTGCCTTAATTTCACCCACAACTCTTAATTTATTACCATAATTTCAGTACAATGCTTAATCGTTCATCTTTCCTCCACCTGCCAAATGTGAGCATTAAGATTCGGTTCATGTAGGGTTTTCATGGGTTAGGGGCGAGCAGGACTGTACAATCCAAACAACACACTCAAAAAGTGAAGCACTTGCCAGCTAAGGTGATATTTAGTCAATCACTCAAAACTCGTACACTAATAAAGGCTATATTGATCAGAGGGAAGAAGAAACAAGCTCAGATGATGGAATGGTTTACACCTAAATTTTTAGCAGAATAATAAATACTCTGTGACTGAGGCGAGACAAACACACTGTAGAACCGCTGACTGCTAGGGGACAATCTGACCCTGAACCTCCAGTCGCACTAGAGCCTGCCCCAGTGTTAGCCCGTGGCTGTCAATCCAGAATAAACACACAAAACGAGTACACTTGAACTTCCTTTGAGTCAATAGCTAAAGAAATATTGGTCCTGGATCCTGTAATGAAAGAGTTGGTGCCAGAAAATATTAGAAACCAACTCATCGAGGATACAAACTGCAGTTGCTCTCTTGTTTTCTAAGCTGTGCCCCCTGGTAGACCTAGAAGTGCTGAATTGGGAGCATGAGAAAGGGTCTCGTGACCAGAGTTGATCAGCCCAGACCCAGGACTCAGAGCTCAGTCTCCCAGCCTCCTCCCGCCACGGACTCAGTCAGGTGTCTGGTCAGTAGTCTTCAGCCAAGGCCGAAGGTCAGGTGGCAGCCCCACGCTGGTCAGGATGGGGCGGCCCGCAGGAGCTGACCGGAGCTAGGAGACAGAGGCCCTTCTCGGGGGCAGCAGGGGCAGTGAGGGCGCAGCCTCTGGGTCGAGGTTCCAGGCGGCAAAATGCGGAGTGGCCTCTGCACATCTTCTATCAATCAGACCTCTACCTCCTTCCCTCAAATCCCAGAATGTAAATCAGATCTCAGGACATTTAGAATCTCAGCGGCAAAGGAGCCTAGGGGATGCACTTTTTAGCCTTTCAGGTAAAATAAAGGAAAGCGTGAAAATGGAGACTAAGCCCTAATCATTCATTCATTCGGCCAACATATAACAAGAGCTTCCTTCTGCGTAGCAACCCCATGCTATGCACTTGGGAAACAGAGTCTGAAGACCACACCGTGATGACTCTCCACATCACAGGCTGGTGAGAAAGACACTCGTTCTGCCTTTCTAAGGAACTATGCAGCTAACTCAATAGCATAACAATCCTAATTAATGGTTGTACAGAATAAGAAAAGAACTACATATTTATGAATCTAACGTCCACTCCAAATTGGAGTCTTTGTATAAAAATCCATATCATACCATATTATGATAACACAAGATATAAACAAAGAAGGATGGTTTCTGAATTCCATTATAAAGCTGGCTTTAAAGTTCACACAGCTGCTCTAACAAGTGTTTGGTCACATTCTAAGAACTGCAGTAGATAAAGCCTGTGCTTCCTCATCTTCCTGGGGAATAAGGAACAACCTGGACGCAGGAGATCGTGGACTTGATACAAAACGAGGGTGATATTGACAGAAGCCAGCGGGCACCTACTCACAAGCGATTCCCCTTCATCGAGTGGAAAATCCCGGGCATGGAATCTGGTGAGTACGGCACAGCTGCACTTGACCCCGGGCCTAGACGCCCACCAGGGATTTTTACTATCCAGTAGCCCTCTCAGAATCCCAGGCATTCAAACAACCATCGATGGACTCCGTGACTACCTTTCTCACCGTCTGGCCATCGTTCTAACTCCAGACATTTTCTAATCAAGTTACTGTTTATGCAAAAGTAAGTTAAGTTTTGATTCTCCAATTAGAAATTAACTTCACTCCACGAGGATGAGCCTAGGTAAGATAATTTTATGGTGGAAGGGTTTGAATTTTTTAGGTTCTTCTTTATTTGGTTTATTGTTATGGTTAAAAACTGCTCTAGCCCAAAAAACCCATTCGTGGGCTGCAAGTATTCTCTCAGATGAGATCCACAGAGAGTTACAGGCGGCCTGGAACTGTTCCTAACGTAGTAATAACAAAGCAGCAAGATTCTGAAGCAAATAGAGAAAAATAATGGGCAGTCATTGAAAATCAATTTTACAGGCTTGGAACAAGCTAATGCAATGCCCTCACCACGGATCCTGAAGACGCACCTTCCCATGCACTTGCTGCCACCATCCTTCCTGGAGAAAAACTGTAAGGTAAAGAGCCAAAGGAATTCAGAGTTGATCCCTTAGAAGGACCTCACACTGGTCCTCAGTCAATTTCCTCTTAAAACACTTTCGCTTGTTAAAAAAAAAAAAAAAAAAGAGTCCACCTTGTCACATCATCAATATGCAAATTAATATGAATGCTTTCCACCTCCCACAAAAGCCAAATCACAGAAATGCAGCATCGGAAAAATTCATCTGTATGGAATATAGCCACCCTAACATAACTGTTGGTCTAATCCTGGTTTTGCTTCTTCCCTCCCTCCCTCTGCTCCCAGATAATCTACGTAGCAAGAAACCCCAAGGACAGCATGGTGTCTTATTACCACTTCCAAAGGATGAATAAAGGGCTTCCTGCTCCAGGAACCTGGGAAGAGTACTTTGAGAGTTTTCTGGCTGGGAACGGTGAGAGAACTCAGCTTTGTTCCCATCCTTTCTCAAAATCCTCAAATACTCTACAAAGAAGTCATCATTTCCTTAGAACAGCAGGGGCTCTGCCTTCTTTACGGTGAGGGAATCACCAATGTGACCTTCTCCCTCTCTTCAGGATTCTCCTCCCAGGGGGGTGCTTGTCAGCTGGGTTTCTGCGACTCACTGCCCTATTTCTGATCCCGCCCTGCAGTGTGCTGGGGCTCCTGGTACGACCACGTGAAGGGATGGTGGGACGCCAAGGACGAGCACCGCATCCTCTACCTCTTCTACGAGGACATGAAGAGGGTAAGGAGCAGGGCCGCCTAACGTGTTCCCCTCTGACCGTAAAACATTTCAGTCATAATGTGCGGACCCCATCAGGGACTCACGGATTGAAACAGGGCACAGAAGACGCTACATTTCACCAGCTGCAGCTGTCCACACATCAAACCACACCTGGGACGTCATGAGTTTCTGTATCACACAGTCTCACCTGAGCTTCCTGGAGCTCTGGGCTCTGGGACACCTTTTCCTTATAGGCAGAGGATGGCAAAATGAGGGATGCCTTTTTTTCTCCTTGTATGTGGATTTTTAAATTCCGTTTAGAAGGGGGAAAAAATCTAGCATATTTTGGTTTTTTTTATTAGTACTTGAGGAACGTCATAGTTTCAAGAAACAGTTTAAGAAATTATGGTGCAGTGGGAAACACTAATGGTTTAGAGTCAAAATTCCTGAATCCCAGTTCTGGCTTTACTGCCTGCTGGCAATTATTCTTTGTGAAGATGCTTAGCATCTAGGAATTTAGTTTCCTTACATGCAGAAAGGAGATAGTAATATGCACTCCAAGAGCTGTTATAACGACTAAATGAGGTGGTGTCATGAGAGTATATTGTAAATGGTCATCTACCCAGTCATTTCTGTGACTCCACTGAATACAGGGATCTATACAGAATTACAGTCTCTGTTCTCGAATTTATAACTGAAAGCCTGGTTTTCAAAAGGTACGTCACAGACAGCTGCATGGCCTCTCAGAGCCCATGCCAGGCCTGCTAGGTCAGACGTGCAGTTTTAAAAGATTCCTCGGGGATTCCTGTGCACATTAGTTTAGCTGCATTTCCCTTAGGTTCCATCACTACTGGGCTTTATCCAGCTGTGTCTACAAAATATCTGAAGAGTAAAAAACACAGCATCATTTTTCTATGTTTTTTATTGAGATACAACTGACATGTAACATTATATTCGTTTCAGGTGTACAGGATAATGATTTGATATTTGTATGTACTGAGAAATTATCTCCATAATCAGTCTGGTTAACATCTGTCACCACACATAGTGACAAAAATTTTCTTTCTTGTGGTGAGAACTTTTAAGATCTATTCTCGGTACAGTGTTATTTTACTGTACGATACAATGTTATCAATTATACAATACAGTGTGATTAGTTATAATCACCATGACGTACACTACATCCTATGACTTATTTATCTTACAACTGGAATTCTGAACATTTTGACCCCCTTCACCCACTTCACCTCCCACCTCTGGCAACCACTGATCTGTTCTGTATGGTTTTTTTAAACAGGTAAGTTTCTAGGATTACATTTCTAGGATGCTCAGAACCATGATTCAAGGGCTAGCAGGACAACCCATACAGGTATCAGTATAAAATTCTCTCCCTTGTGTTTACTTGGTACAAAAGTGTGGAGACACCACAGAGAGCACCGAAAAACTAAACAACAGGAGGGCATACAAAAGGAGACTCTGGTCACATACACATACACGTACTGCTGCAGTTCAAGAGCTGTCTCATCACAGGATTCCAGATATAGACACTCAACTAAGGAATATTATAGCAGGGGTTATAAGAAAGGGTTTGCTCTTTTATGACTGGATGTGACAAACAGGGGCCATGATATCAGATGCTACTAAGCTAAGATCAGGGAAAGTCCATGTAGGTGACGCTTGCCCACATATCGTCAGAGCAGTGTCAAAGGAGGATGTGTCCCTGGGAACGGTGGATAGATCCCTGGGGTAGATCCTAATGCATTATGAATGCCAGGAAGAGACTTCACCGAAATGGGCAGTCTAAGCTCAGGGTCCCCAGCGCCCTCTTACATGTTTCTGCGATCATGCTCTGGGTTGTCACCTGCCTGTGGTCACTCAGAGCACGCCGTTCTCAGCACTCTTGCTGATTCCTAGTCTGTGTGAGGCCAACTAAATTCAGCACTTTTGACATCCAAGCTTCAAAGCAGGAGCCCATTTTAAAGCAGGAGACACAGTGGCGGGGATAAACGCCCCCACCGGCAACGCACCACTCCTCCCGGACACAGGGGCCTTCCCACACCACAGTGCCCCTGGGCCGCGTCCCTCTGAGGAGGAAACAGTGGCGCCAATGGGGCTGAAACCTTCTCAGAGACACCGAAGCACCCGGACCAGCTGGGCGCTGCAGCTACTGCCACGGGGCCTCTTGGGTACAAAGAAGTCCCTCCCACCCTCGTGCCCCCCTCACCGGCACCACTGGGAAGGTCTGGGGCCACTTCTGTCCACATGAGAAGCAGGAGATGGGCCGCTGTGGCCGGGTCCCCGACGCTGCCGCAACACCTGCTCTCAGCATCAGTCCAGTGGCTGTCCCCGCGGGGCGTGTAGCTGGACGGGCTAGAGCAGGACATTTGGGCCCGACTCTGGACACATCCCTCTGTGGCACGCGCCCCACGTGCTGCATGTCACTGTGTGGGGAGTGTCTCAGCGACACGCTCAGTTGACGCTTCCATGTTAGAACAAGAAGAGCGTAATGACTCCAATTGATACAGTCACCACATCAAAATGAGTCATTTCTGAAAAGCTGAGCATTTGTGAGACACGATTTTTTAAAATTTTAATTCATGACATGTTACTGATTACTAGCATTCCTTCCAACAGTCTTTTAAAACTATTATTTATTGATATAAATTATCTTATGTCAAGTCTTTTCTTTTGACTCTGATCATAGAACCCAAAGCATGAAATTCAGAAGCTGGCAGAATTTATTGGAAAGAGCCTAGACGATAAAGTTCTGGATAAAATTGTCCATTACAGTTCATTTGACGTCATGAAGCAGAACCCAATGGCAAACTACACGTCGATTCCAGCTGAATTCATGAACCACTCTATTTCTCCATTCATGAGAAAAGGTTTTTATGTTTCCTTTTCACCATAATCTTAAAGGAACTGTCCAATATTTCAGAGTCTTTGGGGAGTTTCTTTTCTATAGATAAGAAAAATAAGATCAAAAATAATTGGTTCTGGGAAAAGAATTATTTAAGAAACCACAGATGAAATGAAATCAATGTTCAGCCACAACTGGAGAGTGAGGTTTGGTGTCTAAGTCCAACCCTTTATCTTCACCTTCCTTCTGGAGTTCTGGCTGATAAGGTGAAAATATACAGAATTAAGTCAGATGGAGCAAAGAATCCACTTTACAGAGGGCTCTAAGCTATCAGAGAGGTCCATTCACTCCAAAATACTTACTGACTGGAGTGGCTACTATGTGCCAGGCACTGTTCTGGGCAATGTTCAGAGCAGTGAACAAAACACATGAAAATTCAGGATGATAGTTGCTAGTAAGTACTATGGAGAAAAAGCAGTCTGGGAAAGGTAACAGGGATTGCACTTGGAGAACTGGAGGGGAATCTTCTTTTTCTTCCCTCCTTTTTCAAAACCGCACGTTGAGTCCTTCCAGAAGCAGGCCCTGCCTGGTCTGCCTGCAGGATGCCAGCCACAGGCACAAGCACCGAGCGTGCTGTGACGGGCAGGAGCGAAAGAAAAGAGAGCTCCTCAGACCTGCTGTTCACGTGGCCGTGCCACCTCCCGACCCACAAGCCAGACAGGCGATTCCTCCCCCTTCCAGGAGGAGACGCTGCCAGGCCAGCCAGAGAAATGTTTGCCCAACTCTGTCCCTCCCTGACGCGGAGTAGAAATCCTCACACAGAAGCGGGAGAACAGAGAAATCCAAATCCCCCCACGGTACTGACACCCACCACCCCACGTCTGTTTCAGGGGCCGTGGGAGATTGGAAGAATCACTTCACTGTGGCCCAGAACGAGAGATTTGATGAAGATCACGAGAAGAAGATGGCAGACACCACTCTAACTTCCCACTTCCGATTCTCGTAAGGAAGAAAAAGAACCAGAGTCCATCGGTGTGAAAGCTGATTACCCTGACCACGTGATACTGGATTCAGGTGGTCAGACTAGTGCTCCTTGTGTTTGCTTTTGTTCACCCTAAAAAAAGTGACAGGGCTATCAGAGGTCAGGGCAAGGTGGAGGGTGGGCAGGGTGGCAGCGTGAAAACCATGGCCTCATTGCTAATTAGCATCACATGTCAGTTTTCCACAGATCGTGCGCTTGTTAACGTATTAAAAATGCTTCGGTCATCACACAAAAGCACAATAAAATTTACAGATTAAGTTCAAGCCAATTTTTAAATGCAGCACTAAATTGTGTAAACAGTTATTTCTAGCAATTTCTTGGTAGGCAAGTAACCATCAGGTGACTCTGTTTCTAATTCACTCCAGTGCATCCACCCCAGCCTCTCGCCGCAGCCTCTACATTTAACGGGACTCACCCCCCTCAGCCCAGCCGCGCTGCAAACCATCCCGGTCTCCCATCTTAACCTCCCTCCCTCCAGCGCCTCTGCAATCCTGTTCTAATCCATCAGCAACATCCGTCGGTTTTACTTCCAGGAAGTCTCATCTCTACAGCCATCCCCCTGGTTCAGAAGCGTCTCCCTCTTGCCTATAAGCTACCTAACTCATTTCTCTGTTCATCATACATCTGCCAAGCTTGTTTTCCCACAACAAGACTCATTACATTTCTCTTTAGCTCAGAATCCTTCAATGATTCTGAATGTTCACTGCCTAGAAGATAAATCCCAAGCTTTTTAGCCATCAATTCAAAGGCAGCTACAACCATATGACACGGTTGACTGACCTTCCAAACCACCTTCCAGCTGGATTTCATTCTGCCAACCACCCTCCTTGCCTCAGCGACGAGTCCCCGCGCTGGGCCCGAGCACATCTCACAGGTTCCCAGACGATGAGTTTCACTTTCACCCCACCTCCTCCTGACATTTCCTTTCCTTCCTTCCTACCCATCCAAAACATAGACAACAAGTCCAATAACCAGCACAGGTCTCCCATCTTCCTACAGATACTGCAACCTGAAGGGACCAGCTGCTCTTCTGAAGTCCTTTACACTTAGCATAATTCTTCTGTGATTAAGATTAAAGTATATCACGCTCTCTCTTGGATGTCTATATTGTCTCTTTTGTGCATATTTAAATTTTCATTTGTTTATTTTTTCTCCAAGATAGGGACATTGCTAGATACTTCATTGCACACCAAATGGCAAACAATATGCTCAAAAATAAGTAACTTAAATACTATATCAGTTAAGGAAATCTAAAAAGCTAACTTTTTATATTCTAAGTAGTCCCTGGAACAGCTATCATCTATAGCTGTGCTGTGTTAGCTACTAGCTGCGTGTGGCTATTTAAATTATCTAAAATTTGGAAAGATCCATGCACCCCAATGTTCACAGCAGCACATTTACAATAGCCAAGACATGGAAACAACCTAAATGTCCATTGATAGATGAATGGATAAATGAGATGTGGTACATATATACAATGGAATATTACTCAGACATAAAAAATGCAACCTTGTCATTTGTGACAACATGGATGGACCTAGAGGATTTTACACTAAGTGAAATAATCAAAGACAAATACCATATCATTACACTTACATGTGGAATCTAAAAAACAAAACAAACAAACAAAACAAAACAGAAACTGACTCACAGGTACAGAATGTAATGTACAGCATAGGGAATATAGTCCATAGCACTGCAATAATTTTATATGGTAACAGATGGTTACTAGACTTATTGTGGTGATCAATCCTTAATGAATATAAATGTCAAATCACTACGTTGAACACTTGAATATTAATATAATATTGTATGTCAACTATACTTCAATTAAAAAAAGTAAAAAGAGGGCTTCCCTGGTGGTACAGTGGTTAAGAATCCGCCTGACAATGCAGGTGACACGGGTTCGAGCCCTGGTCCGGGAAGATCCCACATGCCGCGGAGCAACTAAGCCCGTGCGCCACAACTACTGAGCCTGCGCTCTAGAGCCTGCGAGCCACAACTACTGAGCCCGTATGCCAGAACTACCGAAGCCCGCGCGCCTAGAGCCCATGCTCCGCAGCAAGAGAAGCCACCGCAATGAGAAGCCCCCACTCACCACAACTAAAGAAAGCCCGTGCGCAGCAACGAAGACCCAATACAGCCAAAAATAAATAATTAATTAATTAATAAATTTATTTTTTAAAAAATAATAAAACTTAAAAAAAAGAAAAAGAAAAACATCTGGGTATTTTCAAGTCTACAGCCGTGGGTTTACATAAATAATTTGTCTATATTGCTTTTAAAATAAATAATTACATTGTTAAATGTTTAGACTATTACACTGAAATATTGTCTAAATGAAAATAATAAACTGTTATTCACAAATTTTTTAAAAATTAAAAATAAGTTTAAAAGTCAAATATGTAGAGGCAGAGAGCAGAGCTGTGGCAACCAGGGGCTGGAGGAGGGGGAAACTTGGAGATACTGGTCAAAGGGTACAAAGTTGCGGTCATGTAGGATAAGTCTAGAGATTTGGTGCACAGCATGACGACTATAGTTAATATGACTGAATACTGGAGATTGCTAAGAGAGTAGATTTCAGATACTCTCATCACACACACAAAAATTGTAAGTGTATGTGGAGATGTGTTAATTACCTGACTGTAGTAATCACTCTGCTATGTTTATGCATATCAAATCATGTACACCTTAAATATATACAATTACCGTTAGAAAATAAAATAAATTTTTTTAAATTAAAATGAAAATAAAACAGACCCTGTTATATAACATTGCTTTATTTTCTACATAACTCGTTTATCTATTAAATTAATGGTTTCACTGCTTATGGTGTGTCTCTACCACTAGTTCAGCAGGGAGACTTTTTCTGTCTTAGTTACAGCTGTAGTTCCCCCACCCAGTGCCTAGCAGAATGCTTGGTGCACAGAAGATGCTCTGTTAATGTGTGTGGACCGAATGAACCACTACACAGCAGTAGCCCCCATGTTTTCCTGTTCTAGCCCAACCCAATTAACCACCAGCTGCAGGATGTCCTCCTCAGTCTCTGAGCCAATGGGAAGTGCCAGGCTGACCTCCTTGCCCCCTCTATTGGCCAGTGGAGTTCGGAGACAACCTAGCGCACCACTGCTTTGGACCTGCAGTCTTAGCCCAGAAGAGCCACCCTGCCTAACGACCACGGTGCCTGGAACCTTCTCTTGTGCTTGAATTACCCATGCTTAGTTTCTTTGTCAGTTATCTGGAAATAGGCAGAAAGGGACCAAACTTTACCTAACAGACCCTTGCCTGGATCATGTGCCTCCTCCGTGTCTGGGTCTTCAGATGATGCTAAAAAACACCACATTCAAAAGTAGCAGGAGCGCTTCGTGAGGACACTGTCCTTCTGACACGTTAGCGGTGAATCCATCTAAACACAGCAGTCCCCTTATTTTGAACCCTACTCAAATTCAGTCCTATAATAATAGATAATCTGAAATGATCAGACCCAAAACTCAACATGCAGTTGTTAAAGAAATGAGACTATAGGTGTGATTTCTTATAAATTCCTTCAGCTTGACAAAGGTCTCTGTGTCTGGTTTTATTTCATGCAAATAGAAACAAGAAGTCCTTAAGGGCTGTAAACAAGGTGCGCTGAGATATCTGCAGAATTCAATGGATTAAAGATAATTATCTAACGGATAGGACTATACTTCTTCTGAGATTTTAACATGATTTTTTCAGTTTTCATAAAGGGATGTAAGGCTTACCAAGAGTAAAATTTGGCTTTGTTTGTTTTGGCCGCACCGTGTGTATACGATCTTAGTCCCCGATCAGGGATCGAACCCATGCCCCCTGCATTGGGAGCACAGAGCCTTAACCACTGGACCACCAGGGAAGTCCCACTAAAAGTAAAATTTGGATACCAAGCAAAGGTCACTTGTTTGCGAAAAGTAATTGCATCTGGAGATCCAGCACACAACAACCAAATCTTTGGGAGAAGGGGTTTGCCTGCTGTTGCCTTGTTGAGTTTACTGAAAGGTGTACCAAATTAAATCAACAGATAGTGGGAGAAGTGGGACGAAGGGAACATGACAAGAATAAGGGTAGTGGACTGAGGCAAATCCTTTTAATTTCACCAGACCTACATTTAATTTTCATAATAAAGACACAGTGGTACTGTGAAAACAGATTTGTTGTTTTTTAACTGCAGGTGCAGAGGGTTGATAGAGGGCATCCACACAAAACCTACATTTACCATGATACCTAACGGTCAAAGACTGAACACCGCTGCTCTTAGACCAGATCATGGCAAGAATGTGCACTCACACCCCTTTCAACATAGCACTGGGGGCCTCAGCCTATGCGGCGGGGAAAGAAATAATACATACAACGCATACTTTTGGAAAGGAAGAAATAAAACTCTCCCTCTTCTTAGATGACATGATTGTCTATGTGAAAAATCCAGAGGAAAAACGTACAAAAAGCCTCATAAAACAAAAAAGTGAGTTCACAAGATACAAGGTATTGAGAGGCAGTTCTCCTTGGATTTCTCACATTTCTGAGCATCTTTCAGGCAGCGGCAATTACGGTCTTTGATCTGGACTATCTTTTCAAAGACACTGGGGAGCTGAAACAAATGGTGTCAGCAACGAGGATGTAGAGCTTTCCATGGATCGAAAAATCAGAAGTTCACTTGGTTAAGCCCTGAGCAGCCACCTCCCTGCTTAAATAAAGTGTAATTAATATAAAGCCTTGTTTACTGACATGGAGCTGCTCTGTCCCTCTGCTTCCCGGATCCCTCCCTCCACATCTGTCCCCTCTACCCAGATCCTTGAAAAGAAAGATGATTAGGGTATGGGCAGCGGTCTCGCTCCCTCCAAGATGGATATGAGTCCGTACGCATCCACACGAACATGCTCAGGAACACCAAGAGCGAGGGGCTCAAGTTTCTACAACTCTGTTAGGTAAAGACACCCAAGTCACCATCCTCCCCGGGCCCTGGTAAGGCAGGAGCGCCCACATTCTCCTGGCGGGGTCTGGACAGGGTTCACCAGGAGAAAGGAAGCCAAAGGGACCCTACGGGAGGGGCGCTTTCGGTTGATTCAATGTCCTACTGTCCTTACGTCTGAATGTTATGTGGGAACTGACATGTCATACGTCTGTGCTTCTCCGTCCCGAGTGCCAGAGGGGATCGTCCCCGTAAGAAAGAGCCTCCTGTAAAAAGGGGGAGTGGGACAAACCCCTTTGCCATTTGCTACCTGTGTGTGTGTGTGTGTGTGTGCGCGTGTGTGCGTGTGTGTGTGTGTGTGTGTGTGTGTGTGTGTGTAGGGGCAGGGGATTTTGTGGCGATGCGTCTTACATCCAGAGCACCCCGACAGAGATGACGGCTCTCAGCTGGCAGGTTAGGAGTCCCCATTTCAATGGCCCTGAAGGGGGACTCACCACACCCTCCTAACAGGCAGCCTCCCCAGTGAGGGGCCTGACAACAAGTAAAGCTTCTGGAACTATGGCTCCAGACTGCTTGCTCTCTGCCCTACCCTCACCATCACCACCATAGAGGCCAAAAGCCTTACTAGGGGTACTGGGGATGTTTTTCTTGGTCCTTTACGTTGGCTAGCCCATAAACTGCTACCATTTGAGCGTCGTGCAGAACAACAGGCTTCCCCTGAAGGTGTCCAGCAAGCTGTGGCACGCTAGCTACTCTGGTGGCTCTGCACACCCAGTAAGCAGTTTGAGCCAGAAGTCTCTGTGACTGATGACCGCTGACAGAGCCCCTGGGGAAGGGAGGAGCCCCACCTGCAAGTGCCCCTGGGGGTTTGCACTCGGTGCCTCCCGGGATGGCTGCCGGCCGCGTCCCCCCTGAAGAGCAGCCATCAGCTTCTCGGGAGCCCCTGTCAAAACTGGGTGACTGACCCAGGTAGGTCTTGTGAACCTCCAGCCTGATACTACCATTTTGGGGTGGTTCGACTCACAAAACCTTGCCTGTCAAGTGCAAATGGTGGATTCAAGAGCGGCGGCCTGGCCACGCAGGCATCTGGGCCCTACCTGCAAAAGCAGCAGCTACCTCTCCAGGGAAAGCTTTGCCCCCCGCTGAGCCAGGTGAGTCATTGCACTGGCTCATTGGAGCCCTCAATTCACAGACGCCCCTAAACGCTGAGCCTGCTTTGACTAAGCAAAAGCTCACTGATTTGCACTGGACTGCAGTGCCAGCCCTGCAACACCAAAAGCGGACACGGCCCCTCCACCCAGAGGCTTGATCCCAGGCCCCTCTCAGGGCTCTGGCCAATGCCTGCCTTGGTGAACCTTGCTCTATGCTTACTGACCCCTGGGCTTTGCCAGTGACCTAGCTACCGGGTCTGCCATTATGAAAACTAGAGTAGCATTGAAGACGCCCCCCTTGGGGCTGTGAACTGTGGAAACAAATGATGACTGCTGACTGCACTTTCCGGGGCCCTCATGTGGACATCCACAGAAAGGACCCTTCTCTGATGGGACACACGGGAACTAAACTGCTAGTTCGGCACGCGCTGCCCTGGTTGCTACCATCCTGCTGCCCGGATCCACCATCACATCAGATGTGACAACGCAGCCGCCGTCACAGAAAAGGCACAAAGTGAAGGGCTCCGTCTCTGCAGAGGCTGCCACTGGGTTCCGGACTGGTGACTCCTGTCCAGAGCTGCTCTGGCCTCTCCTGGCAGACTGACCTCCGACCCCTCCCAGGCGTTCTATTGGTGGAGCCTCATCACCGATGACACTTTTTCAGGTTTTGGTGCTGCTGTTTCAGTCCAGTCAGCCAACTGCAGTCACACCGCTGCAGTCCCTGAAACTAGAATTTGTCGTGTGTTTGGTTTTGCAGAGTTTGCAACCTGAACGTAGCATGCCTTTTACCAAAAAAGCAGCTCGACAATGGCTGACCGGGGGGTATTCCATGGAGCTCCCATGCTCCCTGCCTTCCGCAGGCATTTGATATTGTTAAGCATTGAAATGGCCTCTGTAAAAATCAACTCAAAAAGGGCTTGACTGCTTCCCTCACATCCTGGTCTGCACACCTTACCAAGGCAGGTGGTCACGAAATGTGGCTATCCCCAGAAAGATGCCCTCTGCCACTGGCTGGGTAATGATCAGGAAGAACAGTTGGCAGTTCCTTAAAAAGTTAAACATATACTTACCATAGAAGCCAGCAATTTCCCCTCCTAGGTCTCTACCCTAGAGAAATAAAAACTTAGGTCCACACAAAACTCTGTACGTGAATGTTTACAGTGGCTCTATTCACAATTACCCCAACACTCGAAACGAACCCAAATGTCCTGCAGTTGGTGAATGGATAAATAATGGCACATCCGTACAATGAATATCAGTTAGCGATGAAAGGGGACAAATTATTGACAAATGAGACAACCTGAACGAATCTCAAAGGCATTTTGCTGAGGAAAAGAAGCCTGTCTCAAAAGGTTTGTTTCCATTTATACGACATTCATGAATGACAAAGTGATAGTGATGAAGAATAGATGATGGTTGTCAGAGATTAGGGACGGGAGGCGTGTCGGCCACGATGGAGGAGGATGAGGGTAATGAAACTATTCTGTGGACTGATTACGCCAGTGATTACAAGAGTCTGTACATGTATTAAAATTCAAAGAACTGTATGCCAAAAGAAAATATTACTGTACGTTAATTGAAAAAATAAAATAAAAGGTGGGGAGGACTTCAAAAATGCCAAATTTCTTATTCCTTTTTTTATTGAGATATAATTGACATATAACGTTAGTTTCAGGTGTACAATATAATGATTTGATATTTGTATGTATTGCGAAATGATCATCACAATAAGTCTAGTAAATATCCATCATTTTTTTCTTGTGATGAGAACTTTTAAGATCGACTCTCTTAGCAGCTTTCAAGTATACAGTAGAGTATTATTAACTGTAGTCACCATGCTGCGCACAACATCCCCCGGACTTATTTGCTTCATAAATCAGAGTTTGTACTTTTCGACCCCCTTCACCCATTTTGCCCACTCCCACACCCTGCCTCTGCCACACCAATCTCTTCTCTGTATCTATGAGTTCGGTTGTTTGGGGGGGGGGGGGTTTTGGTTTTGTTTTATAAAATGTCAAAAATGTCCAAAATTTGACCAAAATTTTGGTCCATTTTATAAAAGACAAAGAAAGGCTGTGGAAATGTTCCAGATTAAAGAAGCCTAAGGAGATGTGACAATTAAATGCAAAACCTGATTCTAGCCTGGATCCCATACTGGAAGGGAAAACAAATGCTATAACGTCCTTGATGTTAATAGATACAACAAAATCCCTGTAGTCTCAGTTCTAAGCTGCCTCAAAACCCAGAAGAGAATGACCAGTGATCTTAGGTTCTGTCCTGCTGATTGGTTTCTGTATCAATTAATTCATAGATGCAATTAAGTCTTCATGCAGTGCAATGCATGTATATATACAAGGCAATGGACTACATGGAGAGGGGGCAACAGGAAGTCCTCTTTTTCTCCAAAAGGTGCTCAAAGTCTCGAGTTTCACCAACACGACCTGCCAACGCATTTAGTCACTCTTCCTTAACGGTATTCACTGCCACGTAAACATTGAGAACTTTGGTGGCTTTCAGGAATTACTCGTGATTTTTCCAAAAAGCTGTCTGAGACTATTTTTCTAGTCCCGAGGAAAGTCACTCATTTTACAACCCCGCCCAGTGTCCAGATTTACGGGCATTTTCCGAAGCCAGCTCACTGCAGGGGGATCCTTTCCACAATCTGGCGAACTTCATCCCACCTGCATCAGGGCGTTACAAGTGACAAGTGACAGCCAGTGCCAAGCTGGTGGCTCACGGAACGGAGGGGAGGCACCGGCTGCGGCAGCACGTCTTCGCCCAGGACCATCCTGGCGCCGCCCGTCCCCACCGGGCGGGGGTCCCCAGGCCGCCTCCCTCCCCCGGCCAGCGTCCCCACAATCGGGCCTGTTTCCTCAGTCCCGCCCAAAGAGTTACCGGCCACGAAAGGCAGGTGTCAGCACAGGTCCCCAACCCGCCTGTCCACCCGGAGCGGTGCTGGGCGCCGGGACTACTCACCGTCCAGGAGGAAGGCCGGCGTCCAGGCTGCCAGGCGGGACAGCGCTCCTGCTCTGCGGTCACCCACTCGCCTCAGGAACAGCTGCGCCTCGTCCCCTCGGCCACCTGCAGCCGCAGGGCACAGCCACGCGCCCGTTCCGAGGCTAAGGGCGTCTGGGGGAACTGAGGGGGGCTGAGGGGACAGCTGAGGGCACAGGAGAAGGACAGGAGATAGGACAGGTGAGGGACAGGAGAGGGAACAGGAGATGGGACAGGAGACTAGGGCGGCCGCCTGAGCGTGCGCAGTCCCCCGACGCCCGACCCTCCCAGGAGGGGCCGGGGCCCCCACTGCCCTGGTGGCGCGCCGGGCCCCGCCCACGGGCCCGCCCCTCCACGCCCCGCCCCATCGCGGGCCGGCCCGGGGTCGAGGCGGAGCGCGCGGGGAGCCACCTCCCGAGGCGGAAGCGGAAGCGCCGCCGGGCCGCGGCCTTGGAGACGCGGGGGCGGGGCCGGCGGAGAAGCGCGACCTTTGACCCGCGGCGGGGCTCCGTGGGAGGCGGCGGGCGGAAGTGCGGGCAGCGGGTGGCCATGGAGGTAACGCGTGATCCCGGGGGCCGAGGGACCACCGCCCCTCCCCGCCTGCCCTCCCCGCCCGCCGGGGTCCGCACAGCCGCATGTGACCTGCTGGCTTTCGTTGTGTTTTGCAGGAGCCTGTTCACGATGGGGTGGCCTCGCCGGCCGCTCCTGGGACCGGGAAATCCAAGGTGAAGAGACGCCGGAGCGGCGGGGTCCTGCCGGGAGGGGAGGGGGCTCCCTGGGGGACAGCTTTCCTCCGGGCTCTCGGCCTGAGCTGTCGCGGTCGCGCGTTTAGTCCCTCCTCTCGGAGCTCCCTGGTGTGAAGCCTGAGTTCGTCTCCTGGCCGCCCCGCTCAGCGCTGCTGAGAGATTCCGCAGTTTCCCAACGTTAGACGAAGCCGTCTGGTTTGTGAGGTCCGAGCGGTGGGTGGGCGTCGCGGGCTCGGCTCTGCCGGCGCCTCCGCTGATGTGAGCACAGGTCACCGCTGGGGCCCTGAACGGGCGCCCAGGAGTTGGGGACTTGCCGCCGAGGTTTATTGTTTCAAGCTGACTTTGAGACACTCGCCCAAACACTCGGCTGCATTGAAGTTTCACGGTAAACCGTGAGATGATGTGGTTGTCCCAGCTTTACGCCTAAGAAAACTGAGCCCGCAGGGGTTAAGGAACTTTCCCTGATTTTTAGGTAAAGCCTAAACGCACCCTGATTCATCTTATTGCTGTAATTAGGCTTACGTGTTTTCATGTGGCCAGAGACTCCTTTCAGCCTTGAATAGGACGAAGCAATTTTACAGATCTAAGGAACTTTACGTAGAATTAGTCCCAGTTCCCTAATTTTGCAATTAATCAAGATCTAAAAAGTGTCTTAACCTGGAACAAGGATATCTGTAACGTAGGAGGATACGTGCGATTTTCTCTACATTTCATAGTAGTTGCCGAGCTAATAGTTATTGAGTGAAACTTGCATTTGCTAATCTTAAAAAATGTGGTGGTTGATTGGCATAAAGATCTATTCAGTAGGATGTTTTTTATTTTTAGGCAGACTTTATGTTTCTTTTTTGTGGTATAGTAGAAACATGAATTCTCGCAAACTGGTAACATCACTGCCTCTTCCAGCTGGAAACATTGCCCAAGGAAGATCTTATCAAGTTTGCCAAGAAGCAGATGATGCTAATACAGAAAGCTAAATCAAGATGTACAGGTATTGGGTTGAAAATATTCATCTTGACTGCAATCTTGTTTAATCATGGTTACAACTATTAGTTTTTTAATAGTACATTGGCTTGTTTTGTTTATCAGTGAATCCAATAATATTAGTGTAGTGGAATCTGTTATTACTTAACATTCTAAAGTTTGCTTCTGATATTTTTTATTATCTCATATCTCTAAACTGCAGTTACCTTTGAATTAATAAAGTCAGGGAGGAAGATTTTAAAATACAGTTTGTTAAAGTTCAGCAATTTTTTTTTTCCTCATGTGGATCGTATATTCTTCTGAGTAAAACATTTTTTTCTAGAGTTGCCAGTTGAAATGTTAGAGACATGAAGTTCTGAACCCAAGGAAGTAAGAAGAGGCCCCAAGTAAAGTAGTAAAAGATTTGTATTCCTGGAATTTTGAAGTATATTTATTTACTGAAGTTGGTTGATTGCCTGTTCAGTTTCCCTTTCTTTATATTCCAAAAAGACAAAGATATTAGTATCCTTTTTTAATATGTGTAGGTGAGCTCTTGAATTTTCAGTAACTTAACTGCCCAGCCTAAAAGCCAAGACTTATTTACTACTAGAAAAGGTCAAACTGTGTTTCCGGAGGTTGGATCAGCTTATGATAAGAGAGTAATTTATTTGGAAAGATGTTCTAGGCTCCAGACCTAGACATGAGTTGATGAAATAGATTAACATGTATGTTTAATATGAGGTTAGTTGTTGCTTTAAGATTATACAGTAAGAAGTTATTTACAGCTGAAATAATGTCTGGGATTTGCTTCAAAAATATCAAGATGCATAAGACAAGAGGGGAAGGAGGAAGTGAATACAGGTTGGGATGAAACAAGGTTGGTCATGTCATGTAGTAATTATTAAACCAAGATGTTGGAGCATAGAGATTAATCGCACTATTCTCTCTGGGTTTTTTAATTCATTTGGAGTTTTCCATAATAAAAAGGAAAATAAAAGGTAATGCTGGGTGAACTTAGTGCTTTCTCAAAATATCTGCTGCTTCTTAAATGTATTCTAATTTATAGTGATTTTGTTTTTAAGAATGTACTTATCACTTGAGCCAGTAATTATTTTCTTCATTTCTGAACTAGTATCTTTTTTATTTTTTTAATTGTTTAGAATTGGAGAAAGAAATTGAAGAATTGAGATCGAAACCTGTTGCTGGAGGAACTGATGATATTATTAAGGTAATGAAACAGTTGTGCGTATTGCTTTAATTTTCATTTCTTTACTTAGAGGAGATGCCCGATGATAAATCGGATTTCCTTGAGGGCTGTCAGCCTGCTTGAGTGCTGTCTGGCTCCCGAGCCTTTTGTTCCACTTCCTGTCTGCCCTTGGTTACACGCTTCACCTTTCCGGTTGACTGTAAAGAGAGAGGTGAGTGACCTCTGCGTCCCTTTCTGTTCTGAAGTGGTGTTCCTTTCTGTCCTTTTCATCCTTTACACACTCTGTAATTATGGTTATTGCTTCAGTCTCAGGCCTGCTCTTCCCTCTCCCCATCAGAAAACCCCGCCACGCTCAGGACTTGGATGATTCTCTCCATTCCCATGGTTCTTTGTGAAACACGTCATGTCTTACTTGCTAACCATACTTACCTTGATGACCCGTAACTGGGCTCTCTTTCTCTTTTACTTCTACATAGTCTCGTCAGATGATAGGATGTTGATTTTATATTGTTATCCCCTGTTTAAGACCCCGAGTTGAGCATTCTTACTTATGTGCCCTTAAGGTAATTAAATGCTTTTCCTTCCCCCACTTGGCCTACCTTCTTTAACGTTTCTTTGCTTCTCAAAGCTCTGCAGAAATTTTTTTCCTTGCTTTTGCATATTTGTAATTTGAGTCATGGTATCTATCTATTCTTTGATTATATGTTATCTTAGTCTCCCAACTTGTGAGCCGTGCACAATTGAGGGACTCCCAGGAAGCTACTACCAGGAGTCTTTAAATCGCTGTGCATACCTTGCACTACCATTTTGTTCTTCATTTAGCTAAAACAGTGTATGAATCCTGAATGGTGTGCACAAATACCATTTGGATTCGTGATGTGCTGATTGGTTTAAGCATTACTGCGTTTGTAATGGTTTTGTTTATTTGGTCACTGTGTACTTCCCTAATTAGTGATAGCAAAAGTACAACTCCACGTAGTTAAAGAGCCAGTGGAGCCAGACCGCCTGATTCAGATCTTCAGACCCCTGCTGTGCCACACACCAGCTGCGTGACCACGGCTAAGTTTCTTTTTTTTTTTTTTTTAAAGTATTTGTTTATTTATTTATTTATGGCTGTGTTGGGTCTTCGTTTCTGTGCGAGGGCTTTCTCTAGTTGTGGCAAGCAGGGACCACTCTTCATCGCAGCGCGCGGGCCTCTCACTATCGCGGCCTCTCTTGTTGCGGAGCACAGGATCCAGACGCGCAGGCTCAGTATTTGTGGCTCACGGGCCCAGCTGCTCCGCGGCACGTAGGATCTTCCCAGACCAGGGCTCGAACCCGTGTCCCCTGCATTGGCAGGCAGACTCTCAACCACTGCACCACCAGGGAAGCCCCACGGCTAAGTTTCTTAACTTCTTTCTCTTCCTTCATCTGTAGACTAGGGATAATAATAAGACCTACTTTCATAGAGTTGTATTATGAGTTAGTACCTACAGTACGTAGAGCTGGATCTGTCATATAAGTACTCAATGGTTTTATTATTACCATATATTATTTGGGGGATATTTTCTACACACATGTGTACATACATACATCCATGCACAGCCACACTAAAAAGGAGGTTTTTGTATTTGAAAAGAGCACTGCAGAGATTCTGTTCTAATTTTGGATCAGTTAACTCTTAGCCCTTAAAATACTTTTCATGCTGTTGCATTTCAGAATATTCAAATATCTGTCCCTTATTTCCTCCTTATCAATGTATTCTCCCCTTATGTCAAAACTACTCCTAAAAATTTAAGGGTAGAAAATTTCTCTCAGTTAGCTAACTTTACCTTTCAGGTTATTAATTTAATATTAAAGCATGTTATCCTGGCCACTCAAGTCTCAGAAAGTAAAGGTTGGTAAAATTAAATGAGAATGAAATCTTTGGTTTCCAGTGTTAATGAGAAAATTACATTGGGGAGTGATTCAAGGAGCTGTGCATCAGTTATTCAGTTGCTGTAAGTAAGTTTTCTGTTTTAGGAAAATCATGTACTGCAATGTAATATGTCCTCTGCACCTCTGGAAAAGGGAAAAGACTTTCTTGCTATGTTTTATCTCTTCACTGGGAAAAGTACACTGGAAAAACATGGCTTTGAATACAGAATTTTCTGTCCTTCATAAAAATGTATGGCTTTTTACAATTTTTAGTTATTAAAATTTCTGATAGTCATCTTCTAGTGCATTGAAATACATCTAAAGTTTTATTGCAAACCTGGCATATTTGACTTTTAAAAAAGAGGAATAAAAACCCATATTTTCCATGTCAAAATTTGAGGTGTATGGTATTACAGTGAACTTATATGCTGCTTCCAAATGCAAGAGAAAGGTAAAAATTGCATGTCAAGATGTGGAATTTCTAGAATGTATCACTCTTGTTGTTTTCTCTTTGCTGGAATCAAATTTGTATTTCCTAGGAAATAACTGTCCATTTTGTGCCTCTAGTCTTTAAGGATATTTATAGCTGCTTTCAGATAATGCCTTCTGTATATCTCCTAAAATTATTAATGTTTTCAGGCTTCCCCTGATAGTATACCAAACAGAAGTTTACATTGCAATACTATATAATGTGAAAAAACTAATTTTAAAACTAAAATTGTTTTAACAAAAGTAATATATGCTCATGATTTAGAAATAGTACTAACAACTAAATAACTTATAATTCTAAATAGCTTATGGAAATTATCTCTGTATTTCTGAATAATATGCTTATACTGCTTTTCCTTGATTTATCCCGTGGTGGGACACTTAGCTATTAACTTCCTGTTATAACAGATGAAAATTTCGCTATCTTTCACAATGACTTCTACTTTCCAACTAGTCAAACAGATCAAATAATCGTTTACATTTTTTTCTGGACACCTGCCTCCTAAAGCCTTCTGTCCTGTGCTAATTTGGTCTGGTTGTTCTCCAGGTCTGCTGTGGTTTTCCTGGAGTCGGCCTTTTGCCATGATTCAGTGAATTATACTGCTTTCCTGTGTTGGCCCCCCACCCCATTTGCTGGGTCACAGGTCATTCACTTTCTTGGATAACCTCATTTTGGTAGAGCATGTCCTTCTCCAGCTTCCTAACAACAGATGCATAGGAGGAAAATTTTTGTCATCTTGTATTTAAAAGTGGCTTCATTCTACTCTCATGTTTGAATAATAGCTATAACTTGGTACAGAACTCTAAATATTTTCTACATCTGCTTTGTTTTTGTATTTTTGAACAACAGAGTTTTTCTTTATTATTTCACAAAAGAAGTTCAGAGGCAGTTCTGGAGTGATAGTTGACTAAGGTTTGTTTAGGATTTTATCTCGGTTTTAATGTTTAAGATTAACTTTATCTAAATTCACAGTGAAATGGGTCTGTGGTTTTCCTGTCTGTAAAGTCCTTGCATAATGTTATCAAGTTATGCCAATTGTGTAGAATAACTTGAGAATTCTTCTTGCTTTTTGTTTTGTCTGAAAAAATTCATATGTAATTGGGATAATCTGTTCTTTGAAAGCTTGATAGAACTCACCTATAAAACTATCTATTCCTCCTGTTTTCTTTGGTGGACAATTTTAAACCACTAGTTTGATTTTTAAGTAGTAATAGTATTGATGATGCTTTTTAATTTTTTTTCTTGAGTTACATTTTTCTAGGAATTTTTTTCCATACCATTTTACTTTTCAGTATGATTGGCAGATTAATAATCATAATATTCTTCTTAACTGTATAATCTGTAATTTATATATAGATAGGTTCTCCTTTTATTCATAATATTGTTTGTGACTTCTGTCTTCTCTTGATCAGTCTTACAAGAAGTCTATTTTGTTAGCTTTTTTTTTTTTCCCAAAGAACTGACTCTTGGCTGTTCTATTTTCCACTGCATTAACTTCCTTTCCTGCTTCATTTCTCTAGGAGGTAAACTTTCTCTGGGGGAGAGGGGGGACACTGGTGATTTCTTGCCCATTATTCTGAGCACGCCCAATTGAGATTGTCAGTCAATCCAATTTTTGAACCTGACTCTCCAGTTCCTGAGCATTTAGTTTGCTAATGAGTGTTTGCCAGCTTCTCATGTGTTTCCCTGCGCGAGCCCTTAGGTTATAGCTTTCTTCCTCTTTCTAATTCACGTCCTCCACGTCCTCCACTTTCAGTTTTCCAAAGATATATTGAAATTTCTCATACCCTCATGTCTTTTCTCCTTTCTTCTTTGCTCTTATGTATCTAGCTTTTTAAATATTCTTACTTTAGCATGGTTTGGAAAAGGTGAGGAGATAATTTTGCATGAAGTCAATCCACCATTTTTAACCTCAGGCAAACAAATCATCCTGTTCCAAAACAGGCATTGACCATACGTCTGGATGCTATTCTTTTGGAAAAAGCAGAGACTGAGCAACAGTGTGTTTCTTTGAAGAAGGAAAATATTAAAATGAAGCAAGAGGTTGAGGTAAAGCAACATTTTAATTTTTTTTGCTTTTTATTAACTTATATAGTATAGCTATGCATTTTAGAGCCAAGAAAAAGCATAAAAAAGCATTAAAAAGCATCTGATCTGATTTTAACTGTAATATTTACAGACAAGGAAACAGATTGATATTTAAAAAGAAAAATAACTGAAATCACCCAACTACATAGAGCTAACATTTACTTGTTCCATTGTTTAATATTCATTTTAGTTGTAATATCATTCTTTAGTAAAAATGGGAAAAAATACCTATTTTATGAAAAATTACCTATTTAAATAAGTTGATTGTCACACATGCTCTAAATGTTATCGAAAGAAAAAGAAAAGGAAGGAAGGAAGGAAAGAGAGGGAGGGAGGGAAGGAAAAGAAAGGAAAAGTTGTCTGTTCAGTTCTGGGATAGTCAAGTGTCTTTTGGGTCTGTGCTGATTTTCTCCCAAAAGCTGTATTACTCTATTCAGGAGATATTCATTAAAGCCTATGACTTAATACAACTTACATAATTTATTACCATTTAAAGGAAAATTAAATTCAGAGATTTCCTAGCTTTTAGTTATTGCTTTGAGTAACCTATTTAGTACTGCTTAAGGTAGTCAGAGCTTCTAAGCAGAATTCTTGGAATCTCAGTATCGTATTTCTTTATGTACCTTTCTGCTCATTTCTTATTTTTTGAGCCTATGTCTAATATTTTTCCTGAGGGCAGGGGTTTGTTTTGTCTTAAATAATTCTTGTGTGCTTACTTTTATAGGATTCTGTAACTAAGTTGGAAGATGTGCACAAGGAGTTTGAACAATCAGAAAGAAACTATGCGAAAGAAATGGAAAATTTGAAAAATGAATTAATGGCAGTACATTCCAAATACAGTAACGATAAAGCTGGTTGGCAAAAGGAACTGGAGGAAGCAGCAAAAAAACAATTAGAGCTTTCAGAACAAATCAAATTTCAGAGTGATTCGGAAGATAATGTTAAAAAACTACAGGAAGAGATTCAGAAAATTAAGCCAGCCTTTGAGGAGCAAATTTTATGTCTGCAAAAGCAGTTAGAAGCTGCCACAAATGAAAAGGAGCGAGAAATTACTCATCTCCAAGGAGTCACTGAGGCTAATTCTCAGCAGTACCAAAAAGAAATTAATAGTTTGCAAGAAGAACTTTTACGGTTGAAATCTACACACCAAGAAGAGGTGAAAGAATTGAAGTGCCACATAGAAGCATCTGCTAAAGAACACGAAGCAGAAGTAAATCATTTAAACCAGCTAAAGGAGAACTTAGTCAGACAGTGTGAGGCAAGTGAGAAGAACCTTCAGGAGAAATATGAATGTGAATTAGAAAATGCAAACCAGGAAAATCAAATGTGTTCTTTGCCCTTACAGGAAGATACTCTTGTAGAACAAGCAGTAAATGAAAAAGTCAAACACTTAGAAGATACCCTAAAAGAACTGAAGTCTCAACATACCATCTTAAAAGACGAGTTAACTTACATGAATAATCTTAAATTAAAACTTGAAATTGATGCCCAGCATACAAAGGATGAGTTTTTTCATGAACGGGAAGATTTAGAGTTTAAAATTAATGAATTATTACTAGCTAAAGAAGAACAGGGGTGTGTAATTGAAAAATTAAAATCTGAGCTAGAAGATTCAAATAAACAATTTTGCTGTACCGTAGAACAACATAACAAAGAAGTACAGAGTCTTAAGGAACAACATCAAAAAGAAATATCAGAACTAAATGAGGCATTTTTGTCAGGTTCAGAAAAAGAAAAATTAACATTGATGTTTGAAATACAGGGTCTTAAGGAACAGTGTGAAAACCTACAAAAAGAAAAGCAAGAAGCAATTTTAAATTATGAGAGTTTACGAGAGATTATGGAAATTTTACAAACAGAGTTGGGGGAATCTGCTGGAAAAATAAGTCAAGAGTTTGAATCAATGAAGCAACAGCAAGCATCTGATGTTAATGAACTTCAGCAGAAGCTCAGAACTGCATTTAATGAAAAAGATGCTCTTCTTGAAACTGTGAATCGTCTCCAGAGAGAAAATGAAAAGTTATTAACCCAGCAACAATTTGTACCAGAACTTGAAAATACCATAAAGAACCTTCAAGAAAAGAATGAAGTGTATTTAGTTAGTCTCAGTCAGAGAGATACCATGTTACAAGAATTTGAAGCAAAGATAAGTTCTCTTACTGAGGAAAAAGATGATCTCGTAAGTAAAATTAAAAGTTCTCATGAAGAGGTGGAGACTGTCTATCACAAACGTGAAAGGGAAGAAAGGTTGATTGTAGGACCCAGGGAGAAAGTGGAGCAGACTACCCAGTACAGCAGTGAGCTAGAACAAAAGGTAAACGAATTAACAGCACGACTAGAAGAAACCTTAGAAGAAAAGGATCAAAAGGACCAAAAACTGGAGAAGCTTATGGCTCAGTTGAAAACTCTCTCTGAAGACCAGGAAGCAGTGTCATCTGAAGTGAAGTCTCTTCATGAGGAAAACAGTAGACTGAGTTCAGAAAAGAACCAGTTGAGCAGGGATTTGGAAGCCCTCCTGTCTCAAAAAGAAGGAGGTTTTATGCTGAAGGAGCAGATTTCTGAATTAGAAAAGAAACTTCAGTTAACAGTTGAAGAAAGAGATAATTTAAATAAACTGTTGGAAAATGAGCAAGTTCAGAAGTTATTTGTCAAAGCTCAGTTGTGTGGTTTTCTTGAACAAATGGAGTCAAAAGTTTCAGAAAAAAGTGAAGAACAAGATGTTGTAAATGTCCTACAAGCTGTAGGTGAATCCTTAGCTAAAATAAATGAAGAAAAACACAACTCGGTCTTCCAGTATGGTAAAAGGGTAGCAGAGTTAGAAAAAGAGATTAAGTTCCTCCAAGAAGAGAATGTGATTCAATGTGAGGAACTTAGGTCTTTACTAAGAGACCGTGAGCTAGAGAAAGCTCTCTTAAGGAAAGAGTTAGAAGAAACCATCTTGGAAAAAGAGGCCCTGCAGTCTGATCTTCTAGAAATGAAGAATGCTAATGAACAAACAAGGCTTGAAAATCAGAATCTCCTAATTCAAGTTGAAGAATTATCTCAAAAATTATGTAGCAAAAATGAAAACCATAATGAAAAAGAAAAATATTTTATAAAGGAACTTGAAAACCTAAGGCCATTACTAGAACAAAAAGAATCAGAATTGCAAGATGTGAGAGCAGAGTTGATATCATTAAAGGTACTATTAATTTGCATTTTACTGATTTTAAAATAAATTCTTAGTTCTAGTCATAGACTCTAGAAAATATATATATTATTGCACTTTGAAGTCAGAAGTAAATTTTTAGCATTTAAGATCAAATGCATATTTCTGAAAGTACATTAAACATTTTCACATCACACTTTATCACAGTGATCACTTTTTGGTTTTCGATCATTTTAGAATTTTGTTTTTATATAAGATTAGATGATTAGGTGGTTAAATGTTAAAATTGTATAATTAGTTACCAGCAAAGCTACAAGTAAACATGGAAAAATTTGAATTTCATCCTTGTGTGGTATGCATATTAACTTAAAGAGCACTGTTGAGCAAAAATGTAGGCTAAAGTGGTATTTAATTTTAACCAAAAATTTAGGGTTTTTTCCCCAAATCATGACAGGATAAACTATAATCATCATTTAATCTTTTCCTTATTGCATTATGTATTTGATAATCTGTTGGGTGGTGTTCGTCTTGGCCTTGGATATTGCTGTTTTTTATAGTAAAAAACATGACCTATACTATGTTTATAGTAAAAAAAACATCATGCTACATGCATGATAAGGTCAGAATTACCTGGTCTATCAAGGGAAGAAAAAGACTGTTCACCAAATTGCTTTTTGTATGAATTCTCTTTGATAATGATTTTTTTCATGCTTAACATGACGGCCAGTACATCATGGGGAATGCAGTGATTGTCTTTGTTTTTCCTGTAAAATCTAGGATTCCTTAGAGAAATCACCTTCTGTAGAAAGTGATCAACCTTCAGTAAAAGAGTTTGAAGAAAAAATAGGTAACTATGGTTTTGCATATGTTGTCACAGTTAATTACACAGATTCTTTTTAGTGTTAGAATAGATTGGGAAGTATTGTCACCAATTAATGAGTTGTTAAAAACATGATGAGTAGCTCTCTCTTCCTGATGCCCCCACTCTTGCCCTGCTGCCATCGGCTTGCCTTCCCTTTCAAAGCTCTCATTTTCTATTGTTTAATCCAAAGGAGTGATGTGATTCCATTTATAAATGGTTCCATGATTGGTTTTGGATTTTTCATGCATTTAGCAACCTTATTTGAATGCCCAACTACCTAGGCACTGGTAATAGGAACGGGGTTAAGATACACACCACACAGACCGTGTCTTCAAAGAACTCACTGCAAGAAGGGGCTGTTACTGCAGTACTTTGGGGTGTGGACAGGGTACGCTGGTGACAGTACAGGAAGACATGATTAACTGCTCGTTTTGAGTTAGGAAAAACATCACAGAATAGGCTGTACTTGTGTGTTGAAGAATGAGAAATTTGACACGAGAAGAAAGGTACTGCAGCAGGAGGGCACAGCAGGTGCTTGTACGTTAACATCCATGACGTCCAGGAGCCTCCTAGGAAATTCTGGAGAGGCAGGAGTCTGAGCATGAAAGGGCTGGTGTGTTGTGCAGAAGAGCTGGGACTTCCCCATACCCATTTATTCCTCAGAGTAACATTAGGAGGTAGCTCTTTTATTCCCATTTTAAGATGGAGAAACAAACTTAAAAAAGTGTTGTGTGATGTACCCATAATTCCTCAGTTTAATGCCCAGTGGGATTGGTGGGGGAGAGGGGACGGGTGGTTGAAAGAATTTGGAATGACCCACAGTTTTCTGTAATGGATGACTGGGGAAGGTCGGGTTAGGGGAGAGCATGAGTTCAGTTTTAGACAAATGAAAATTACCACCCCAACTGGAGATGTCGAGTAGACTGCTAACTGTGCAAATCTGGAGTTAATGGGGAGAGGGTTAGACCAGATAAAACTCCATGCTTAACACAGTGGGCATTAAAAGCCATGAGGTTGAGATCGCAAGGAAGTGAGCGTAGGAAAAAAGACGAGGACCAGAGACAGTTCTCCGTCAAAAGTCAGAAAGATAGAAACAACCAAGGAGAATGAGAAGGAATAGCCGGTGAGGTAGCGCCCAGAGCATAAGATGTCTTTGAAGCTAAGCCAGATGAAGTACAGGTGGAGGACGCGCTTGAGGAGGGAAGAAAGGTCACACTAGCACTCAGAGCTAACCCGAGCTAAGCAGCATCCAGCTCGTTGGCGACTTGATAACACTTGCCATGATGTACTGAAGCCAGAGCCTGGTTGAAGTAGGTTCAAGGGGAAAATGGGGGAAGAGAAATGTGAGGGCATGTATAGACCACGCCTAGAAGGAGTTTTGCTATAAAAGAAAGAAGACATGGGACAGTGTCCAGAGGGGAGATGTGCTCTTTTGCCTTTCTTTGTGTGATGTTTCACCTGTCCTATCATGACCCTCCCCTCCCCTCTTTAGCTGCTTCCACTCTTTGTTCCTGACCTTAATCTCTTGGTGATATTTTTCTTATTGCATGTTTGTAAACTGTTGGGAAAAAATCTGTTAGAGAGGGGGATTTGCTGCACAAGAGGGGAGAATTGCTACACTGATGCCTGAGTAGGTGAGAATGTGCGGGATGACATGAAGGAGTGGAACACTTGGCCTGTGCTACGTGCACAGACAGTGCACCTGTAGCAGCCAGAGGAGGGCAGCATAAGTGAACACAGGGGCTGTGAACCCTGGATGAAGAAGCAGGGACAGAAATTCAGATCATAGCTGAAGTTAAGCAGAGATACCAAGAAGTAAGATCTGGATCACTGGCGTTTAAGTCGGGGAGATGGTTAGAGAGGTTACGGGAGAGATCCAGATTGGACACGTAAGCAGATTGCAAGTTCAGCTGCAAAAATCAGACCCACCAACCAAGAGCATGTGCCTATGGATCATAAATGTTTAAGTGCATCTGATATCTCCTCTGCTTGATCCTGATGTGCACGTCACCACCTGAAAGCCTAGCATACCTGCGTCTCCAGAAAATCTTCTACTGTTAAAGGAGTCCTGCCAGCCTCTCCAGTTCATAGACACTTATGAAATGGCTAAAAACAGTAGGCTGGGACTTCCCTGGCGGTCCAGTGGTTAAGACTCCGCACTTCCACTGCAGGTGGCACGGCTTCTGTCCCTGGTCAGGGAGCTAAGATCCCATATGCCACGTGACATGGCCAAAAAAAAAAAACAAAACAGTAGGCTGTTGTGGAAGATTGAAGAAAATGAAAATTCTTTACATTGTTTGCCTCATTTAGAAAATAAGTAAGGTTTTACTTTAAAAACTAGATATTAATATTTTGCTTTTACTTTATTACTTTTAATCTCAAATTGCAGATTTTGTGTTCCAGATTAAAGATCCATTTCTAGGGCTAAAGTAAGTAAATAATGGGAGTATTTTCGCTATTTTCCTTTGAGTCTATAGATAATTGTTTCATTGTATGTTTTTAGCATATCTGGAAGAAGAATGCAAAGACAAAGAGGAGAAAATAGAGAAATTAAAACTAGTTGCTGTGAAGGCAAAGAAAGAACTAGGTTCTAGCAGAAAAGAGGTAAGGTGACTTAAAAAGGCAACGTTTAAGGAACTTAACATGTTAGAAAATCAAGTTTGTCTCTACATAAAAAAACTATTGTGTATTTAAAATAGGCCCAGACGCTACGGGAAGAACTTGAATCTGTTCGCTCAGAAAGGGATCAGGTGTCTACTTCCATGAGAGATCTCATTCAAGGAGCAGAAAGCTATAAGGTAAAAATAGTTATTTTAATAACAAGTTATATTTGTAACTTCTAAGTTAAGGAATGCACTAGGAATGTAAAACTCTTGTCCATAACATAATCACCTTGTATTTTTTAGTAAATCTTTTTTTCTATTTTTTTGTGTAATGTATCATCCTAGTATCAGATTTTAAGTGGCTAAGCTTTAAATATGCCTTTAAGCTATTGTTTTTTAAAACTAAATTTCTGTTTTGGGATTTCCTAATAAAATCAGTAACAAAAAAGATGGCTATCGTTACTGTTATTATTTAATAGTCTTCTGGCCAAGTGAATAAATGTGAAAGTTAGACACGTCTAACACGAAAGTGAAAACATTTGAAGGCAATATTGCTTGTCTACCTAAATAACATGAGAATCTATTATAAAAAATATAAGAATTAAAAATAAGAGAAAAATGCATATTTTTTTATGCATTCAAATATTTATACAGCCAGGCTAAGTACTGATTACTGGGGAGACGGTGGTCAACCAAGTAGACGGAGTTCCTGTCTGCTTGGGACTTAAATTCCAGTGGCAGACAAAAATCCAAGAAAATACTGTGTGGAAAAGTAAAGGCGGGTAGGGGGAGGAGAGTGGCCAGTAGTCAAGTGGGATTTGATGGAAAGAAGAAAATACCAAAGTAGTCCAAAAAAATGAAATTTCAGGAAGAACTTTAATGAGACTAAGTGAAAAGAGAAAATTGACATCTTGCTCTACCAGACACTAAAATTTATTATAAAACTACATAATGTGATACAGTTCTGATGCAAAAATAAGGCAGATTAATTGAACAGAAGACAGAGACTTCTGGGGACTTCCCTGGCGGTCCAGTGGTTAAGACTTCGCCTTCCAATGCAGGGGGTGTGGGTTCGATCCCTGGTCGGGGAGCTAAGATCCCACATGGCTTGGGGCCAAAAAACCAAAACAGAAGCAATATTGTAACAGATTCAGTAAAGACTTTAAAAATGGTCCACATCAAAAAATCTTTAAAAAAAAAAAAAAAGACAGAGACTTGTGTATAAAAACAAGCACTTACAGTCCCCAGGCACTCTTCTAAGTGCTTTACATGTTTTATCACACCTGATATGTGTGTGATAAGTATGTTATTAATGTTGCTGATTCACCGGTAAGGAATCAGAGGCACGGAGGTCACAGAGCAAGTAACTAGTAGAGCTGGGGTTGGATTCAAGCAGTCTGGTTCCAGATCTGTTCTTTCACCAACTAAACTATGCAACCCCAGTAAGATTTGAAAACAGAGAAGCCAATGCAGAAGGAATCAGAAAACTACTTCAGGAAAATTTGGTTAGATTTTTACTTCAAGCCACACACCAAAATAAATTCTGCAGTTTTGTCAAAAATGAAAGCAATTTTTTTAAAACCTAGAATAAAATACTTGATTATTCGAGCTCTGGATACAAAATACTTTTCTCAACTTAAAAGCAGTTAAAGAAGTTACAAGGGAAAAGACAAATTGAACTAGATAAAATATAAAATTGACATATGAAAATATGACAGGGGGTTAGTATCCTTAATATATAAAGGTATAAGTCCATTTTTTTAAAAAACACTTCTTTGAAATTCATATATGGGGTTGTCTTTTATGAGCCATTAGGAGCTTGCTTCTTTACATTTTCAGAACCCATATGATTTATTATCTCCTGCAAAGGTAGACCAGGTATAACAATTTATTTGTTTAAAATATGTATTTCAAAGGACTGGGAAAAAAAGAATAGAACATCCAAGAACTGTGGAACAGCTGCACAAAGCATAGCATATGCGTAATGAATGCCGGAGGAGAAGAGAGCGCAACAGAAATATCTGACACGATAGTGACTGAGAATTTACCCAAACTAAGGTCAGATGCCAAGTTACAGACCCAGTAAGCTCAGAGGACACCACACGGGGTACATACCAAGATAGTCATGTTCAAACTACAGAAAATCAAAGGTAAAGTCCTGAAAGAAGCCGTAGGGGAAAAAATACCTTATTTATAGAAGAGCAAATATACGAATTACATCCAACTTCTCAGAAACCATACAAAAAAGAAGCACGTGGAATGAGTTAAAGTGTTGAGAGAAAAAACCCACCAACCTAGAATTCTGTAAAATTATCCTTCAAAAGTGAAGGAGCAGTAGAGTTTCTCAGATAAAAATTGAGGGACTTTGTTGCTAGTAAACGTGCCTTTCAAGAAATGTTACAAGTTCTTTAGAGAGAAGGAAAATGATATAGGTCAGACCCAGAAGAGGCAACACAATATTTTTTGTTTATTTGTTTTTGGCCGTGCCGCGCATGTGGCATCTTCGTTCCCCGACCAGGGATCAAACCCAGGCCCCCTGCAGTGGAAACATGGAGTCTTAACCACTGGACCGCTAGGGAAGTCCCCAACACAATATTGAAGAAGAACAGAAGAACAACGTGGGAGGATTATCCTACCCGACTTCAAGACTTACGGTAAAGCTACAGCAGTCAAGACAGTGTGGGGTGATATTGGTAAAAGAATAAAGAAACAGAACAGTGGAACAGAATAAAGCCTAGAAGCAGACCACAAATATAGTCAACTCATCTTTGACAATGGAGCAAAGATAATCTTCAACAAATGGTGCTGGAACAACTGGACATCGACATGCAAAAAAAATGAATCTGTCCACAGACCTTACACCTTCACAAAAATTAACTCAAAGTGGATCACAGACATAAGTGTAAAACACAAAACTATAAAACTCCTAGAAGATAACATAGGAAAAACATAGGTCATCTACACCCTCGATGACCTTGGGGAAGACTCCAAAGGCACAATCCATGAAGGAACTGATAAGCTGCACTTCTTTGAAGGCCACTTTCAAGGAAAACTCAGAACCATTTTGTTAGTTATTTTGTACAGGGATTCATTTTTGTGCGGGAGAGCAGTCAGGAACAAGGCAAAAACAGGATTTAGAAGAAGCGGGGAGAGGAAACACAAACTACAGGCAATCTGGAAACAGTGACTCTCATATATTTTGGAGGATAACCCCACAGGCTGGCGTATAGCACAAAGGTCAGTCCCAGGATTCTGTCCTTGAGTAGGGGCCAACTAGGAATATCAAAGAAAAAAATTCAGTTGGTTTTAGAGTCTTCGGAAATTGGTGAACGTTTTGCATCAAAGGGTGAGACTGTATAAAATGTCTTCTTGTGTTCTTTGATTAGCACCTCTGCCTCACCTCAGGCCAGGCCCGAAACAACTCCCTCAGCAAAATTCTTTAGGTGGGGTTAACGGGACCAGGTTAAACTTTTTCTCCTCCCTCCTTAAATGTTGTATACATTTCAGAAGTTTATTTTTGATGACTAGGATATATAACTGGGAGATGCTATATTGTATACATTTTAAATCCTCTTCCCTTTAATAGATTTCCCCACCCATACTAAAAGTCGTCTGGATTATGCTAATTCTATTATATAACGCCACTGGGTATTCTGCCAAATGTTGAAGCTAGGTAGATATTTCAGGCTTTCGGAATGAACTCATAAATCTTGTATTAAGAGGGCTCAGTAGTACAGTCTGGCTGGTTGAATGTATGACAACACCCTTTTGTCTTTTGTTGAAGAGTCTTGTATTGGAATATGACAAGCAGTCAGAGCAGTTGGACCTGGAGAAAGAACGGGCTGATACTTTTGAGCACCAAGTAGAAGACCTCACAAGACAACTAAGGAATATGGCTTTTCAGGTAACTTTAAACTGAGCAAATGCATACATGGAAATTGTAATAAGTATTTTTCAATTCTAATACTTTTTTGCACAAAAAATTAAAATTAATACATAGTCAGAAACTTTATTTTCTTTTTCCCACTGTTGGGAGAAGAATATGACAGAAAACTAGCCACCATCCCGTCTTACTTATTGCTGTAATCTCAGTTCTTCTGGGTTTTTTGTTTTTGTTTTCATTTTTTCATTTTCGCCTTTTCCTCTATTAGTGTGCCTGGTCTCTTGTAATGTTTGCCAAATTAATATCAACAGTGATAGTGTTTTAAACTTACTCTTGATTTTACGTTTTCATTCTGTGGAATCGATTTTGAAATCTTCACTTTTTTATGCTATGCCAATATTCTCATTAATGTTGCATTTTATTCTTCCTCTCCTGTGTGTATTTTCTGCATGTTTACAGTAATGAATCATTTGTCATTCTAGTGTGAAAAATTAAACTCAGATAATGAAGACCTCCTGGCCCGTATTGGGACACTGCAGTCTAACACCCGGTTATTAGAAGTGCAGATTTTGGAAGTCCACAAAGCCAAGGCCATGGCAGACAAAGAGTTGGAAGCTGAAAAACTTAAGAAAGAGCAGAAAATAAAGGTAAAAACAGTTCTGTGGGATTAATTCATTTATACAGTGATATTTTTATCAAAGTATTTAAGTGAATGAAAGACTTGCTAATGAGTAGCGTTTGTTAATAAAGCAAAGTTTATTAAATCCTCAATGTATGCCAACTATGAATTTGAGAATCCAAGTTATAATTTTTGGGTGTATTTTTTTTTAAGTATGGAACTTTCTGTACTGTATATGTCGGATTTATTTTACAGCCCCTTACAAATACTTCTTTTAATGCTGGCTGGCTTAGGGGTGGCGATGTTTTTATTTGTCAGATTTATTTTACAGCCCCTTACAAATACTCCTTTTAATGCTGGCTGGCTTAGGGGTGGCGGTGTTTTTATTTTTAATTTTAGGAGCACGCCAGTTCTGTAAACGAACTCGAAGAGCTTCAGCTACAACTGCAAAAGGAAAAGAAACAGCTTCAGAAAACCATGCAAGAATTAGAGCTGGTTAGAAAGGTAAAATGAAACACCAGACTCAAAACTGATACCAATAGTCACATTCTTAAACTATTCTGTAAACATAGAAAAGAAATATTTGAAATACAAGGTTATTTGTGGTGCTGAAATACTGCTTTGTAGATTATTTTCCTCCAAATACTGAAAATTTAACTTAGTTCTCTGAGTGCCCGTCTCTCCAGAAGAATCTAGGCTTGCAAATTACTAGACTTGTTTGCTATTTTATTTTTCGTACCTGATTGTTGTATGACAGATGAAGATTTAATTAATGTCAAAAGCTGAAGTTTGTATTATGCTTAGAACTTTGGCTAATTTTTCTCTACTTTTTCAAAGATGAGGGCAAAAATAAAGGTACTATAAGAGATGCTTAAATATGAATATTTATAAATAAGAGCCCCACAAGAGCAGATAGACCGATTGTAGTTAATGAAAACTATAATGAAATACAATGAAACTGAAAAGTCAAATTATTACAAAAATACTTTATGAAATTACAAACTAGAATGTATCCAACTTGTAGTTTCTGCATTAATGTATAAACTTTCTCTATAGAACCAGTGTGTTCCTGTGTCATCCTTTTAGAAATTCTGGAACAAAATTAACTCATCTAGCGTTATGTGGATCTTTTATTATAATATGTGCAGGATGCCCAACAGACCACGTTGATGAACATGGAAATTGCTGATTACGAACGTTTGTTGAAAGAACTAAATCAAAAGTTAGCTAATAAGAACAGCAAGATAGAAGATTTGGAACAAGAAATAAAAATCCAAAAACAGAAACAAGAAACGCTGCAGGAAGAAATGAGTGAGTAAAATGGAGCCCACTTTAGCTCACGGTCACTGCCCCCAGCAGAAGTCGGGGTCGGTCGGGGGGGATGCTAGTCGCTGGTTTCGCCAGCCCTTGGAGGCCAGGTCACCCACCCAGCAGGGGCCGTGCCCGAGGGCCAGAGGGGCTGTGAAGCCGCTTCCTGTGCCCTTGTGTGCAGCCCAGGTGGGTGCTTAATGCATTCATTCCCGTAAACGTCCCTCGGGCGGTCCTGGGCCACCTTTGCTGATTGCCAGCAGAGCGGGGTAATGCAGTAGCAGCGAAATCTTTCTTTTAGAGGTGATTATATTCCATTTTATCTGTTAAATATTTTCTAATGTAAGCATCTAGAGCTCTAAGTATCCCTTCAGGCACTCCTTCAGCTACAGCTAACAAATTGATATGTTGTATTTTTATTTTAGTTCAGCTGAAAATACTTTTTAATTTCCTTTGAATCTCTTCTTTGGCCCATGGGTTTTTTGTTTTGTTTTGTTTTGTTTTTGGCTGCATTGGGTCTTCGTTGCTGCACGCGGGCTTCCTCTAGTTGTGGCGAGCGGGAGCTACTCTTCGTCGCAACGCGCGGGCTTCGCGCGGGCTTCTCGTTGCGATGGCTTCTCTTGTTGTGGAGCGCGGGCTCTAGGCACGTGGGCTTCAGTAGTTGTGGCTCACAGGCTTAGTTGCTCCACGGCACGTGGGATCTTCCCGGACCGGGGCTTGAACCCGTGTCCCCTGCATTGGCAGGCGGATTCTTAACCACTGCGCCACCAGGGAAGTCCTGGCCCATGGATTTTTTAATCCCTAAGTAATTAACGGAATTTTCAGATGTCTTTCTGTGAACGGTTTCTGTAACTCCTCACTGTGCACCTACCACGTCTTCCAGCTGCGTTCTTGTGCAAACCGGGTAGCAGGGCTCCAGGTCACACACGTTGCAAACATTTGGTTTTACGCGTTAGTCAACTAGCTGAAAAAGAGTCTTGAACCTGGGAAAAACTAAAAAGAGCTGCTTATTCAAGAAGCCACCCACTGTCACTGGTGAATAAGGACAGGAATGAGAGGTTCAGGCAGCGGGTGCCAAGAGCTCAGAGGGAGGAGCTTCTGTAGACAAGCGATTGAAAGTTGGGGCTTGCGTTGGGCCTTGAGATTTGAAGAGAAGAAGCAGGTTGGGAAAGGGTGGTCCTTTCTGCAGCATAGTTATGAGCAAAAGTGAAACGAAAGAACGTAATTTTGGAAGTCTTAAGTAGTCGGAGGAGAAGGCTTGCCCTGCTAGGGAGAAGTGCAATGTAATTAGGAAGCTCTTCTCTGTCCAGTTCAGAAAGGCCCTGAATACCAGCGTGTACTTGGGCCCCTTCGAAGGGCAGCGGGGCAGGTCAGTGAGCACGGTGTGGAGGCCTGGAGATGCTGCCGGCCTCGGGCAGCACAGGCCCTGGAAGGCTGAGCCGGGGGGCTGTGGACCCCCCGGGGCGGAGGGTGAGGACGCATCAGGGCGGCGCCTGTGCAGAGCCCTCAGCCAGCCCGCTCCGCCTGGGGCGTGAGGAGCACACCCCTCCCTCACCCCAGGCGCTCCGGCATCGGGCCCCGTGGGCCTTCTCAGCCTAGCCCTCGCTACTCCCTCGGTGCGGAGGCCCTTCCTTCTTCCTGAAGCGCGACTCGTGCTTTTCCACGGCTGTGTCTGCTGCCGTGCCCTCAGCCTCCCACCCCGTGCTCACCTTCTGGAATCCTTACTAGTCTTAAATGTTTGCTGTTCCAGGAAGTCTTCCTTGTCCCAGGCAGATGTAACCTGGATATAACCTTTAGCCAACGTGGGCCCGCATGGCCTTTTGCATTTGTTTTAATAGTTACATTTTGCTTTACATTATCACACTATCCCAGACGGTATCCCCTAATTTCATTCTGTGTTCTCGGAGCTCATAATTCCTGGAGCACTTAAAGGCTTTGTATGTAATTTGTGCCTTGTACAATCTTTTCAGGACTGGGTAAATAGTTGCCAGGAAATAACTGATGATAACATATCATAAAGGCAAGTTAAGGTATTTTCTTACAGGACACCTGCTCTTGTTTACTGAGTGATACAGTCATTGCATGTGGATTTAACTTCATGGAGTTAGTCAGTGCTGGTGGGGTCTTCCAGCAGCGGTCACATGGCCACATTCGTGGCCTAGACTCAGCATCAGGCACACTTGTTCTGTAAAGGACCAGGTCCTAAATCTCGGGCCCCAAGGTCTCTGTCGGGCGTTCTTTATTTGCTTCACAATGGCTGTGGCCAGGTTGGCCTGCTGGTGTGGTTGGTACTGTGGTCTGGACAGTGAATCCACTTATTCCCATTTGATGCTTGTTTCTTCTTTACCTCTGTTAGCATAAAAGTTTTTTGTTTTAATCATGTTTCAGTCTGTTCCTTAATGAACTACCTTTGTCCTACAAAACAATTAGTATCACAAACACAGATCAGGTCTGTGCCTCTAAGGTAACTGGAAACACACAGCACCTCTTTTGAGGTATTTCTTACAAGTAAAGTCTTTATGTTTTAGATACGCAGTAAGTATATGCCTTTATTTTAGAGATACGCGCTAAAATACATACAGACAAATCGATTTCAAGCGTGGGGGGCCCAGGGGGCACAGGAGTAAGTGAGAGTGTGGGTCTGGGGTTGCAGACGTTTGCTGTAAAGGGCCAGACAACACGCATTTTCAGCTTTGCCAGGCCCTGTGGTCTCTTGCTGCGCTAAAGCAGCCGTAAACAGTATGTAAACAAACTGTTCACAGAAACAGGCAGGAACAGTGGCCTGTGGGCCTGACGCCTGTTCTGGGTGGAATGAGATTGGCCATGTGTTGGTGATCGTTAAAGGCGGTGATGGGTCCAGTGGGGTTTAGTGTGTTATTGTCACTAGTGTCATATATGTTTGAAATGGTCCGTAATAAAAATCTAAGACAAGTTCCTTTCAGAGATAGGCTAATACAAAGAAAAGACTTGTCATTTGTTCACTTAAATTCACTCATAAAACTGTTTCTCCTGAAACGATCTCTCCCACTAGCTTCGCTGCAGGCTTCAGTACAACAGTATGAGGAAAAAAACACCAAAATCAAGCAGTTGCTTGTGAAAACCAAAAAAGAACTGGCAGATTCAAAGCAAGCGGTATGCGAATTTCTCAGTTTCATATTTCAGTCCTTATTCATAGAGTATTTATGAATAACTTGACTATTTAATTTAACCGAGTTTCTTGTTCTGCAGGAAACTGATCACTTAATACTCCAAGCGTCTTTAAAGGGCGAGCTGGAGGCAAGCCAGCAGCAAGTAGAAGTGTATAAAGTAAGATTCTTTTTATTCTTTAAGATTTTTAAAAATTTGCACGTGGAAGTAAGGTACCACTTGGGCATTTTTCTAAATATATATGTATATATTACACACATGTGCACGCGCGCACGCGCACACACACACACACACACATTTTTCCCACTAAATATTCTTCATCAACATTTTGAGGAAGGAGAAGCAGTGAGCCAAGTGTGGCTTATAACTGGGTTTACCATTGAGCATAAGCTTGTTCTTTTCATGTATTTGAAAACCCATAATACACTAAGAATATGGCAGCAGAAAATAAACATGGCCCCAAACCTACATCTGAACTTTCTAAATGATAGTACAGTCACAGGAATCTGTTTACAGAAAGGTTTTATATATTCATGTTACATTACATCTATTACGTATATTTATTGTTTATATTTTTTTATATCCATTATGTTTATATATAATATCTTTAGGTATTAAACGTTGAACTGTAACGTGTGGTCTGGAATTTTTTTCATGATTGATTATTTGATTGATTTTGATTCAAGGAAAACCAAGTTAATCTATTGCAAAAATGTTCTACTCATATTGGCTCCAGTCTTTCAGTAATCATAAGTTAAAAATCCTACTATTTAATTACGTCCCTTAAATATAGTCCCCTCTCAAAACCCAAGTTGATGTTTAACGAAAGTCGGTTTAACCAGCAAAGATCTGACTCACCAGAGCCTGACCGAAAGCCTCTGCCCCCAGATTCAGCTGGCGGAAATGACGTCGGAGAAGCACAAAGCTCACCAGCACCTGAAGGCGTCCGCGGACCAGCAGCAGCGCACGCTGGGCGCCTACCAGCAGAGGGTGGCGGCCCTGCAGGAGGAGTGCCGCGCTGCCAGGGTGCGTCCTCCCCAGGGCGGGCGGCTCCCACCCGGCTTGGCCCCTCCGACCCCAACCCCAGCCCAGCCCTGACTCTCACTTGCGTAACTTCTTTTTGCTAAAGGGAAAGACATGGGTACATACTCTTTCCATTTTAACCTGGTTTTGCAGTTTCTGTGTGGAAGAAAGGTGTTTTTGTTTTGTTTTTTCATTAGGAAGGTTACAGCTCTCTCTGAGGGCTAAGTGATTATAAAATCATATTCTGTTAGAACAGCCACTCTCTTTCTTCAACGTACAGAACAGACCCCTGCAGTGGTTTTGTTACAGGTGCAGCTCTGTCTAAGCCACCTTGGCAAAGGGGCCTTGGAAGGTCACAGGTCACTTCAAGAAAGTCCAAGACCTAGAATTTAACTTTTCCCACTCTCTTTTGAAAACTGAAGTTCAAGTAGCTTAATTTCTTTGAATTAATTTTTCTCATATTTATCATAAGTGAAAATTGTTCTAAAGTTCCAAGGCAAATAGTGCTATTATAAAATTTATGGGCAGTAAATTAATCTACATGGGATGAAAACAGGTGGAAATGTACCTCTTGTCAGACAAAATTATGTCGTTCAAAGGCTTTAAAAAAGTGTAAGGCCAACAGAAGTACACTTTTTAGGGAAAGGTAACTGGGGGCTAAAAAGTAGCAGCCATTTTGCTTATTTTTAAAGAAAGGTTTTCATCTTAATTCATTAGTCTCCGAGAGAAAATAGGAGGATCACACAACCTAGAAAATGCAGTAAATTTCTCTCTCTCTGAACTGTTACAGGCAGAACAAGCTGCTGTCACCTCTGAATTTGAGAGCTACAAAGTCCGAGTTCACAACGTTCTAAAACAACAGAAAAATAAGTCTGTGTCTCAGACTGAGACCGACGGAACCAAACAAGAAAGGTAAAGTCTGAGCCACAGGGAACCCCCCCACGGGGGTGGGAGATCCTGCCCTGATTGCTTTTGACCGTGGAGGTTTACATGTAGTCACCAGTGAGGACAGAGCTGACTTCACCGCACTGTTCACGCGGAGAGACGTGTGCAGGAGCCGTGGAGCCAGGCGGCGTCTGGCCACCTGGGCCACACGGTCCAACCCTGTCCGCCGGTTCCGGTCACGGCGTAAGGACAGACGTCACCGTTACGTCAGGACCAGTTTTTCCACTTTTGAAAATATAGTAGGAGAATAAAAATGCTTCCTTGATGTACATATTCACCATTAGTTAGTCTAAGCATAAGTTGATTACAAACATTTTACTTACTTCAAAAAGTTTTAAGTTAAGAACTAAATTTTCATCTAGAATTAAATTTTTCTTCTTAAATTTATGACAATCTCAATTACATACTGTTTCAATACTATATTATTTAATGCTCCTTAAAAACTAGCGTACAGATCACTTTTGTGAGTTATTCAAAAATATACTAGGAATGAGAGATAAGTAGGGCATTCTACAGCATGTATGTTTTGTTTTTGTACGTAGAGACCCGCTGTTCAGAGTAATTTTATATCTGGCTCTTACTGTTCTCAGTAGGACTAAATATCCTGCAGTATTTGTGTGTTTATGCTTGTGTTACTTTTTAAGTATTTAATAAACAAGGGAACTGTAGGCTAAAAAATGATGAGATATTTTTTCTTTCGATAGCTCATCTTAAAGCCGAAGTTGAATATTGACACACTTACTATAAAAATATCACCACTTACAAGAGTCGATTTTGATCATGCCAGAATTTTGTGTTAAAATTATTTTAATGTAAATGTTTTAAGTTCCTTCTTCTTTCTTATATATTAAATAGTTTTTTTAAAAAGAAATTAATAGTGTGTTATACTACTTGTGACAGAGTTACGGGTTTTAGCTGTTTTTCTCCAAAGACTTTCTTTCGCTGTAACTTGGTGTAACATGCTGTTCCCAGGATGGTGAGCTTAGAACTGCATTTCTTTTTTTTTCAACTAATGACATAGTCCTGTAATATAAAATAGACTATTTTGATGCCATTTAATGGTCTACTCCATTTGAATGTGAAATTTGTCAATTCGGAGACTTTTGTAAGTGTGTAGTGTCTGCGATCTGAAGTCTGATTATAGCATCTTTTATTTCACATTTAATCCTATTCTCTGAATTCTTGTGATTATTATATTTCCTTTAGAATCATCCATAATTGCAAAGAGTATGACATCGGAAGGTTATGTGATGAAAGTAAAATTTATTTGAAATCACACAATCAGTTTTACATCTTTCAGAAAATTTTTTTAACTATTTCTGTTTCAGAGAACATCTGGAAATGCTGATTGACCAACTAAAGATCAAATTACAAGACACCCAAAATAACTTACAGATCAGCGTCTCCGAACTGCAGACCTTGCAGTCTGAACACGACGCCCTGCTAGAAAGGCATAGCAGGATGCTGCAGGAGACCGTGTCCAAGGAGACCGGGCTCCGAGAGAAGTAAGGCTGTGGCGCCAGCAGGCCCGTGGGTGCCGGTCAGCAGAGCACGTGTTGCCGGGAGCTCCCGGCGTGGTGCTCCTGGGGAGGATGCAGGCTGGGGGTTGGAAATAGGTGTTTCCACAGGCTTGGTGACTTGCTGCTTCTACCTTAGAGCTCCCCCTTTTGATTGTTTCCGTACTTAGCTTTTCTAAGAGTAACGTTATCTGCTCACCCAGTGTTCTGTCTGCTGTGGCCTTCATGGCCAGATGCTTCTTCCCAGCCAGGTGTCAGAGGACAAGCACTTTTCTTTCTCTCTAGAGGAAAACATTCCGAAAGCTGCTGCCTGCACTCTGTGTGCAGCTGCATCCTCAGCCTGTCGCGTCGCCACACTTGTGTCAGTCAGCGCTCCCAGGAGTCGCTGGGGTGTCGGCAGAATAGACGGATTATCGTGAACGAGAAACTTTGAGCTCCTGGGATGCAGCAGTTGGGTTCACGGAGCATCTTCTGTCCAGGGTGTGGGGATGCTCTGCAGAGCTCAGGTGTGCTCGTCTTACGAGTTGAAAACACTTGGTTTGCTTGGCTTTTGACCTTTCCATAGTGTGACTTACCTGTGTTAATCATGTAACTCACAGTTCCAGGAAGACCCACCAGTCTTCTTACTACCTGGCACCAGGTTTTTCATGAGATTAGCTTACACAGTGATGGTCACTTGCTATTTACGTCAGAAGTTTCCAGCACTTATTCTTTACTCTAGAAGGGTCGTTGCAACTATAGTGCTAACACAACTGAAGTGCAATTATTGCATGCTCCACATGTAGCCCTGTGTTCTGATAAACTATGAAGGAGGCTCCTCCTCTGAACACACGGTGTACTTCCCCAGCGCAGGCCCCTCGTCTGAACTGGGTGGTGGCCGGGGTGATGTTGAGCTCGTGTGTCAGCAGTGAGCAGCAGCTTGAAGAGAGATCTCAGTTCCCTGCCCAGGAATTGAACCTGGGCTGCCTGGGTGAAAACCAGGAACCCTAACCGCTAGTCCCCCAGGGGCTGGAGGCTGGAAGCAGAGGCCTGGCTCTTAATGTTGTTTGAAAACAAGAGTTTTTCAAAAAGACCAAGGCTGTAATACAGGCACAGAGTTTATTAGAAGCCCAGCACGTGTGGGGGGAGCACACAGAGAAGCAGTTTATTTACGACAGAAGTAAAGCAGAGCTACACACCCCGAGAAGGGTGTGGGCGTCCTTGCTGATGAGGAGTGCACTAAAGGGGGGATTTAAATTGCTCATCTAGGGGCCGTCTTCCAGGTCTGTCTTGCCCTCTGGCCAAGCATCTGGCTTCATTTCCCACATCTGATCTGACCAGGGCCCTGCCCAATACGCGTGTGCATCTTTTAGCCAAGATGGACTTCAGTGTGAGGGTCTCTGGGGGATGGACAGCACGTATTATGGGATAGCGCCCCCTCCCTCTTTGACGCTCCCGAGAAACTCTTCTGCACGTGCAGTCGGGGAGGTCTCCTTCACCTCAAGAATGGTAGATGCAGTCGTCGTATCTTTTTACCCCAGCAGCTTAGTTTCTCTCTGCTCTGCCATTAACCTTTTCGTTGAAGTGTCGGGGGACACAAGCTCCAGTTTGCTCAGACCAGGGGCCCGTCTGTGTCCTGCCTCAGTCCCCCAGGTGCACGTGCGGTCCACGTCTCAGGCCAAGGCCGTGTCTGGGGCGGAAGCTCTCACACGGCGCGGCCCTCTCCCCAGGCTGTGCGCCGCGCAGGCGGAGAGCTCCGCGGTGAAGTCTGAGCACGCACGGACCGTGAGTCAGCTCTCGGCCCAGCACGAGGCCCTGCGTGGCAGCTTCCGCGACCAGGTGCTGCAGCTGCAGGAGGAGCACCGGCGGACGGTGGAGACGCTGCAGCAGCAGCTGACCAGGCTGGAGGCCCAGCTCTTCCAGCTCCGGAGCGAGCCGTCCACAAGAAGTATGTATGTATGCTCGGACACTGCCATCCCTGTCCTGTCCTGTGTGTCTGCACTTCCCACAGTCCTGAGGAAGTAGGTGACTTACTGGGTGACCACCAGCGTCAGTGCTGCGGTCAGTGAATATTGGATCCGCTTACTGAGAGGAGACTTGGACATTGAACCCTCCTGTAGTACTTACAGCAGCCTCTGCACCCCTCAGGATACCGACCTTCACGTAATTGGGTTTTCCTCCGACTCACGGACACTCTGTCGGTCTCAAGACCTGTGTCCAGATTCCAGTGTCCACTGCATTCGTTTAGTGTTCTTCACTGCTAGTCTTCAAATACGTCTGTCTTTTAATCAGAAATTCCAGAAAGCGCTGAACTTGTAGGATCATTTGGCCAAACACAGCTTCTTCCCTTTCAAGTTTCTAATTAGTGGAGTTTGAGTTTAACCACACACACGACTTCCGTTCTGCTTCCTGGAAGAGATGGGAACCCGTCAGCCGAGTTGAGGCCACACTTCAGTATTAACTATCAACTTTATACTTGTTACTGATTCCTTGTCACCAGGGCTTTGGCAGCTGTGGGCACTCCTCAGGATCGAAACCTATGGCAGGAGTCATGAGAGGAAAGTAAGCAGCCAGGGGGACGCTGGAGTCAGGAGCTGGCAGTAGCATAAGCAGTCAGCAGACTTGCAGGAAGGCGCTTCAGCAAAGGCAGCCGAAGGGCTGGTGTTTGAGAAGGGGGGCGGGAGAGGGAACTTCATGGAAAGGAGAGTAAAGGAAACTTGAAAAGATCTGGTCAGAATTCTGGTCCCTAACGCAGCTCTGAGATCTTGGACCAAGCCATTTAATTTCTCTGACCTTGCGGTTTCTTGCGATTAATAAAGTAACGTGCTCGGAAGTACCTTATAAATCTCCCAGTTCTAGTCAGTGCTGCTTACCAGCAAGCAGGGGAGCCCGACCCGGGCACCGTGATGAGTCAGCCTGCCCTGGATTCGGGGCTCTTCTTTGCTGGACGCCACAAAAGGAGCGGGCAATGGCAGGAACCAGCAGGGTCGGAGTGTGAGGCCAGTGGCCAGCGAGAGCTTCCTCGGAGCTGATCTCAACAACAGTGTGGTGTCCCGGAGTTTGCAGTGCCGTAAACACCCAATCCTCAGAATCTGGTTGAAGGGGTTTTGCCCTTGTTTAGCAGCTGGCCAGGCCTCTGCATTGTGTCATCTAATGGTTTATCTTAACTCTGGTAGCAAGTACCACTTTTGCTGAATTGACTTAAGTGGTTAAAAGTTCAATAACTAAATTGTTAGAGCTGTTTCAGAAGTTCTTTCTTTCTACACCATTTGCTTGTCTTCTGGTTTTTCAGATTCCCTACCATATCATTTGTCATCCCTAGAATCATTTTAACTTTACTGTGTATCTCTGTTGATGCTGAATCCATAATTTTGGACAATCTCTTACTCTTTAAAAAAAAAACATGTAACAGGCCCAGCTTCTTCCCAGCAACCTTTGAGGAGCCTTCGAGAAAGGAGAAGCACAGACCTCCCGCTTCTGGATGTGCCAGCCACGACCCGGGAGGAGGGGGAGGGGATGGAGACCACGGACACCGAGTCCGTATCTTCCGCCGGCATCCACGCGCAGTCCTTAGAGCAGCTGCTCCGTTCTCCCGAAGCCAGACTCGGTGCGCTTCCTGCTTCATTGTGCCTTTAGTTAATTCTGCTGTCCTATCCAGCTAATATTACTCTGATTTATAAATGCTTTTCTGAGCTACTCTAATAAAATTTTTTTTCAGTATTCCACCCTTTTTCAAATGGAAAACTTTCCTGCAGAATGAAACAAAAAAAAAAATTTTTTTTTTTAAACAAAATAAAAAGTTCCGCCCAAAGCTTGAGCCAGAAATAGGTGGTTGGAAGTTCTGTGATGGTGTTAGAAATAGGATAAATTTCTCTCACCCTTCTAAGAAACTGACAGTTTCCGTTTGTTCCTCTTGATGAAGTGGTCATGCTAAACTTGCCTTATTAACTGTAGTAAAGTTTTGGACTGTTTTCTTCTTACCTATAATGCACATGAATGTTCCCAGTTCACATGACTCTGTTCGTCATCTCGGAGGCTCTCGGATCTGGAGTGAGGAGGACCAGTTGTGTCCTCAGTCCTAGGCTGTGGTTGGTCCTTGTCCCCCAGCAAGAGTTAGTCCTCATACGCTGTGGCCACAGCTCCACAATCAGACTTGGCTTTGCCATTTTTGCCAAAATTACTTGTTGACTTTGAGCCTCTTCCCTCGTGTATTAGATTTGAGTAATAATACCGCTCCTTCCCTGGTAGAGAATCCTTGTGAGAGACCATGATTTAAGTGATCAGTAACTGCTGGTACTTCCTTCTTTATAAGTAAAGTGACACCAGCTCTCGGGACGTTAACAGATGTAGGAGGATGAAACCAGTAAGTTGGTGCCTGCACGCTGGCCCGACAGCTTCCAGAACGAGCTCGTCGAGCCTGTGTCCAGGCAGGCGGCCCGCTCCACGGCAGAGTCCGTCTTACCTGTGTCACGTGCAGCCTTTTAACTGGGCCATGGGGGACGGAGAGCAGAGCGAAGTGTCAATACTGGGGTATTTTCTTATTTGGAATCTTCGCCTGTGACCCCTCATTTTGGAAATTAATTGTTGGGGCAATTCCTTGCAGAGCCTCCTTCCTGGCACGCTGAATTCACCAAAGAAGAGTTGGTTCAAAAGCTCAGTTCCACCACAAAAAGTGCCGACCACTTAAACGGGCTGCTTCGGGAAACAGAAGCCACCAACGCCATCCTCATGGAGCAGATTAAGGTGAGGGCGGGACGCCACCTCCAGGAAGCCCTCCACACATACACACACTCATGCGTCCATCACACCTTGATCCCTTACAATGTTACATTCCTGAAATGGAGAAATATTCTTGGCTTTTATATCTTTTATGTAAAGACTATTTTAATTCCTACTTTTTCTAAGAAGCCAGAGTAGATTTAGAGATTAGACAGCTGTTCACAAGTCCTTGTTCCACGTTTGCTTGAGTAAAACTTGAACGGATGTGAGTCCCTAAATTCCAGACATGGACCGTGGAGCACTTCCAGTTAGTGGCAAAGTGGCATGGGAGGTTTTCCTGTTTAAAGTTGACTCTGTAAGCGTGTAGGAACCAGGCAATTGAGGATTACGCAGCTGTTTGCACCCGAACTCTCTGTAATACAGTCATGTTGTTCGTTGACCTCTTCTCACAAGCCAGGCCCTGCACTTTACATTATGTTATCATATTTAATCCTCATCATCTCTGGGTGAGAACAAGCTGATCAGGGTGGAGAAAGTTCAAACTTGTGTCTGTCTGAAAAGCACCTGCTTCTGCCCTGGACCTGCTTCTCCAAATAGATGGTCCTACCTCAGTGTAGGGCCAGAGGCTGTCCTTGTCAAATTATGTTTTTAATTTTATTTATTTATTTATTTATCCATTTATGGCTGTGTTGGGTCTTCGTTTCTGTGCGAGGGCTTTCTCTAGTTGCGGCAAGTGGGGGCCACTCTTCATCGCGGTGCGCGGGCCTCGCACTATCGCGGCCTCTCTTGTTGCGGAGCACAGGCTCCAGACGCGCAGGCTCAGTAGTTGTGGCTCACGGGCTTAGTTGCTCCGCGGCATGTGGGATCTTCCCAGACCAGGGCTCGAACCCGTGTCCCCTGCATTGGCAGGCAGATTCTCAACCACTGCGCCACCAGGGAAGCCCAAATTATGTTTTTAATGCTGAGTTAATTCGGTTATTTGCAGTAAATTGTATATATCATGACATCCCACCTCTAACTATTTTAGTATGCATCTCTATAAAATATATAAAATAACGTTTTCCCACATTGTCAAAGCTTTATCACAGCTAAAAAATCACTAAGTAGCCCAGAACCTGAGTGACTATTCAGGTGTTATGCTTCCACAGACTGACATTGTCCCATGATTTCTTAGACCTTAGTGTCACTTTTTTAAATGACCCTATGTTTGAGGACAGAGTTGGCCAACTTTCATGGACTAACCTGAAATGATAAGATGTAACCATGTATTTTTATTTGTTTCAACCCAGAAATCTTCCTCAAATATTCACCATCCTGCATCTTTTTCACATCGTCCTGTGCCGTCTTTTCTGTTAGTTTCTGATTGATATTCATTGTGAATTGTCTCTCTGTCCTGGACTCAACTTTTGTTTGGTCAAGTGCTGTTCGTGTTGAGGCGGCTCTGGCTGTGGACACCCTGCCTGCCTGCCGGGCTGGGGCGGGAGTGGGGATGGCGGTGGGTGTGGCCTGCAGTCTGTCATCCCGGAGCCCTGAGCCCTGAGCCCTGGCCCCCTTCTGCCGAGCGCGGAGGCGGCCCCGACCCGCGTTATCCCCCCGCCCCGGTCCCGGTCTCGGCCCCGCTTCCCACCGTGCGCGGTGCTCCCTCTGCGGCCGGGCCCCTGGGCCCCGTCGCCCACGGCACCTGCTTCCCGACTTCCAGGAGCCTCTTGATGTTTCTCATCTGCTCTTTGCTCCCGGCCTGGTCGCTCCTTTTTTGCCATCTTGGGGGTGTTTCGGGGAAGAGAAGAAGACCGCGTGCGTCCAGTCTGCCGTGTTAACCCGTCTGCACTCCTTTCTCTGACACCAGCTTCTGAAGAGTGAAATCAGGCGGCTGGAGAGGAACCAGGCGCGAGAGCAGTCGGCCGCCAACCTGGAATACCTGAAGAACGTGCTGCTGCAGTTCATCCTCCTGAAGCCGGGAAGCGAGCGGGCGCGGCTGCTGCCCGTCGTGGACGCGATGCTGCAGCTCAGCCCCGAGGAGAAGGCCAGGCTGGCCGCCGCCGCCCAAGGTGCGCGTGCCTGGGACGCAGGCCACAGCTTTGAAACTCTGTCCATTGGACGCGCTCTGCCGTGCGTGTCCCCGTGAGTAGGGTTGAAAAGCTGGCCCTAACGTTTCAGGGCAGCCGTGGTGTGTTTGCGTCATTTTCACGCAGCAGGCAACGGGGCAGTGTCCAGTTCGATCTTCCAGTTCTTTGAAATTGGATTTGTGATCCTAGCGTTGAATTCTGCCCGCGAACACAGTTTCCTTTTGTGTCGCACTTTTTATCACGTGGTAGACGTCCTCACCCTACCCACCCCCCGGGAGTCGTTCCCCACAGGGCCGTGGGAGAGAAGTGTCCCCAGTGGGGCTGCCGGGGCCCAGGACCGTGCGTGGAGCGTACATCCCTACCTGCCTCTCGGACCTTCCGCTAGAAAGCTCTCCTTACACACTAAGTGCATTGCGGAGAATTTCCAGCGGGGCGAATTCGTTGCTGAGAAGGCCGTTGTGGGCCTGTTACTCCTTCGAAGGCAGTGAGGCAGCGTGTCTCCTTTCTCTGGTTGCTCTTAGAGTCTTCTCTCTCCTTCTCTGGGGCAGTTGCACTTTTATGTGAACAGGGGAAAAAACTTCCAGCCTCTGTGTGAGGAAAGACAACAGAAAGCGCCACCCTGGTCCCTACACGAGCAGCGTGCAGGGGGCACTGCTGGGCGGGGAAGGTTGGCGCTCTGCCGGCCGTGCACGTGTTAACACGCCTGCTCCCTGCGTGTCAGGTCCCAGCAGGTTCACAGACTGCGTGTGTCTTTCCTACTTGACGTATGACTTGTGATACGTCAGCTTTGCTCCCCAAGGAAGTGAGTCACACAGCATTTTTCTGTGCAGCATCAGGACCTCAGCCCCTGCCTGACAAGACTGAGCCTTGCTTCTGTACACGTGAGCTCCCAGCCGGGCACGGCTCCCAGGGCTGCGTGCTTTTGCTCGGTATGCGTTCAGGGACTGTCTGAGACAGACAGGAAGTGCTGCAAGCGTAAGGACAGACAGGTCTGTAGCGTGGAAATGCGGTGTGAGAAGATTAACACGTTTGTTTTGCGCCCCACAGGTGAGGAGGAAAATGCTTCCCGTTCCTCCGGCTGGGCGTCCTATCTGCACAGCTGGTCTGGACTTCGATAGACCGATGGGAAAAGCATTATTTATTAACCAAATAGAATCCATTCGGCAAAAAAGGTTCACGTATATGGCTGTCGTTGTTTTGTCCAAAAGCGTGTGTACGTAAGTCACGTCTCCGTGTGTCCATACGTGTGTCTGATGGGTTTAACTCCAGCAGGTGGAGTGTGGGAGGGGCCGCGGCCCAGGGACCCTGCCCCTCCCCGCTGCCGCCAGACCCAGGGGCCACGAGGCCACCCCACTCCCTCCTCCAGACCCTCAGGCCACCTGTGTCGGGGCCGCACTGTGAATTCTGAAGTTAAACTAGATTTTGGTCCTGTACCAGCTGGGATTTAGGCTTTTAAAATAATGTTTGAAGACCATTTATCACAAGGTCAGACTTGCAGATAGATTGTTATTAGTGACAAATTATGAGAGAAAATTTGTGAGTTAGAGTGTGAAGGAAAACGCTTTATCAGTAACGCTGACGTCTTTATGACAGGAATGTAAAGTGAATGTGCTGCCGTTCGTTACAAGACTAAGTTAAAATGTGATTCATTTCGTTATTTCCTTTCAAATGAGCTGTTCTTTTTTCTCTGAAGTGTATTACCTCAAAACCTGTTCTGGGGTCAGATCAGAAGCCCTGGTCGCCACGTTCCCGCGGGGGGGGGTGCCCCTGGGGCCCTGCCCAGGCTCCTGCTGTGCTTCAGCTGCTTCCGCGCCAGGAGTCTGGCGGGACCCGAGCCGCCTCCCCAGATGACCGTGCACCGGGGCGCCGGCTTGCGGCTCGGCGTGCTCCCGGCCCCAGCGGACAGGTCGCTGCGTGCTGCGTGGGGCCCTGGGAGATCGCACAGCCCCCGAGAGCAGCTCTAGGTGCGGGTCAGCTGCCTGGGCGCCTCTGAATATTCCATGGAGCCCATCAAACACGTGTCCTTAAATCATAAACGTGAGAATGCTAGTTGCAGAATTTCTTTGTGAAAAAGTCGCCTCACACTATGCTCTGGGAAGCTCTCTCAGCTTCCAGCTCATACTCCGATCTTCAGTCTCAGCTGGTGAACTGACTTTGCACTTTGGTGACTGGGAACTTTGGTTTCCAATTTAATTTAACTGAAATTTGCTGCTGACATGTTGCGTTTGTTCTTTAAACAAAAATCTCAATGTCTGTCTTTCCTCCTGGTTTAGAAGAACAGACCTACTAGTGAATGTATTAATGAAATGCATCTATTTCAGAGCTGACTTTAAAAGTTTAGTTTTTTCCTTGATAAGCTGTGAATATGAGTATGCCAGCAGTATGCGCTATAACTGTCACAGTATTTAAATAAATTTCACTGTCTCTGCAAGTCCAGGCCTCTTTGAAGTTTATAACAACTTGTTTTGAAATATAGTCTCTACCTATGGGCATAATAACAAAAATGCCTTCTTGCAAGATAAAAAAATTTATTACTTTGATTACAAAAGGGGTATCCTTCCCTGGTTTCAGCAATGAGAGGAAATGTCATGATTATTTTAATATTTCTATTAAACGGGTTGCATTGTTATGCCTGCTCATCTTCTATTAACCGAGGTCTCCTGGGCATTTTGAGTTGCTTTATGAAATGAATCTTGGGTTCCTTCTCTGCTGTCTTTACCCGTCGGGACCTCGGACCCTGGGTGCTTGGAGGAACTCAGGTCGCCCTTTGGGTCGGTGGTGCCTGCCGCATCTGACACCCACCTTCCGGCTGAAACTCGGGCCACCTTGGCCTTTCCGTGGGCACCTCTCAAGTTCCGACCTCGGTGGTGTGAGGGTTTCTTGTACAGCGAGCTCTGCTTATGCTCCAAACAGCGTAAGTGGAGAATGACATTCCTTTAGGCAGAAGTGGACTGCTCACTAGCGGCGCCGGGTCCGTTACCCCACATTAGCCAATGATGAATCCAAGAGTTCCCACGAAGATACAACAACGTTGCTGTTTGGTAAACAGAGCACACAGAAATGCTCACGTGTGACTAAATAGGAACGTGGTGGTGGCACTTGGTGCAAGACTGTTGTGTTTTGATTTGGTGTCTGAAAATCAGCTGTGGCTTCGGCATAAGCCCAGGAGGACAACCTGTTACTACTTTGCGGTGTCTTTGGGCTGATTTTCACCCGTGAGTGTTAAAAAGCGTTTGGTTGTTTATGTATTTGGTTATATAGAGAAGGGAAATGTTTTTCACCTGCATTCAAAATGTGATTACATGGGAAAAGAATCAAATTCTGACATTCAAGTTGTTACTGTTTAAAAAAATAGAAAGGCTCCTGTGAGTCGAACGCTGAATATGGTGAGGAAACGTGATTTCAGGTTCAGTAATGCAGGTGACCACCTGGTGTCCTTGGAGGATGGGCCCACTCCCACCCACCTCTCCAGAGTCTGCCCTCACCCCTCCTCTCTGAGGACGGTCACCGCCCCTTCCCCACACACACCATACAGATGCAGGGAGGCCCAGCCATAGTCACCTGGACCAGGTGCAGGGCCCTACCCGAGCCAGACCACCTAGATTGTCTCAGGGTGAGGACTTGGGACCGAGAGTCAAGTCAGCATGTCTGTGCACCCGGAATCAAGACGTGTAAACGCAGGGGCTCCGGATGCCCAGAAGGAGCAGGGAAAGCCCACCAAAGTCCAGCACAAAGAAGGCTAAGCTAACGTGCAGAGATCACGGAAACCTGGGGCAAGAGTTCCAGGGCCTTCAATTAACAATATAGAATGAGCTCGTGATATTAAAGTTCAAACAGAAAAAAAAAAATTGAACAAAAAGAAGCAGACATTCTAATCTAGGAAGCTCAGAATTTAATAGTCTCTGGTCTCTGAAAATAAAAGAAATAGAAATTTTCAAAGAAATATTGCAAGAAAGCTTTGCGCAACTAAAAGACAAGTTCAAAATAAAGGACTGATCAAAGATCCAGTAGAGACAGTCCCGACTTCCGACAGGTCGACTTAAGAGTTTTTGACTTTTTGATGGTGCGAAAGCGATACCTATTCAGTAGAAACCGTACTTGGAATTTTGAATTTGGCTCTTTTCCCCCAGGCTGGCAATACGTGGTCCGGCCCCTGCCGTGCTGCTGGGCACTGGAGCCGTGGCTCCGAGTCACCCTGCGGCCAGAGGGTGAACAGTCGGTACACTGACAACCATTCTGCTTTCACTTTCAGTAGAGAATTCAACAAGTTACATGAGATAGTAAACACTCTGTTATAAAACAGGCTTCGTGTTAGATGATTTTGCCCAACTGCAGGCTATCGTAAGTGTTCTGAGCACGTTTAAGGTGGGCTGGGCTACGACGCTTGTGGGGTCAGGTGTACTAAACGCATTTTCCACTTTCAGTGGGTTTAGTGGAACAGAACCCCATGGTAAGTGGAGGAAGATCTGTACATGAATGAAACAGGAATATCGATGTAAATTTTTAGGAGAAAAAGAGGCTCCTAAAAGGTTTCCAAAGAGAAAAAAAACAAGTCACATACGCAGGACACAAGAGGGAAAGGGGAGCTGCATCAGACCTCTCGACAGCACTGCACACCTCAAGGCACTGGAGAAATTCCTTCAAAATTCTGAGGAAACATGATTTCCAGCCTGGAATTCTGTAAACACAAGCTCTCAGTTAAATGGAAAGAGAAAGACATTTTCAGATCCTTAAGAACTGAAAAAAAAAAAAAAAAATTACTTCCCATGTCCTTTCTAAGGAACCTTTGAGAGAACCTGCTCCAGAGGGAGAAGAACACATAAAACAGCAGCCGCCGAGCAGAGACTCGACACGGGAGAGCACTGAGCCAGGTCCCCGGATGGTGGCTGGGCAGCGGCCAAGAGGCTGAGGACGAATAAACAAGGTTCCAAACGCGGGTTCTCCTAGGAAAAAAAAAAAAGTGGAACTAATAGATTATTTGATGGAGCTAATGTGTAAAATTTTATTGAAAGATGTTGGAACTAATAAGGACCTATCGTATAGCACAGGGAACTCTTACTCAATACTCTGTAATGGCCTGTATGGGAAAAGAATCTAAAAAAGAGTAGATATATGTGTATGTATAACTGAGTCACTTTGCTGTACAGCAGAAACTAATGCAACATTGTAAATCAGCTATACTCCAATTTTTTAAAAAATACAGTTTTACTGAAAAAAAAAGATGTTGGAAATGGAAGCGTGAACACTGACAACATATTTGATGTTAAGGAAATATTTTTAGCTTTTTTAGTTTTGATAATGTTTATGTTTAAAAAGAATTCTTTTAAAAACATGCTGAAATATTTATTGAAGTCACATTTGATCTAAATTAATATGGGAGGAGGGAAAAGTGGGTGAGAGTGTAAATGAAAGAGGATCAACAATAAATTCATGGTTTTCTCATGACAAACATGTTCATTTTATGCATTCTTTTCCCACACACCTGAAGCACACAGTTTTCTCTTTTTTACGTAATTTGTACATTGTGTTTTTTTAAAATATTGAGATATAATTTACCTACCATAAAACTCACTGTGTAGAGTGTACAGCTGAATGGCTTCAGTGTAGTCACAGGATTGTGAAACCATCCCCAATTTTCATCATTCCAGAAAGAAACTCCCTACCCGTCGTTAGCCTCTCCCCCACTAACCCATCCCACCCTTGGCAACCACTAATCTGCCTTCTGTCTGTAGATTTGCTGATTTGTATAATTCCTGTTACATTGCAACTAACTCATTCCTAATTTTCCAATAAAAGTAATAATCTCATGAGATTAAATGAAATGCAGTCAGAGGCTGACTCAACACAGTATCTGGGACATAGGACACATACAATAAATGTGGGACATAGGACACATACAATAAATGTTAGATGTTTTTATTTTCCACTTTCAGTGTATAATTACAAACTAGTTTCAGCACACTCTTGTCACTGTCATTACCAAGACGATTAACATTAATGTTATCCAGTGAAACCATTGTTTGTGGCTATAAATCTTTTCTGAGGGATGTACTAAATTCTAAATGCAAAAATTAAATATTTTTAAAATTAGTATCAATGACATTTAGGTCATTTCTGTTACTGCTTTCCTAATTAGCAAAAGCAATTTAAAATGTAGTTTATCCAAGATATTGCGATTTCTGCTAGCTGTGTTTCTTGTATCTTTTTTGGTAACTTAGAAGAAAGCAGGTGTTTGGGGTTTGTCTGGCTTTTGATCAACTTTAAATGTTATGCTGTTTCTTAACTTGTTGCTGGCTAGATACAGGGTACGCTTTCCTAGGGGGGGGCCCTTGAGAACTGGCCATGCCTTCTTGCTCCTTTTCTTACCCCAGTAGATTACCAGAAGGCCACACTCCCTGGAGAACACTTCTGTTTCGACTTCAGTCTTTACTCTTAGGAACTTCCCCGAGGAAGTGGATCTGTGCGTGAAGCCTGGTCTGCCTGGCTTCAGAGTATCTACATTATCCCGTGATGTATTTCCCAGTTGCTTTGTCTGAGCCTAGGTATAAATGTGACTCACTGCACGGGGTGGGAGGGGTAGTGGTGCATTAAGTCTAGTGGCGCAAAGATGGAAGAAAACCGAAGACACCACAGACTTTCAGTGAAAGGGATTCTTCTTAAAATTAAGAAAATTTATAAACATGAAAAACAATCAGGAAACAGACCTTGTGCCCATACTGTACCAGGTTCTAAAAAGAGCCACCCTTTGCTAAGAGCACTGCTTGTTATTCACAATTTGTTTCTTTCGATACCTTGTTTGTACACAAAAGCATGATTTTTATTACTTCTCTTATAACCAAAGTAGAGGCTAGAATTCAGACCTGTTCTGAGCAGTGTAACAGATAGTTTATATTATTTATTTTAGTGCAGTTTAAGATTATAAGATACAGTTCCCAAAGAGTGAAATACCATTCTTCACAAAGTATGGATCTGTAGTGTCTGTAGAACAACGTATCAGTATACCTCTTACACTAAGCATAATTAGGAACGCTCTACATTTTATGGTATAGAGTGATCTCATCGTACGCTGAAAACTCATGTTAACCGCTGGACGTTGTCCAATGTTTAATTCTTATGATTCATTCTGAGTTTCTGACTGAGATCACTCTCTCTGGCCTTGTGCGTTTCTCCTGGGACCCATAAAATATGCAGCTAACTTAATTTCATGACTGCACTATTTCTGCTTCCTTTCCTGGAAAAGGAGGAATCATTCAGATCAGCTTTCAAACTGCCTTATATATGACGACTTTGAAATATTTTAGAATGAACTCCTTTGTTCTAGAACTTCTGTGTCTAATACAGTAGCCACTATTCATATGTGGATATTGAAAGACTGAAATGTAGTTATTCCAGACTGAGATATACTGTAAGTATAAAATACACATGAGATTTTAAAGGCATACGAAAAATAACTTGGTTCTTTGAGAAAAGTAGTAAAATAGACACAACTCTGGCAGGATTGACCAAGAGAAGCAGAGAGATGACACAAATAACTTTATTAATAAACAGGGGACACATAATAGATAAAGTAGAATTTTAAAAGATGAGAATAATATAAATAACAATTGTGAAACTTTAGAGATGAAGTAAAACAATTTCTTTAAAATTTAAATTTACTCTGTATTACTGTGTGTGATGATTGTGTAGATTTTAAAAGCTTGAATAACCCTATAACTACAATAGAAATTGAAATGGTGTTTAAAATCTTCTCAAGAAGAAAACACAAAGTCCAAGTGGATTTGCAGGCATGTCCCACCAAATTTTCAAGTAACAATTGACCCAATTTCATACAGATTTATTCAGACAATAAAAAGGAAATATTCTCCAACTTACTCTATAAGGCCAGCGTAAACCCTGATACCACAGATAAGATATAATTGGAAAGGAACATTGTAAGCCATTTCATAGTGAATATAGCTACAAAAATTCTAAACAAAATTTGATTAACAAATCGAATCCAACTGTGTATAAAAGAAGATAATACCTCATGACTAAGTTGGGTGGATCCTCAGTATGCAAGGGTGTTTTCATATTAGAAAATACATTAGAAAATAAAATACGTATTAGAAAATACATAAATATATCTTATTACATTTACAGACGAAAAGAGAAAAGGCATTTGATCAAATTCAACATACACTGATATATATTCTTAGTGAATTAAAAATAGGAGGAAAGAGTATCAATGAAAAATGAAGAGCGAATGTCATCCTAACTGGACACTGTTAGAATCATTCATTTTAAAATAAGGAAAAATAACGTGGCGCTCACTAAGATTACTTCTACTTAACGTGGCACTGACAGCCCTGGATAGTGCAGTAAAATAAGAGAAGTTCCAGGCATATGATCTGGAAAAGAAGTAAAACATTATTTTTAGCTGATAAGATGGCTTACATTAAAAACGAAATCTACAGATAAATTATTAGAAAACTTAGGAGGGTTTGGCAAGTTGGCTGGTTATAAGATTAATATACTTAAAAGGTCAGTTTTGTTTTTATTGTACTGTTAGCAAACAACTGAAATACTTACAGAGAAGACACCATTGTAAATCAGAGAGTACCAAATACCTAGGAATAAATACAACAAAAGATATGGAACACCCCTAGACAGAAAGTCACAAAACTTATTAGAATATATTTTTAAAGACTTAAATAAATGGAGAAATGCATCATATTCATGAGTAGAAAGACTCAATATCATAAAGATGTCAGTTCTTCCCTAATTATAAATTCAGAGCAATTTCAAGCAAAATGTGATAGGATTTTTTTTTTTTCTTTCGGCTGCGTGGCACGCGGGATCTTAGTTCCCCAACCAGGGATTGAACCCGTGCCCCCTGCAGTGGGAGCTCAGAGTCTCAACCAGGAATTAGTTAGACTGGACCGCCAGGGAATTTCCTGCAATAGGATTTTTTAAGGGACTTGATAAAATGATAGCAAACTGTATGTATTAAGAGGAACAGGCAACAGCCAGGGCACTTCTGAAAAACAAAACCAAGGACATGGGACTTGCCCCATCAAATATTGCAATTATACAAAACCACGGTAACTAAGGCAGTACATGGATACAGTGTGGGTACAAGACACACTGACCAATGGACTAGAATAGTGAGCCAGGCCAGACCCACATGTACGTGCAACTCTGCTATTTCACACAACACACAAAATCAACTCAATGTGGTCCATACACACAATAGAATATTATTCAGCCTTAAAAAGGCAGGAAATTCCAGGGACTTCCCTGGTGGTCCAGTGGTTAAGACTCCACGCTTCCAATGCAGGGGGCACGGGTTTGATCCCCGGTCGGGGAGCTAGGATCCTACATCCATGCAGCACAGCCAAAAATTTTTTTTTTACTTTTAAAAATTAAAGAAAGAATGCAACTTTGACACAGGCTGCAACATGGGTGAACCTTGAGGACACTGTGGTGAGTGCAATAAGCCAGACACACAAGGGCAAATCCTATATGATCCCACTCATATGAGCTCCCTAGGGTCGTCAAATTCACAGAGACAGAGAGTAGGGTGGTGGGGGCCAGGGGTGGCGGGGCGGGAATCGTCGTTTGATGGAGACGGAGTTTCCATGGGGGAAGATGAAAAGAGTCGGGAGACGGACGCTGCAGGTGCTGCACAACAGTGAGAATGTACTTGACACGAGTGAACTGTACACTTGAAAATGGCTGAGATGCTAAACCTTCTGTTAAGTGTATTTTATCACAACTAACATTTAAAAACAACCCTAGATTGATTAAGGATTAAACGTCAACAACAGAACTTTACAACTCTTAGAATATAGAGAGGAATACCTTTTAAAACTTGGGGTAGAGAAGATTTCTTGAAAAAGATGCCTGAGACATTAACTATTAAAGAAAAACCTGATAAATTGGATTGTAGTAAAGTTGGTTTTTTTTGTTTGTTTCTCAGAAACACTTTAAAGAAAGTAAAAAGACAATTATAAACTGGGAGAAGATAGTCACAATAAACATAACTGATAAAAGCACAATATCATGAACAAAAAGATCTCTTTCAAATCAATAAGAAAAGCACACACACACACACACACACACACAACGAAAACTTAGGCAAAAGATGAGCAGAGTCATCATAAAAGATGAATCACATACTGCCCACAAATACATGAGGAAATAGACAATCTCATCATTGACTGGGGAATTTTCTTTTTATAAAGGATTTTTTTAAAATTAATTTATTTATTTTTGGCTGTGTTGGGTCTTCGTTGCTGCACGCAGACTTTCTCTAGTTGCGGCGAGCGGGGGCTACTCTTCGTCGCGGTGCGCGGGCTTCTCATTGCGGTGGCTTCTCTTGTTGCAGAGCACGGGCTCCAGGCGCACGGGCTTCAGTAGTTGTGGCGCACGGGCTCAGTAGTTGTGGCTCACGGGCTCTAGAGTGCAGGCTCAGTAGTTGTGGCGCACGGGCTTAGTAGTTGTGGCTCGTGGGCTCTAGAGTGCAGACTCAGTAGTTGTGGCGCACGGGCTTAGTTGCTCTGCGGCATGTGGGATCTTCCTGAACCAGGGCTTGAACCCGTGTCCCCTGAATTGGCAGGTGGGTTCTTAACCACTGCGCCACCAGGGAAGTGCCTGATTGGGGAACTGAAATACCATTTTATTCCCATTTTATTGGCAAAAGGAAAAAGTGACACCAAGTGTCAGGATGTTTGCCTTCGAGATCAGTAGTTTGGAGCAAACACTTTAAAAAGTGGCTTGGCCTTATCTTCTACTCACTCCAAGATAAATATTTAAGAGAGATTCCAGCATATATACAACAGTAAACAGAATGTTCGTAGGAGAACACTTCACAATCATAAAAACCTAGAATAACCCCAGAGCCCAGCAACAGTGGAATTAATTGTGATATATTCACACAGTGGTCAAACAAATTAACTACAGCAACATGGAACAATATCAATGAATCTTAGCAACATAATATTAACTGATAAAAAATAAGTTCTAATAGATTTTATATAGTGTATTCTCTGTATAAAGTTAAACCAAACTAAAATTTTAGTTGCTTGTTTACAGATATGTGAGTGTATGTTCAAGAATTCATATAGATTCAATAAAACTATATAAAAAGAAAAGCAAGGAGACGGTAATCAAGGAATTCAGGATGAGAGCTGCCTTGGATGGAGCGAGGGAAGAGGATGGCTCCAGTGGGTAACCAAGTATTTATGTAAATTATTATGAAGGACCTAGCTTTTCTTTAAGTGTTTTCATGGGTTCTTACTACATTATTAAAAATAATCAACTATGTAACAAAACGATGAACTGAAAGTGAGCCATTAATGGACCAAGGATGAAAGTGTGTCAGGAACTAAGTGTTATGATCAACCAGTTCCACGTCCCTAAAGTTTAAAACTTGAAAAATACAAGCAGTGTAAAGCTCACCCCAAGGAAGCCGTTATTAGCATTGTGGTTCATTCTTTGGCGTGTTTCCTCCATGAGTGATCACACACACACACCCCCATCGCCCTCCTGACCAGCCTCTCCCCGGCCGTGACACTGTGGAACGTACGTCACCAGGGGACACACGAAGCCAGACTGGCTTCTGCTGGGACTGCACTGGCCTCGTGGTGGCAGATGGCCCCGAGGGGGAGAGGGAGGGGCTGGTCTCTGTGTAGCTCAAAGGAGCAGAGTTTTAGGAACCTGTATAAAAGCCGAGCCTCCTTCACCTTTCAGCATCCTGTGCAATGTCCCCTGGCCCCGGGCTGTTTCTTCCACGTGAAATGGGGCGTTTTCAGGAGGCCATAGGCTCGAGCCTGGGAGTCTTCGCCTAAGCGTCCACCCTGGTAGCAGGGAGGGGGGAGGCAAGCTGGTGTCCACCTGTAGGCGGCGTGGAGGTGGGTCTGCGGAGCTACAGTAGTGCCTGAAATAGAGGCTCGTGTGCAGGTGGTGCTTCAACACAGGGCAGAGCAAGAGACAGCGAGACCGACAGCCAAACACCCCTCACGTAATGTAACGTGGACATTTACAAACCACCATACGTATTTTCCAACAACATAAGCAAAAGAAAGGATGTATACCAAAACTGTGAGAATCCTTCCTTATAGTTGGGAGCAGTGGGGAGGGAGGGCATGAGCGTGAAGGGAAAAAATATGAGAAAGAAATTATGAAAGAAAATTTAAGTTAAATTGATAAACAAGAGAATGGAAAGGATGTGAGAAGGGCCTTGCATTAATTACTAACAATAGTAGAATGATTAACAAGTCTTTCCCCCTAGGGTTAAAACCAATTAGGACTCTATTTTTTCATGTGCCTGTTCTTGCTTGCAAATCTGATCGTTTCATTCCCTTTACTCAGTGGTTCTCAAGGTGTGCTCCCCAGACGGCAGCCACAGCATCTCCAGGGAGCTGGTTAGAAATGCGCGTCTCAGCCCCACCCAGACCCACTGCATCAGAACCGCAGGCCAGAGGCCCAGCAGGCAGGGTTTAACATGCACACTGTGTGGTTCTGGTCCACACTCAAGTTTGGGAACCAGCGGTCCGTGGGACTTAGCAACAAGGATCCGCTGGAGCCTGCAGAGAGCTGAGGTCAGATTAGAGAAGAAATTGGTGTGAGGACAGTGAGAGAAAACAAGTTATATATATATATATTTTTTCGATATATATATATATTTTTTTCGATTCTTTTCTATTATAGGTTATTACAAGATATTGAATATAGTTCCCTGTGCTATACGGTAAATCCTTGCTGTTTATCTACTTTATATACGGTAGCATGTATCTGTCAATCCGAGTGGCATTGGCAGTTTTTAAAAACTTCTCAGGTAATTCTAACAGCCAGGGCCAAGATCCATTGATCTATAAATAAATGGAATATACAGTGCAGCTGTTAAAAAGAATGAACTAGAGATATCCGTATTGAAGTAGAAGACTGTCCAGGGTATATATTTTTAAAATATTAAGATGCAAAGTAGTATATATAGTGCCATTTAAGAAAACATACACAGTGGCTAAACGTATAGAAAACATCTGGGAAAATAGACACCAAACTGTTTTCAATTACTATCTCTGCAACATCAGATCACAGGTATTACAATATGCTGTCTCTTGATAAGTTACATGTTTATGTAATGTTTGAATTCCTGAATAGTAAACATTGTTGACAATTGTTATGCTCTATGTAACTTCTATGTAAATTGTTCCCAGTGCTTCTATTGTGTCTTTTTTTTCCCTACTGATTCCCCAGTGCCTAGAACAGTGCCTAGCACCAATATTTGTTGAAAGGTGAATCTTATTTAATCCTCTAACAAACTTTTGAAGTAGGCCCTGTTATTATTTCCATTTTGAGGAGGAGGAGTCTGAAGCAGGGAGAAGGTAAACCACTCAGCAGGTGGCTGGGAGGATTTGAACCCGGATGTGCCTGAGCCCACACCCTTCCCTCTCCACCAGGACACATCACGTATGAACAGAGCTTTTCTGCTATGGAGCCAGAAAAGAGATGAGTATATATCACCTGAGGATGCAGGAAAAAGCTGTCTAACTAACCCACCATTTCTGGACAGATAAACGCTGTTTTCCCTGTCCTCCTATTATATACTTGTCTATTGGAGATTCATGGAGGATGAAAAGAAGAAAAGCCACATTAAATGTTTATTGTGAATACAACCTCTAAACTATTTCCAATCATATGCCTTTTGTGTGTAAATGTGTATCCACATACGTATAACACATAAACTTACAAATACCAAATTTCATTTTTAAAAGCTGAGTAATGAGAGTCAAAACAAAAATGAATGAAGCAGTCTTGGAGACATCGTGCTTTCATCCCGAGAGACTCCAGGGAAAGATGGACAATAAGAAATACACTTTAACATTTAAGACCAAGAGACAATATTTTTTTCCGTCTTTGTGACAGGCATTGGTCAACCACGGGAAGCAGCTCACCCAGATAACCATCCACAGACAGGATAACTATGATGAAATGCACTACTGCTTTAAAACCACCAATTAGAGACCCAGAGGTAGCCAGTTTTTAGCCAAGTGTCCTGAAGTGACAGCAAGATTAATAGATCACAAACTACAGTATGTTGGAAGCAAGCTACCATGAAAAGAAACCTGCTTTATAAAATATAACCACAACAACAATTAAGCAAAGCAACTGATATGAAAATTAATCTCTTACTTTTGGGAACATTTGGAATATATATCCAAACAACCCCAACTCTTTATTCGAAAAGAAGTGGGAGATGAAATTTGTTGGGAGATGAGATATCAAGACAAGTACAAGTCTCTAAATATTTTTTTCTTTAAAAATTAATACATATTCTTTTCTGGAAAACAAAGAAATGTAGGAAAACATCACATAGACTGTTCTCCAAACAAATCAGAACTACTGTTGATATTTAAGCGTTTTTAACCAGTTGTAAATCACACACTGTATATAAAATTTTAACTTATCCCATACAATTAACCACACTGCATATTTTCTCAAATTACTACTGTCTTATAACTTGAATTTTTAATGAATTTATAATATTCCATTAAGGAAATATATTTTGTGTGCATGTTCTCCCCTCTTTCTAATCCCTAGACCCTCTACAGATTCAACTTCTGTTACTAGTTTCTTGCATAGCTAATATTTCCAGATATTTCTGAATATACAAGTGGTGAGTGTGTGTGTGTGTGTGTGTGTGTGTGTGCCTGTGGGTCGTGTCTCCCTTTTCTCTTCCCTCAAACGGCAGCATACTAAACAAACTTTTCTCCCTTTCATTATTTCCTTACTTAAAATATATTGCAGAGGTCATTCTTTATTACTACAAATCATCTGCCTTATTTTTTTTAAACTGTGGTAATATATACATAACATAAAATTGACCTTAAACATTTTTAAGTGTGCAGTTCAGTAGCGTCAAGTATATTCGCATTGTTGTACAACCAACCTTCAGAGCTTTTTCATCTTTTTTTAAAAAATTTATTTATTTGTTTTTGGCTGCGTTGGGTGTTCGTTGCTGCGCGCGGGCTTTCTCTAGTTGCGGCAAGCGAGGGCTACTCTTGGTTGCGATGCGCAGGCTTCTCATTGCAGTGGCTTCTCTTTGTTGCGGAGCACGGGCTCTAGGGGCGCGGGCTTCAGTAGTTGCAGCGTGTGGGCTCAGTAGTTGTGGCTCATGGGCTTAGTTGCTCCACGGGAGGCGGGATCTTCCAGGACCAGGGCTCGAACCCGTGTCCCCTGCATTGGCAGGTGGATCCTTAACCACTGTGCCACCAGGGAAGTCCCAGAGCTTTTTCATCTTGCAAAACTGAAAGTGTACCTGTTAATCAAAACTCCTTACTTCCACCTCCCCCAGCCTCTGGCCCCCACCATCTACTTTCTGTCTCTATGAGTGTGACTCCTCTGGGGACCTCATATAAGTGGAATCACACAGTATTTGTCCTTTTTTGTCTGACTTATTTCACTCAGCACAATGTCCTCAAGTTTCATCCGTGTTGTAGAATTTCCTTCCTTTTCCTTCCTTTGTAAGGCTGAATAATATTCATTGTATGGATGGACCACATTTTGTTTACCCATTTCTCCATCCATGGACCTGTTTCCACCTTTGGCATTTGTGAATAATGCTGGTGTACAAGTATCTCCTCTAGCCCCTGCTTTCAACTCTTTTGGATGACTACCCAGAAGTGGGATTGCTGGATCATATGGCAACTCTCTTTTTAGTTTTCTGAGGACCCTCCGTACTGTTCTCCACAGTGGCTGCACCAGTGTACATTCCGACCCGCAGTGCACCAGGGCCCCAGTTTCTCAACCAACACAACACCCTGCGCGTGTTTGCATTTCCCTGATGACCAGTGATGTTGAGCGTCTTTTCGTGTGCTTGTTGGCTATTCTTATTTTTTTAACAACTGTGTAGTATTATGTGTAGAAACCGTGATTTATTTAATTAATGTCCTGGTTAAACAAACTTCCTCAGTTACTCTTAAAAACAAACTGCATTGGCCCTCCCTGTACAAGCGTGTGGCCAGTTCTGTTCCGCTGCCGCACGCCGCCCACCCTCGCTGCAGTCCTCCGTAAGGAGCAGCCGCCACCCGTCGGGGCTCACCGGGTTCCCCGGAACGCTCCGCGAGAACCGTCCGTAAACGGGGTCTTCAGCGCTGCTGCAGCTCCGGCAGCGGCCCCACAGCGCGCACCGGGTCCGAGCGGAGCTGACTTCACATCAGCACCAACACCGCCCACCCCCACCCCCACCCCCCGCCCGCGGGATTCAGGTGCGGGGACAGCGGAGCAGGACGGAGGGCGACCCTGCCCCGCACCCCGACCGGGCCGGGCCCTCAAGCCCGTGGACAGAGTCCGCCTCCGCTAGGGCGGGGCCTCGGCGCGCGGGGCGGGGCGGCCTGAAGGCGAGGGCAGAGCCAAGGCGGGGCGGGGCCGACATCGGGGCGGGGCCGACATGGGGCGGTCCAGGGGACGAGGCCTATCTGGAGGCGGGGTCGACCTCCGAGCGGACGGTTTCGGGGACCGGGGCTGGAGGCTGGGCAGTTCCGGGAGCGGGGCCGACGCGGGCGGGGCCTAGCTGGAGGCGGGGCCGACATCCGGGCGGGCGGTTCCGGGAGTGGGGGGGTGGGGGTGGGGCCTGCTGGGCGGGGCCGAGCCTAGGTGGGCGTGGCCTCCGCCCCTCCCCGCCCCCGTCCCTTCCTGCCAGTCCGCTCAGCGAGGAGGAGCGGCGGCAGCGGCGGGAGCGGCGGGAGCGGCTGGAGCGGCGCGGGTACGCGGTGCGGGTTCGCGTGGCCGCCGGAGATGCTGGGCGTGGCGGCAGGAATGACCAACAGGTAAGGCCGCGGCGGCCGTGAACCCGCAGCCGGAGCCGGAGCCACGTTGGCGGCGCTGCCGGCCCCTCCCCGTGCGCTGGCGGACAGGCCTGCAGAGCCGGCGGCCCGAGTGGACCGCGTCCCGGCCCGGCGCTCCGCCCGCCCGGCGCTCGCAGCCCGGCTCGTGTTGCGAGAGGCGTCCGTGAGGGCCGGGACGTCTCAGGGCTCGAGATTTACCGAATTAGAAACGAAACTGAGACTTTAAAGGACATTGACTCATTCATTAAACGTAAAATAAGTCTGTGATCTCAACGTACATAATGCATGCTTTATGAAAATAGCATTTTCCTAAACAAAAAATTAGTGCGACGAGAGAGAGAGCCCTGCTCTTACATTTTGCACATCTCCTAAATGTATGCATTTTCCTGCCTGCTCTGCTTTAAGTCCATTGCGGTCCGTTTTGGTTGAAGTCTGAAGAAAATCTACTCCTAACCAGACGTGTGGTTGGAAAAGGGAGCAGTAGTACTTTAATAGCTTTTCACGTAGTTGCGGTATTTTTCGTTATTACTCCAAAACTAGACAAGCTTAATGTTTCTTAAAGATTAGTTTGATGTGGAGTCTGAAGCCTTACAAGGAGGTTTTCACTCTCCATGACATTAAAATTCACCGTCTGCCCTGCAGTTGGAAGGGGCTCGTGCCCCGTTGTAACATCACCCTCATTTGGAAAATGTTGATTCACTGAGTTAGGCAGCTCTTCCAAATGTTGACACATCTCTTTATACAGTATCACTAAATAACATTTCTTAATATCACCGCTGATCTCCTCAGAAACTCTCTAAGTTTGAGAAGCTGTCAAGCTCCAGGTGGTGGATACAAGTTTTCAAACATTCTAATTTTCAGTTGAAAGCTTGATTTTTATTATTGATAGGAAACTCTTGTCAATTGTTTTCTTCAAAGTAACAGTTCTTCAAAGTAACAGACTCACTTTGTTGAGTTTCAAGAAATGTCTGCCAAGTGCAAGTCTAAAAACCATGGTTTGTTATTCTTTCTGGTAAAAATGGTAGACCATGAAAAAAAGCATCTAATTCAGCCGGCACTGGATCACACTCTTGCTTTCCCTGCAGACAATCCTTTTAACTGTGGTATGCAGCCCAAGTGCTTTGTTCATCACAAGAAACAGAATACAAGGTCAAAGTTCGAGATTTAATAACAGTAATTTGTATTGCTTCATCAAGGACATTTTTTTGTTTTTAAAAAAAATTATTGAAAATTCAATCAATACAAAATTTAAAGTATATGTAAGATATAAAGAATGACCATACAGTGGATACAGTATGAATTAAGAGTATAACCATTTCCTTTTAAGAGCCTTGATCATCTCCTGATCCCATCCCATTCCCATCCTGAACTTTCCCTTCACAATCCCTTACTTTTTTGTGTGGTATTAAGCACATTCATAATGTTGTGTGGCCATCGCTGGCATCTGTCCATCTCCAGAGCTCTTTTTTCTTGCAAAACTGAAACTCTGTCCATTAAACAACTTCCCATTCCCCTCTCCCTCCAGCCCCTGGTCACCCCTGTTGTATTTTCTGTCTCTGATTTAGACTATTCCACGTTCCTCATATAAGTAGAATCATCCAGTCTTTGCCTTTTTGTGACTGGCTTATTTCACTCAATATAGTGTCCTCAAGGTTCATCCATGTTGTAGCCTGTGTCAGAACTTCCTTTCTTTTTAAGGCTGAATAATATTCCATTGTTTGTTTATACCATTCATTTGTTTATTCGTTCATCCTTCAATGGACATTTGGGTTGTTTCCACCTTTTGGCTATTGTGAATAACGCTGCTATGAACATGGGTGTACGTTTTTTAATAGAAACTTTTATTGAGAGAACTGTAGATTCACATGCAGTTGTAAGAAATAGTATAGAAAGATTCAGTGTATCCTTTACCCAGTTTCCCCCATTGATAACATTTTGCAGAATTGTAGTGCACAGTCTCAGCCACAATACTGATGGTCATACAGTCCATTAATCTCATTCAGATTTCCCCAGTTTTACCTGTAGTCGTGTGTGTGGTGTGTAATTTTATCACGAGTGTGGGTGTGTGTACCCACCGAGGTCCAGCTCGAGGACGGCTAGTGCCCTCACCCCGAGGGTCCCTCCTATTCCATTTTCCTCTGTGTTCTCCTTCGCCTGCTCATTAAACCACGCATCCATTCAGCATCTCTAAAATTTTGTTATTTCAGAAGTACTGTATGAGTGGAATCATACCGTTCTTAACCTTTGGGGATTGCCTTTTAAACAAGTCAGCTTAATTCCCTGGAGACTCGTCCAGGCTGCTGTGTGTATTGTAGTTTCTCCCTTTACGGCTTAGTAGTCCTCCTCAGGGTGGGTGTATATAGGACAGCTTAACTGTCAAATGAGGGACAAATGAAGGACATTTGGGCTGTTTCCGGTTTTGGCTATTAACAATAAGGACATATGGACGTTTGTGGACAGGTTTCTGGTGTCAACATAAGCGTCCCTTTCTCTGGAATAACTGTCCAAGAGAGCAGTGGCTGGGTGCGTGGTGATTCCACGTTTAGCTTTCTCAGGAGCATAGACTTTCCCAGAGTGGCTGGGACAACACCGCTTTCATCAGGGGCACTGAGAAGGGAAAGGGGCGTCCTTCCCTGCAGGTGCCTGGGGGTGAGGCGCTGGGTCCCATCACCGCTAGCTGCCCCTGCCTTGATTGGTGCTGGGGGCTGGCATTGGGCCCACGGCTGCCTTTGCACCATCATTGAAAGTGCCAGCACCATGCGGAGGGCTCGGCATCTTCCGGGAGCTTCTTAGCATTATTATGAAAACAGTTTTCATCCCCAGGCTTCTTGAAAAGGTCTGGGGACCCTCCAGGGTTTCGAGACCACCCTTTGAGAACCACTGTTAACATAGTCTGAAATCATGAGGGAAATGCAGATATTTGGAATATTTAAAAAGGAATATCTACAAAGAGTTTTCTTAGAAATGTGTGTCAAATGCTTGTTGTAGTGAGTGCTTTCTAGTTGGAGGGAGTTTTAGTGGGACTTGAAGAACCACTAGGGGAAAAGCAACTTTTGCCCTGAAGGATTTTTCCGGGCACGATGCCAGCGTATTATGAAGAGGGATGGTGTCCTGGCAGTGAGGGTCTTCGTAGGTCTTCAGTGCTCTGTCCCTGTTTGTGCGCTGAGGAAATTGAGCTCTTGGTTTAAGGAAACTAATGAAAACTTGGTAGTAGGAAAGATGCCTCAGTTCTGATTGCCGTGTGCCCTGCGGGCCTAGGACTGTCAGGACCGCTGTCTTGACTATTCATCGTCCCCCCTTTCCTTTGGGGTGACCCTGAACCACTCCTGGACGCTCTTTCTCCTGCTGGATGTGGGTGCAGTGAGTGGCCTTCCCTTTCCTCCCCGAGGGGACCTTCCTGCCCTCAGGGTCCGGGGGCCTGCAGTGGGGAAGGCAGATCCAGGCCGGTGATGGAAGCACAGAGCTTTACCCCAGGAGCCTCTGTTTTCAGTAATCTTGTGTCTGTTCCTCAGAAGATCATGTAAATAAACCTCAGCGTAGGTCACGTTCTCAACTAGGGCTGCACTTAAATAGAAGGTAAAGCATCTCAAACTGCTGGTCGATTTTACATTTCTCGTTAATTGTGCTTTAAGCTGTGGTTTCCTGCCTACAGAAATGTCGTCTACATTACACGCTGGTCCGTGGCCAGGTTGTCTTCCAAACACTTTAATTTTAACATACTTGAGAAGCGAGAGCTGGGGTGCCCACTGCCACGTTCCATGGACCCTCCAGCAGCTGTGGTTTTACCCCTTGTGCGACGGCCACTCATCTCTCGTTTCATCTCATCAGATGTTTGCATGCAGGAGCTCACGGGAGAGGGGGTCACGTTCCTGCATTCTTTTCACGTCGGGGCATACTTTTTGCCTTGATGCGTCCACAGGGACACTCTGTGTGTGGGTTAGGAGCTGCAGACACAGCTGGCCGTGGCCAGTGCATCCTGTGGGAGGGGAGGGGAGCGGAGGGTGGAGGGTGAGCTTGGGCTGGGACACGCAGGAGCGACGTAGCTCACCTGAGGTCACGTAGGGCCCCATGCAGCAGTAAGAAAGAATTCAGAAAGATCCAGTGTATCCTTTACCCTGTTTCCCCATTGGTAACATTTTGCAAAATTGTGATGCGCGATCCAAGCCACAGTATCGACGGTCACGCAGTCCCTCGATCTCACTCGGATTTCCCCGGTTTTACCTGCGGTCCTGACCCTGGGACATCCCCATAGGCTGCAGACGCCCAGGTGAGACCTTGTCTGATCTATCTGAGCCCCATGAACATGGTAATTGTGGAAACGTCTGGATGAAGTATTAGATGTTGCCCCAGAGCTAGTGTATCACAAAGGTCCCGATGTCAACCTCTTTGAAGTGGATTCCTTTTGTGAAGCGCGTCCTTGGGGACTTGGGGTTCTGAGGCCCTCGTGCTGGTGATGGTGGTTCTTCGTCCCCGGAGGCCTGGGTCTCCTCTCCATCCCGTGCGCTGTCCCCACAGGGCCAGCCCGAGAGGCCTTCCTGTTGGCGGGCTCCTCTGCTGGTGCATCTGTTAGGGGACAGGTCTGACCATCCGCTTAGACAGACCGTGAGGTATTTCTCACGGGGAGAGTGGTGGTCCTCGTGTCGTGTTTCGTGTGTCTGTTTCGACTCCTGAGGCCGAGCGTGTTGCCGTGCAGCACAGGGCCCGCCTGGGGGGGCGTGTGGGCACAGCTGGTGGTGACACTGGGCCGTTGGTGGGTCCTTCTCCTTCTCGACGTGGTGGATGCGGCATGTGGTTCTCAGGTGCCAGGTGGGTGCGGCCGCGGAGATTCCCAGGCGGATGAGACGTGGTCCCAGCTCATGAGAATCTTTCAGTTTGTTGTCATTCATGTCGGTTCCAGAGTCTCCTAAAGCATCACGTCGGTCATGTCCCCCCTCTTTTCAGAATGTTGAGAAGACTCCCGATTGCCTGTCAAATAAGGGCCAAACTCCCGCGCCTGGAGTTCAGGCTGTTTGTCACCTTCCAGCGGGTCACAGGCCCCTTGGTTCTGAAAACATCCGGTGCTCTCCCATCGCAGGGCCTCTGTCCACGTGGCTCTCTTGGGCTGGAAAACCTTCCTCTCCTGTGTCTTGTCTGCAGTCGGGGCAGGATTGCCTCTGGCCCCCGGATACTGAGTTCCTGCAACGTAGACTGAGGTTGTGTGCTGGGGACTCAGGGCTCAGAGCTTGTGTCTTTCCTCCCAAAGCACTTTGGCTTCTTTTCGGGAAGTTATCAACTTCTGTTTTATATTATAGTTACACGTATAGATATCTAATCTTCTCTGCCAAATTGTAGGCTCTGGAAGTAAAGGAACGTCTTCATCATGTTTGTTAGACGTCCAAGGAAAAACAAACGGGATTTAAATGAGCTTTATTTCTTCTTTTATTCCTTCATTCATTAGTGAATTGAAGAGTCCAGAGCCAGCTCTTCTGAGTGCCTGTGACAGTGCTTGAATAAACTCTCAGAACTTGGGGTAAGACGAGATGGCCTTCACATGTGGTTTAACTTAACTCTGCAGGCAGAGACCCAGCATCCACGGACCACTGGGAAGAAGTTCAAATGATGTCATCCCTGTTTAGATTATTTCATTTCATGGCTAGGCCGCTCTTTTGGAAACTTTCTTAGTAGTAACCATCTTTTATTAATGACCTGCGGTGACACAAGTACTTTAAAGGAGTTAAACATCTGTTTCACAAATCTGACACGACTGCACTTTGAGGCAGGATTTTTATGCCCATTTTACAGATGAGGAAACAGCACAGGCGGTTGGGAAGTCCCCGCGTCACAGGGTCAGGGTGAGATGAGCCGAGGTCAGTGCTGAGCTGTGTCCCCTCCCCGTGCCGCCTCCCCAGGTCTCTTCCCTGTGTCCCCTCCCGTTCAGGCGAGGCTGTGGCTCCCACTTCTCGCTTTCAAGGCATCCTCTTCGTGTGGTTAATAGTTGCTCCCCGAGCACGGCAGCCGCGAGGGAGCTACATCATCTCACTGCCGGATGGTCCTTCTTTCTGAGCTTGGAGGGTCCCGGATCTCACTCTGGAGGCCCAGCAGAGAACGTATCAGGTGAGATCACGTTCTTCACTTAAATCTTGTGTCTTTGTGTGTGTGTGTGTATGTGTGTGTTTTCATTTTGAGCTCCTGGCTGTGCCGCGCACGTAGTGGTGACCTTGACAAATCTGGGGCCCGATGTTCCAGTTCAGTGCAGGTCTGTCCTGTGCTGTCGGCCGGGGTGTGTGTAGTTACGATGCAGTGTGGAGCTCGTTGTCTGTCTTGTATGGGGGTTATTTGTGTCCAGGTACCAGAGGAGAAGTTTAAAAAGTCTTTGCGAAATTAAAGGAGGAACTGATCATTTGTCACCAGTTATTATAGCTTTGCTGTCATTTATGTAAGACATGGGCCCCAGGCAGTGTCTCTTGAGCCCCTCAGGAGGTAGGGACGTGCCAGCCTTCAACCGGGAGCCCGGTTTACTTGGCACGTCATGGGGGAGAGTCAGGCACCGGGGAGAGCTGCTCCCGAAACGTGGGCTGCAGACCTCCCCGCGTGGGGCTCGTGCCAGTACAGATTGGCCAGCCTCATCCCCTGCTTCTGGGGAAGAATGTCATGAAGTCTGTACTTTTAAACTTTTTTTATTTTTAATTTAAAAAAATTTTTAAATTTTTTGGCTGCGCTGTGCAGCACGTGGGATCTTAGTTCCCGGACCAGGGATCGAACCAGTGCCCCCTGCAGTGGCAGCGAGGAGTCTTAACCACTGGACCGCCAGGGAAGCCCCTAAACTTTTTTTAATGGAGAGTTCAGACATAAACACAAGTAGAATAATGTGTCCCCATGTCCTACCTTAGCTTCAGTCCTCACTGCCTGGCGTGACCTCACCTGTGACCGAGGCCCAGTCCTGTCCCTGTGCTCTGCCCTGTGTCGTATCCTAGAGATTTTATTATTTTATTTTATTTTTTGGCCTCACAGCCTGTGGGATCTTAGTTCCCCGACTGGGGATCAAACCCACGCCCCCAGCAGTGGAAGCAAGGATTCTTAACCACTGGACCGCCAGGGAAGTCCCTAGAGATTTTAATAGGGATCCTAAATGGTAAGGACTCTTCTAGAAAAGATTTTTAAACATAACTACAACATCATTATCCCACCTGAAAAAGATTAGTACTATTTCCTGTATATCATCAACTACCCAGTTAGTGTTCAATTTTTGTTTTATCTCAGACATTCACTTTATAGTTTTTTCTGAATTGGGATCTAAATAAGGTTCATACCTTTTGAGAGCTTGGTAAGTCTTTCAGTTTCTTTTAATATATAGGTACCCCTTCCATCTTTTTTCTTCCCCCTTCCTGTTCTTGTGATTTTTTTTGTTGAAGAAACGGGTTCCTTGTCTTGAAGAATTTCCTACAGTCTGGATTTGGCAGGTCGCATCCTCTGGGCATAGTTTAACTTTTTTGTTCCCTATAAAGTGTATAAATTGATTGTTGGATCTAAAGAAGCAGTTCTCAAACTTCTTGGTCTCAGGACCACTTTCCACTCTTAAAAATTATTGAGGACCCTGAAGAGCTTCTTGATATTTGCTGTATTTGAAATTTAATCAACCTTTTGTATGTTAACATAAATATTTTGTGATTATTTTCCAAAGAAACAAAATAGTGAAGAGTGGAGTGGCTTTAAAATACTTTAGACGTAGAGAGAAGAGTGGCTTTAAAAATACTTTTTGGGCAGATCTCGTCAATATCTTAATGGAAGACAGCTGCCTTTCATTCTTTTGTAATACTTCATGTCACGTAGCTTCTGGAAGACTTCACAGTGACCCGTGAGAGGAGAGTGAGAGAGGCAGTTGCCGTCTTAGTGTTGGTGTGAACGTGGCCTCGACCTGCACGTCTCCTTGGAAGCTGCGGCCCAGAAGCCTGACTGGGTGCCCACACCCGTGACTGCGTGAGGGAAGGCGGTGGGTCCTCCCGTCAGGAGGCGATGATGTCGGCAGCTGTGGATGATCAGGGCCCTCGATCAGACCTTATCTCTAAAGGGCCACGTGGTAGATACTGTCACCTCGGCTCAGCTGTGCTGTTGTAGCGTGAAAGCCGCTGTAGACAGCATGTAAGTAAATGGGCACAGCTGCATTCCAATGACCTTTTAACTACAGACACTGAAATTTGAATTTCATAGAATTTTCACACATCGCCAAGCATTAACCTTTAGATTTTTTCCCAGCATTCAAACTGTTAAGAAGCTGGGGAGTATGGACCAGACGGACATTTTCCTATTCCTCCCACTAAGCACAATAAACGCTGGACATTATGTATAAAACAAGCGTAAGACTCTGAAATGTGGGGAATTCCCTGGCAGTCCAGTGGTTAAGACTCGGTGCTTTCAATGCCGTGGGCCTGGGTTTGATCCCTGGTCGGGGAACTAAGATCCCACAGGCTGCATGACGCAGCCAAAAAAAAAAGTTCTGAAATGTGGAGAGAAGAAGGCAAGCTGGCAGGGACCACGGAGCCTGATGAACAATGGGGTGATGAGTTGTCTGGTTTTTCTTTTTACCTTCTTATCCCCGTCTTATCCCAGACTCTGGCCATCTAGAAATGCCAGCAGGTACAGACCGAAAACATGTCACAACGAAGACTGTTCTCTGTGGGACCAGGAAAGACAGTGTAACAAGAAGGAAAATGTTTAGACAGTAAATGCTCGACTTCAGCCAAACACCCAGAAAAAACTGTGGCCTCACCCGCACTCACGGCAGAGAAAATAGACTGGGAAACAGAGCAAAGCCTTGGGGACCTGTGGGACCTTGGAATTCTGAAAGCAGAGGAGGAAGAGCGTGGGGTGGAGAAGGCCCAGAGGAAATAATGGCTAAAGAGTTCCTGAAATTGACAAGAAACGTAAACCTACAGATTCAAGAGGCTGCACACACCACAAATAGGATAAACCCAAGAAAATTCAGGCCAAGACATATCATAATTAAGCTTCTAAAAACTAAAGACATTTAAAAAAAAAAAAAAACCTTGAAAGGGACTTCCCTGGTGGGTCCAGTGGCTAAGACTCTGCGCTCCCAATGCAGGGGGCCTGAGTTCCATCCCTGGTCAGGGAACTAGATCCCACATGCCGCAACTAAGAGTTCGCATGCCACAGCTAAAGATCTCACGTGCCGCAACTAAGACCCAGTGTAGCCAGATAAATAAAGAGATAGATATTAAAACAACAACAACAAAAACCAGCCTTGAAAGCAGCCAGAGGAAAATGACACTATTCGTTTATGGGAAGGAATTGGAAAGACAACAGGTTTTCATCAGAGACTATGGAGGTTAGAGGGAAGCGGCACAGTGTTTTTGGTGTCGGACCCTCACATCTCCAGAAGGGGGGACTGAAAGGTCTTTATAAGGACCCTGCAGATCTCAGCTTCCTCTAAGCTTCTGTTAGAAACACAGGCTGGCTTCTCCAGATGCAGACCGTCTGGCTGAGAACTGCAGTTGTTTGGATTTGAAATTTTGCGTGGAAAGGGTGGGAAGGTATGAAGCACCTCAGTGCCTCTGGAGCAGAGCTCAGGACTGGTCTTGGAGCCTGTGTCTGAGCTTGTCCGGGCTGTGTGTGTGCTAGCCTCGCATCACGGGGGAATGTTGACCATTGGTGATGACTTGGACCTTAGTAACGACTGTCCTGAACTTCGTCTGTGTGTGCAGAGCTTTGGGGTTTATGAAACCTTTTGTCTCGTCCCCAGTCCCTACCTTTCCAGCCCCATTTGTGATTCATCCGCCCGTTCCTTCCCCCAGTTGCCCGGGAGAAATGTGTTCTGAGAGCTGTTTGAAATTAGGACACACCTTTTTCTTTTGTGTCTTCAGGTTTTTACATATCCTGTTTCCCAACGTTTTGTGCCTTGTGAGGTGTTCCCAGTCCTCTGGGTTCGTTTCTGGAGTGATCTTTTCCATGCGGCCTTGGCAGTCCAGCCCTGTTGTTCCCCCTCCTCCCTGCCCAGCCCCCCGCCAACCCCGTGCACCATGACCCCGATGGTATAAAACCTGCCACGTCGCTTGTGAGGGGTGACTCCCCAGAGCTCCACCCTACACCCCACTCCCTTCAGAGGTGGTTTTTCTCCATTCAGCCTGTGTCCCAGGATCTAGCGACAACGCCTGGCGCCTCTTAGATGCTCAGTAAGTAGGTGAATGACGAATAAGAATAAATACGAACATCCTTGCTTTCGCATGAAGAATCGGAGATTTGGGAATTTGAAAGATGCGCTCAGGGTAGGAAGCTGACCCAGGAAGGAGCTGGAGCTTGAATTCTGGTGACTTGATTCCAGGGATGTTGGTTTTTCCAGCTGGAGCACCGGCCCACTGGCGCTCCTGTACCCCTGCCAGCTCCACGTTACCGGGATGAAAAGAGCTGTGTGATCGGATGTTACCATGGGAAAGAGCCTGTGCTCAGACCCCAGCTTCGCGCTCACCCGCTGGGGGTGGCCCGGCTCGCCTCTGCCTCGGGTGCGGAGTAAAGGGAATAGTGCTGGTCTCGTGTGCTGGTCACGGAGTTAGACCAGTTTCCACGTGTGAGACATCCAGAATGAACGGGGCCCTGCACATCACGCACCCTCCCTGCTGGTTGTCAGGAAAGTGGAGTGGAGGTTTCCTGAACACGGGTGAACATGTGACAACTCCGAGCTCACAGGCCTGGGGGCCGCGTTTTGCGGACTTCCCACCTAGATGGTTAACTCCTTAGGGTTCGGCTGATGTTGTGATGCTGCAGTTGAGGGCATTTCCCGTCTTAGCTGCTGCACTTCTGAGAAGAGAAGCTTCCTCTTCCTCCGGGACTACTTGGTAACCCGGCGGAACCAGGTGACGGATGATGCGCGCTGTCAGGTGACTCGGTCCAGGCCCCTCTCCGTGTCTGCTGCTGCCCCACGCTCACGCCCTGAGCCTGGACGGGAGCCCTGCACTCGGACAAGCATGTGGTTGTGGTGCCTGTGATCTTCGTGCTCCCGTGCCGCGAGGGCTCGGCTGGGGCCGCGACCCGTGCTCTGAGCCGTGCGCCCTCGGTGGGGATGGGGCTCCTCCAGGAGCTCCTGAGCCCCCGAGCCTGCCCAGGAGGTTGACCCCGGCCAGGCGGTGGCCCTGCGGGCGGGGCTTCTGTGGGAATTGCCGGCGTCCTGCCGTCTCCACCGGAGGACAGCGGGGGAGGGGCGGGATGCGGTGACGTCAGTCGAGGATGTCTCTCTCGAATCCTTGGAACGTGATGGGGAGATCTCCAGCCGCGGCCTCGAGTGCCTGGACGCCCTCAAGGGTGGTCGTGCTGTCAGGCCTGGGCTCACAGAGGCAGATGCAGAAACACAAAAACGACCCCTGCTAATCAGTAACGAGCACATAATTAAAGAAGGGACCTCTGGCGTCTGGCTTATGCCTTCCTTCCAGCTTGGATTTATTCTTCAGAGGTTTGAATATAGGTTAAAATTGAGCCTGACTCCTCAGGCTTGAGCTGAATGCCTCTTTCTGATATTCTAATGGGAAATTTTACAACAAAATAAATATTCGTTCACTACTTTCAAATTTTCTCATTCGGAGAGTGTGTGGTAAAATGGTGTCCAAAACATCACAGTTTAAGGTCATTGCCCACATTAGAACACCCCAATTCCCTTGGGTCCTAACGGATTGCCGTCAGAACTGTTCTTTCTGTGGAGCACAGTGTAGATCTTGTCACCGTGAGACACGTGTCAGGGATTAGAGCGTAGTCTTCATTAGAATCTTGAGGTGGAGTAATTCATCCACCAAACGAGCAGCCTTTGTTTTTGGAGTGTGGGTAGTGATGTTTCTGTAAAAGCCAGGGATCCTTTGTGAACATGGCTGAGACTAGTTTTCTGTTTTCAAAAATGAGTCTAAGGGACTTCCCTGGTGGCGCAGTGGTTAGGAATCCGCCTGCCAATGCAGGGGACACGGGTTCGAGCCCTGGTCCGGGAAGATCCCACATGCCGCGGAGCAGCTAAGCCCGTGCGCCACAACTACTGAGCCTGCACTCTAGAGCCTGTGAGCCACAACTACTGACCCCCGTGCCACAACTGCTGAAGCCCGCGCGCCTAGAGCCCGTGCTCCGCAACAAGAGAAGCCACCGCAATGAGAAGCCCACGCACCGCAACAAAGAGTAGCCCCCGCTCGCCGCAACCAGAGAAAGCCCGCGTGCAGCAACGAAGACCCAACGCAGCCAAAAATAAATAACTTTTTTAAAAAAATGAGTCTAAGATAGTAAGAGCTTCAGCTCCGACTAGAATCTGGAAAGTTCTGTTAGCACTTAGCCGGTTTCGGGTGATTGAATATATTTACATGATTGAGGATGATGATGAAAAAAATATGTTTAAAAAATTTTTAAAGATATATGTGTAGGACACTAGGTTATCTGTTTTATAAGACAGACCAGAATTACAATGATGTAACTTTGAAGTGGGTGCCAGGCTAATGTCTGAGATAATTTAATGGTGGTTCTGGACTTAATGTCTTTTTTTTTTTTTTTTTAAATGCTGGCTTACTCGCATCAGGAAATGAGAGCACTTTTTGTCTCTTGGGCATTTGCCAGATTTGCACAAAGCAGGAGGCATCTGCAGATGTCTGTTTAAGGCAGTTTCTTCATGCTTTTAACAGAATGTGTTAGCATGGGTACTTACGCACAGTTGTATGCAGGCTACGTGATTTTTGCTTCCCTGTGTTAGACCTGGGCTTTCCAGCCTTTGTCAGGTGCTTTCCCCTCTCTAGTGTTACTGGTGATGACAAAGGACATCAGTGAAGTTTAGAAAGCAGTGCTTAATTTTATTATATAGCTGTCTATTGAATTTGACAAAAGACAAAAAAGTTCTAGCGATTCCTCAAAATTTCAGAGGTCTGTTTTTTCCCACAAAGGTCATTTGAGGACCGTGAGACCAGACTTAAAAGAAGCGTTTTCCCAGCTTGAGCCCTTTTGATTTTTAAAATAAAGAAACACCCACATCTCTTTCTGATAATACGTTTGGTCATTTAGATGCTTTCTATGAAGGAAGTTGTGGTGATAGTTTCTGGAACGTGAAGGCTGCAGCAGACAGAGATTAAGTGGGTGATGGGAAAGCCAAGGATACAGGGCTTGGGAACTTTTTAGAAATGAAGCTTTGTTTTGCGCAGTCTGGGTTAATCATGCCTCCCAGGAGGAAGCATTGCTAGAGATTAGCTAAACAAATGGGATGAAAGTCAAAATTTGAGGTTGGATTTGTTAGATAAATTTTGATTAAAGGGCTTAAATTGTAAGAATGCAACATTGTCCCACAAAAAGCTGCTGATGCTTTTTTGGGATACCTGTGTATCCCACGCCCAAGTGACAATGCAGAGGACACAGGAGGCACTCAGTAAGTGCTTGTCAAATGAATAAATAATGGTGTCGTATGTTTTATTTGGTATGTATGGGGTTTGGCTTAGTGAGGTAGAGCTCTTTAAATGTTGCCGTATAATAACACGTGAGTAAATGCTAATACAGATGCCTTCAGTCAGCATTAAAATAGATTTGAAGGCTTATTTCAACTCCATGTAATTTCAGTAATTCTGTGCAGTATTTCAGTATTTCTTCTCTCCCTCGGGATTAGTGCAGGAACAGTTCTCGGACATGGGAAGATGCTGCTCTGCACCAGGGAGGCTTCCAGGTGAATGGGTGAAATCTTCTGGATCAAACATGAACATTTTTTCTTGTGAACTTCTTCAGTTTTCCATATTAATATATAGCTTCAATACCATTAATCAAAATTCCAGGTGGGAGTCTTCTGGTAAAATTGATAGAATTATCCTGACGTTTCTTTCTTTGGAGGAATAAAGGGGCAAGAATAACAGCTGGTTACTGCAGGGAAGAATGTGGTGGGCGGGGGACATGAGCCGTGTTGGCTGTTTACACATCATAGCTCATCACACGAGCTCTGTGATAATGAGGTTTTCAGGGGGAAAGAGGCAAATTATTCAATTAATGTCCCACATATGGTGAGATCATTTGTTAGCAGTTAGGGGGGAAAAACCAGTTTATAGCTTTATAGCCTTATATTACATTAGAAGAAATTCCAGATGGATAATAGTTACTTATAAAATTCAGCCAGATAAATGCTAAAATAAAATAGAAATGTTTATTAAATTTTTCAGAATGAGAAGTACTTTTTTATTTTTTTTAATTAATTAATTTATTTTTGGCTGCGTTGGGTCTTTGTTGCTGCGCGTGGGCTTTTCTCTAATTGAGGAGAGCTGGGTCTGCTCTTCGTTGCGGTGCGCGGGCTTCTCACTGCGGTGGCTTCTCGTTGCGGAGCACGGGCTCTAGGTGCGTGGGCTTCAGTAGTTGTGGCGCGTGGGCTCCAGGGTGCAGGCTCAGTAGTTGTGGCTCGCGGGCTCTAGAGCACAGGCTCAGTAGTTATGGCACGTGGGCTCAGTAGTTGTGGTGCACGGGCTTAGCTGCCCAAGGCATGGGGGATCTTCCTGGACCTGGGCTCGAACACGCGTCTCCTGCGTTGGCAGGCGGATTCTTAACCACTGCGCCACCAGGGAAGCCCCAGCAGGTGGATTCTAACCAGGGAAGTCCTAGAATGAGAAGTACTTTTTAAATTCAGAAGTTTTAGGAACAAATTACAGAAGGAAAGACATTTGAATAAGAATAAATTAAATTTCTGAAAATTAAAAACAAAAAACAGACTGGGAAAAACACTTGCAACAAAAGCAACATAGAAAATATTAGTATTATGCGTTGATCAGAATATGAAAACCCTAGTACATGTGTAGGGGAAAGAACATGAACAGAGATACTATAACAAAATAGAAACAAAAGAGGAAATGTAATTAATGTACAAAAGTACAAAAAGTGTTCCAGCGTGATTAGTGATTCTTCAAAGAAATAAAATAGATATTATCAGTTGCCTACAATATTAGCAGATCTTATTAAAAGCATAATTATCTTATATCGCTGGTATGAGGGTATATTTGTAAAATTTGTTAGGAAAATAATTTGGCAGTATGTATCAAGTCTGAAATGATTTATAACTTGTAATCCAGAATATCCACTTCTGTAAATCAAATCAAATCCAAAGAAAGTAATTGTAAATGTGAAGAGAACTTGATGTGAAAAGATTTTGACAGCATTACCTATACTACAGTTTGTCCTACAGTTTAATTCAATTCTGACACTACCCACCTGGAGTGTAAAATTAACCATTTTTGAGAGCACCATTCGGTGGTATTAAATACGTTCATAATGTGCAACTGTCCCCACCATCCGTCTCCAGAACTTCCATCTTGTAAAACTGAACCTCTGTCCCCACTAAACATCAACTCCCCGCCCCTCCCCCAGCCCCTGCCGCACCATCTACTTTCTGTCTCAGTGGATATCACACAGGATTTGTCCCTTTGTGTCTGGCTTATTTCACTCGGCACAATGTCCTCAAGGTCCATCCATGTTGTAGCCTGTGTCAGAATTTCCTTCCTTTTTAAGGCTCAGCAATAATCCATGGTACGTGTAGACCCACCAGTACAAGGATGACTAGAAGTGGCTTCCTTGTCTTGTTTCTGATATTTTGGAGAATGCATTCATCTTTTGACCATTAAGTATATCTCTTTTATTCCTAGTTTTTGGAGTGTTTTTTATCATGAAAGGCTGCTGAAATCCTTTTTCTACGCCCGTTGAGAGAATCGGGGATTTGGTTTTTGTCCTTTAGGCTGTAAATATGGTATATTACATTGATTGATTTTTGGATATTAAACCAAACTTGCATTCCTAGGGTAAATTCCACTTGATCACGGTGTAAAATCCTTTTTAGATGTTTGCAATGTTTTATTTTTTAGGTTTCCTTTCTTTTGTTTTTTGGGGATTTTTTTTGAGGATTTTTGAGTCTGTGTTCATAATCGCTGTGTTCTGTAGTTTTCTTATTTTGTGTCTGGTTTTTGGTGTCAAGGTAGCACTGGCCTCATGCGGTGAGTTGGGATGTGATCAACGCCCGCTATGTCCACTGGCCATGAATTCACAGCTCCTGGCGCGTTCTTCTTGTTACGGTTCTTGGGAAGGGTCCGTCTCTGGTCTCAGGGGAACCCGGGTATCTTTTTCTGTGGCTTGCTTCTTTCTCTGGTCATTTTCCTTTGCACGTTTGAGGAAGACAGTTCTGTTTCTAGAGTGTGTGAGGTGAGCCCTCCTGGCAGGACTTGTGCCTCGTTTACAGCCATGTCAGCCGTGCAGTGTGGACCCTTCCAGTTTGGGACTTTCCTTTGGGAAAGTACCGTTCGTTGATGTCTGAAGTGCCCTCTTTGTTGGCCATAAAACACAGAAGGAATCGCTCCATGTTTGCAAAGGGGCACAGAGTACATGTGCTGATGGACCCCGTCCCCTTGTCAGGTCGTCTCTGAAGCTGAGTGACCCGTCCTGCTGTGCAGGGAAGTGTGTGGTTCTCCATAGTCAGTCTGTCTGTCCACTGGGCTCTTTCGGTTACAGACAACAGAAAGCAGCTCTGGCTAACGTAAGTCAAGAAAGGGGGTTATTGGAAAGGCTGTGAAATTGTAGATAAGAGGAAAGAAAACTGATTATTCATGTCTCGGAAAGAACCGGGGTATTAGTCACCCTGTCTTCAGATTGCCTCTATTGGGATGAGTCCTTTCCGGCTTTTTTACCCGCTGTGTCATTGGGCTCAGGATCCCGGTGTCGGGAGCAGCGGGTCGGCCTGGCCTCAGTGGGCGGGTGTCCACCTGGGGGAGCAGGGCTTCCTCACTCGGTCTCACAGAAGGAGAACCGAGGCGTCAGCACTAGAAACGGGGGTGGATCAGAGAAAACAAATGTTTGCTGCCTGGCTGTGGTCCATCCTTTTAAACACAAAGGTGAATCAGGTGCTGTTAATCTGAGCACCAGGTGCCCAGTGGGGTCTGCAGACGCAGGTGAGACGTATTCCTTTCAAAGGATTTCCTGTATGTTAAAGAGAGAGACCCAGAGAGACAGGAGAGCAAAGTCTGCAGCCTGGGACCGAGTAGAGGTGCAGCAGGATGCCAGAGCAGGCGGGGGCCCTTCAGCAGCCTGAACCCTGGGAGGGACTAGTTCATACAGTAAACAATATTCGAAGGAACAGTTCTCACTAAGAAATGTTTCCAAGCCACAGACTCCACGGGGTGCTGGGGTTGATATGGTGTTGATGTCTTTCGCTCCAGGTGGCCCTGGTGTCTGCGTTAGGGCTGGAGTTTATGGTTGATTTGTCACCGTTGAGTGTTTTGTGCAGCCAAGAAAGAGCTGGGTGGTGAGCTCCCAAGCCCACCGGCAGCCAGCCTGACAGATACAGGACGAGGCTGTCAGATGCTGGGAGGAGGTGGGGGGCAGCAGCCTCAGCATCACCTGTGACCTAACCCCGCCCTGACCCACTGAATGAGATCCTTGGGGAATTCATGGACCTATAAAAGTTTGAGACACTGCAGAGTGGGCATTGTTGCTTGCCTAGCAGCATCCATTCCCTGTGTTTTTCTTAATAACAAAATGCAGGGTTGTTTTTTTTTTTTCAGTGCCCCTTATAATAATGGTAGTAATGAATCTTCAGATGATGAAATGGTAGTCCTTGTTCCCCCCTGGCAGCCATCCTGCGACCATGAAGGGATCAGCCTTGAGACAAATCTGGCACGAAGTTGTCAGAACAGAGGATGGAAGGAACCTGGATTTGTGAGCTGCTGATCTGCCCTGGGCCTGGGTCTCTCCCAACCCCGATCTCCCGATTATGTGTGATAAATTTCTCATAGTTTACACCAGTTTGACTTTGGGTGTTTTTTGTTCCTTGCAGCTGAAAGCATCCTAATGTATCCAGACATGGAAATGGGTGCTGGACACACAAGGTGTTGTATGTGCCGATCCTCTGTAAAATACCTACTTTTTCAGATGGTTACAGGTTTTTCTCTTAGTCTTATGAATAATGCTTTTGCCCCCGGGTGATCATTAAATTGTTCAGTTGAAGGTTGGTGGAGAGAGGGGGAGTAAGAAGAACGAGAAGGCTGTCCTGAGAGGAGGCGAGCTCTGGGCTGCAGAGCCCCCCGGCTGGGGAGCTGATCCGTGCTTTGCCCTGATTTGGTGTTTGGAGCTCAGTTTCTCATTTGTAAAATTAAAAGAATAATAATGAAATGGTGGAGGTGAAAATGCTTTGAAAACTGGACTCCTTTTTTCCCCCAGTTTATTTCTCATTTCTAATTGCTTTTGTTTTCTCCTTATGGTGCTAAAACATACATAATGTAAAGGTTACCATTTAACCATTTTTAAGTGTACAGTTCAGAACTGTTAAGTTTATCGGATTTTTTCAGCAGAAACCTTACAGGCCAGAAGGGAGTGGCTTGACGTATTTGAAGTGATGAAAGGAAAGACCTTCCAACCAAGAATTCTTTACTCAGCTCGGTTATCATTTGGATTTGTGGGAGAGATAAAGAGTTTTCCAGACAAGCAAGAGCTGAAGGAGTTCATCAACACTCCACTGACCTTGTAGGAAATGTTAAAGGGACTTCTTTAAGCTGAGAAGAAAGGGCACCAACAACCTAAGTGTCCATTAACGGATGAATGGATAAAGAAGATGTGGGGTATATGCAGTGGAATATTACTCAGCCATAAAAAGGAATAAAATAATGTCATTTGCAGCAACAAGGATGGATCTAGAGGGTGTCATGCTAAGTGAAATAAGTCACACAGAAAGACAGATGATCTCACTTATGTGGAATCTAAAAAAAACAAAAAACAAATGATCAAACAAAACGAAACGAAACTCACGGATACAGAGAACAGATTGGTGGTTGCCAGAAGTGGGGAGGGAGGGTGGGCAAAATGGGTGAAGGGGGTCAAAAGGTACAGACTTGCACTTAGGAAACACGTAAGTCCGGGGGATGTCATGCACAGCATGGTGACTGTCGTTAATAATAGTGTTCTGTGTATTTGAACGCTGCTAAGAGAGTTGATCTTGAAAGTCCTCATCACAAGAAAGAAAATTTTGTAACTTTGTATGGTGGTGATGGATGGTAACTAGATTTATTGTGGAGATCAATTCTCAGTGTAGACAAGTGTCAAACCACTATGTTGTAAACCTGAATCGAAAATAATGTTATATGTCAACTATACTACAACTAAAAAAACCCCCAAACGTGTGCAGCCATCACCACTATTTCCAGAACTTTTTTATCATCCCAAACAAACCCTGTCCCTGTTAAACGCTAACTCCTGTTCCCCTGCCTCTGGCCGCTGGGAGCTCTGTCCTACTTTCTGTCTGTGCGAATCTGATGACTCTGGGGAACTCGTGTAAGTGGAGTCCCACAGGATCTGCCTTTTAGTGTCTGGCTTATGTCACTGAGCACAATGTCCTCCAGGCTCGTCACGTCATAGCGGGTGTCAGGATTTCCTTCCTTTTATAGCTGAACTACATTCCGCCGTATGTATGGATCACATTTTGTTTATCCGTTTACCTGTTTTGGACACGTGGGTTGCTTCCACTTTTTGGCTGTTGTGAGTAATGCTGCTGTGAACATGGGTGTGCAAATGTCTGTTTGAGTCCCTGCTTTGAATTCTTTTGACTATATACTTAGGAGTGGAATTGCTGGATCATATGGTAATTCTGTGTTTAACTTTTTGAGGAATCGCCAAAGTGTTAAAAACTTGAGTCTTTTAAAAAATGAGTTGTTGGGACTTCCCTGGTGGCGCAGTGGTTAAGAATCCACCTGCCAATGCAGGGGACAAGGGTTCGAGCCCTGGTCCGGGAAGATCCCACAGGCCGCGGAGCAGCTAAGCCCGTGCGCCACAACTACTGAGCCTGCGCTCTAGAGCCTGCGAGCCACAACTACTGAGCCCGTGTGCTGCAGCTACTGAAGCCCATGCGCCTAGAGCCCGTGCTCCGCAACAAGAGAAGCCACAGCAATGAGAAGCCCACGCACTGCAACGAAGACCCAAGGCAGCCAAAAATACAATATAAATAAATAAATTTATTTTAAAAAATGAGTTGTTATTTATATTTAGAAACAGATTACAAGGTGAACCTATGCCTTTCTTCTTGGGACCATATTTTTTTTGTTGATTGCAAGGACTTACAGTTTTAACATGGGACTCATGAACTGACCTTTTCATAACATGCTGGACATACTGTGAGATTCATATATATTACCCTCTTTAATCAAAATTAGAGAATAGGCAGTTTCTGTAAGTTAAAGTTTCAAAGTTTGAAGTGTAAAATGCTTCATGAGATTTTCGATGTCAAGGTACCCAACTTTGTGTGTGTGTTTGAGAAAGAATTGATTTATTTCTTCCAGTAAACACGGCATCTTTATGACGCACGAAAAACAAAGGGCTGAATGTCTAATGAAATAAAGACGTAAAATACAAGCTCTTACTGCTCTATTAACACTTTCCAGTAAAGAGAGATGACCTTGGACCGTTAGATAGTAACGCTTTCCAGCAAAGAGAGATGACCTTGGACCATTAGATGTTAACACTTTCCAGCAAAGAGAAATGACCTTGGATTGTTAGACACCTAAGACATTGCAGGTTCGGAGCGGGAGGAAGGTCATTGTGGGCATTCTTGCTGCAGCATCCCTGATGTCTATTGGCAGGTAATCACAGATGTACAAGTGCTTACCCTTCCCTTCCTTGGATTGTAGGCTCCGTTCTAACAGCCCAGCAGAGCTTGCTCATGTTTTTATAATGCTCAATGCCTCTGTTGTTTTGGCTTTTCTCTTTTTTTTTTTTTTTTAATGTGACTTAGTCAAATTGGCTTAGTCTGCAGAATGTATTGGAGGCAAACATCCTTTGACATCAGCTGTGAGAAAACTTTTAAGAACACATTGAACGGTCGGTCGGAAAGCAGCACCGCAGCGGCCCCGCCAGGGTGCGTGACGCAGCACTTGGGTCCCACCCTCGGGGGTGGTTGAGCTCACGTCTCCTCCTAGAAGCGGTTCTGTGTGGATTGACGTCCACACCTGTGCAGACCAGCCCCGGCTCAGAGCCTGCAGGTGACACCTGTCCGGAGGCTGTGCAGGTGGAGACTTGTGATGCTCCGGGCTGTTACGGATGCCCGTCTGGACAACGTGGGCATTGATCCTGAGAGTTTCTAAATGTCCTTAGCAGTGTTAAAGTGTCTGAAAATAACCAAAGTGTGTTGTCCTCAGGTAGCTCGCTGCATGGCATCGAAGAAGCTTCTTTTGGTTTCTTAGTCTGTAAATATGAGTTGATTTTAATTGGCTGTGTGTGAGTAAGAAAATAAAACTTTCTAATTGTTGTCTTATAATCGACTATTAATAACTTCCCAAACTGTTACTTTTATTTTGCAGCACAGTATTGGTTTGTATTCCATTAGAAATGACTGCGGAATTATGAAGGGGTGTGGTGACACTCTAGCCTCTGAAGAGGTATCCCAGTCTGCATACTTAAAATAATTTTGTCTTGACCTTTTAAAACAGCCTATTACCCTCCACCCTCAAATACAACCTCTGTGGAGCGGAACTTACTCTGTGGTACGGTTGGTGTGAGATCTGGAGTCCCCTCCAGCACTCGCTCGTGAGCTGTGTGTGCACACGTGTGTGTGTGTGTGTTACAGTGTTTTCAGTGAGTTGGTCAACATTTAAACAAACAGGCAAACATTTATAACTGGTTTGGCACTAAATCAGCCTTGAGAGCCATTATCTGCAAGTCGTCTATTCTGCACACCTTTATCCCAGGGCCCGCCCTAGGCGCTGGGGATCCCGCAGTGAGTGATGGAGCCCCTCCCTCCCCTCCCCCAGCGCCGTGGGGTTCCCACCTGGACGGTCCTGGCCTCTTCACTCCCTGCCCCAGCAGGAGGTGGGCGTGCGGGTTCACGGCGGGGCCCCAGTGAATAAATGCGGGGGTCTGATGAGGTCGCAGTCACCGCGCACCTGGCTTGTGGGAGCCGACTCCTGACGGTCCCCTTCCTCCTCCTGGCTCCCCGCCTGTCGGCTCAGACAGCAGCCAGAGCGATCTGGGTAAACCCTGAACGCCTTTCTGTCCTCTGGTTCGGAGGCCTCCCCGGGTGTCCCCTGGCCGTAGAGCAGCCCTGGTCTTCGCAGTGGCCGACAGCCGCCCCTGCGCCCGCCTGCGTTCCTGTGGCACCTCCCACTCACCAGCCAGGCCCCGTCCAGAAGCTTTCATCAGCCAGCCGCTCTGTCCACAGCTGGCTGCAGGGCCCACTCCATCGCCCCTGTCAATGGCTGTGACCTCCTGTCCCTGACCCCTGACCTCCTTCCCAGGAGGAGGCGTGGGTGACAGTGCGTCTGTCCGTCGGAGGGCCCGCTGTTGCCGTCAGGAGGGGCCTCTGGGGCTGCGGCCGACCCCCGGGTCTCAGGAAGGCATGGGCAGAGCTTCAGGAGGTGTGTGCAGGGCTGGGGCGTTGAGCTCTCTCCAGCCTTATCTGTCTACGCCCAGGGCTGCTTCGCACTGGACTGACCTCTGAAATGCTTCCAGCTCAGCCTGGGTGTTAACCAGCTCTTTTCCATCTTAGCTGGGGAGAGAAGTAAGAAAATACATTGATTTAACCATGGGAATTCCCTGGCGGTCCAGTGGTTTGGACTCGGTGCTCACACCGCACCCAAGTTCAGTCCCGGGTTGGGGAGCTAAGCTCCCAAAAGCCGCATGGTGCGGCCAAAAAAATAAAATAAACTGCATCATGAGGTGGAGTTAAATCTGCCTTGAAAGACAGCTGAGTATGGAAATGAGTGTCCGCGGGGGGCCTGGCCTTGTGTAAAGGTAGGCCTGGGATTAGATGGCCTTTCAACCAATGTTTGGAAACGTAGATTGTAAATGGAAAAGGTATCTTCCTTAATCCTGTCTGATCATTTAACTGACCTTTGGGACACTGTCCTTATGGCCTGTTTCCTGTGTTAGGCCCCTTTTGTTTCCATGCTGTCACTTTTATTCTCTCACTGCCAGCTCCGTCTCCTGTCTGTGAAGGAAAGTGAGTGTTTTAGGGTTTGTCGGGGCTCCGTCACTTACTTTGGGGCCGGGGCAGGTCAGGCCCCAAAGTAAGTGTTTCACTTTCCTCTTCGGCAAAGTGGGGATTACAGTCCTGCCGACTTTCCTTCCTGTAGGGTTGGATGTGGATTCCTGGCGAATCTCCTGGAGTGTCTTCGGGGGTGGAGGCTGCCTTGATGGTGTGATGCAGGGGTGCAGCCCCGGAGGTGGGATCACCGTCCCGCTGCGCACGTCTTCTGTGTCAGCCGTTCTTCTCTAAGCTTCAGATCAGCGTCTTGGGACATATATTATTTATACCCTCATTTATAGAGATGAGAAGGCTGGCACTCAGCAGCTTGCCCCGGGCCACCCAGTGAGTGGCAGGGCTGACGGGGCTCAAACGTGGGTCTGTAAGGCTCTGACTCGTGCCGTTTCAAATATGTCGTGGGTTTTTTTAAATTGCGATAAAAACATGTAAAATTTACCATCGTAACCATTTTTAAGGGTACAGTTCAGTAGTGTTAAGTATATTTACATTGTTGTGAATCAGATCTCCAGTTCCACGTTTTAATCCCGTGGAACTGAAACTGTACCCATTAAACAGCATCTCCCGTTTCCCGCCCCCGCCCCCCCCACCCCGTCCCTGGCAGTCATGCTTCTGCTTTGTCTGTCTATGGATCTCACTACTTTAGCACTCCTTTACCTCACGTAAGCAAAATCATACAGTATTTGTCCTTTGGTGACGGACTTATTTCACTGAGCATAGTGTCCTCAGAATTCATCCATTTTGAAGCATGTGTCAGAGTTTCCTTCCTTTTTAAGGCTGCATGGTGTTCCTTGAAGGGATAGGCGACATTTTATTTATCCATCATCTGTCCATAGATGTTTGTGTTGCTTTCACCTCTTGGCTATTGTGAATAATGCTGCTGTGAACATGGGACGTCAAATATCCCTCTGAGACCCTGCTTTCAGTCCTCCTGGATACACACCTAGAAGTGGGATTGCTGGATCATTTGGTAGTTCTGTTTTTTAATTTTTTGAGGAACTGCCGTACATTTTTCCATAGCAGTTGCACATTTTACGATCCCACCAACAGCGCACAAGGCTGCCAGCTCTGTACATCCCCACCAACACTTGTTATTTTCTGTTTTGTTTTGTTTTGTAATAGCCATCCTAGTGGCTGCGAAGGGGGATACTATCTCATTATGGTTCTGATTTGCATTTCCCTGATGATTAGTGATGTTGAACATCTTTTCATGTGTCTGTTGGCCATTTGTATGTCTTTTTTTGGAGAATTGTCTATTCTAAGTCTTTTGCCTAGTTTTTAGTTGGATTATGTAATTTTTTTTGTTGTTAAGTTGTAGTTCTTTATATATTCTGATTAGCCCCTTATCACATATATGATTTGCGAATATATTCTCCCATTCCTTAGGTTGACTTTTTAATGCTGTTGATTGTATCCTTTGATGCACAAAAGTTTTTAAGTTTGATATAGTCAAATTTGTCTATTTTTGCTTTTCTTGCCTGTGCTTTTGGTGTCATATTTGAGAATCCTTGTCCAATCCAGCGTCATGCAGCTTTTCCCCTATGTTTTCTTCTAGGAGTTTTATAGTTTTGGGTTTTACTTTTAGGTCTTTAATTCACTTTGAGTTAATATTTGTATATAGTTCAAGGTAAGGGTCTGACTTCCTCCTTTTGCATATGGAGGTCAAGTTTTCCCAGCATTATGTGTTGGAGAGATTCTTTTCCCATCGTGCTGTTTTTTTAAGGGTAGGAGAGAGAGAGTGATAAGGTGGGGAGATAGTTATTTGGGGGAAAAATAAAGCTCAAATATTTTTTAGCTCGTTTACTGCTGCATTCATGGAGAAAGGCATGTCTAAATCTTTGCCTGTGTGACATCTTTACAAGAATTATGGAGAAGTTGCTTCCTCAACTTAGAGTTCAACTGTTGTTTATATTTGTGTGGAGAAAAGTAAGTCAAGACATGACAGTAATACTATATTCTGTCTGGCCCTGAAGAGTTCCACTTTCCAGAAACCCAGGGTTTCTGGAAAGCCAGAAGTGCTGGCAGGTTGGTGGAGGGGGGCAGGAGACCTTTTTAATGGCAGAGTAATGAGGCCCTGCACTCGGCAGGAGAGAAACAGAGCCCATGCCTCCACCAAGTTGTGTCCCTGTTCTGCACCGGCCTGGCTTGGAGCCTGAGCAGCGGCGTCTCCGGGGGGTGACCGTTCTGGAGGGCCTGGGCACAGACCCTGAGGAAAGGGGACCCACTGAGGTACCCAGCCGTGTGGCCCCGGCGTGGGTCGGGGACACAGAGCCACTCCTCCCGCAGCTGAAGCGCTGGCCTCAGGCTACACAGAGACGTGGGCTCCAGGAGAACTGGTCCACAGGGACTCTTGAGCAGCTACCTGGGGGACAGGTGTATCTCTCTCATTTGTGACATATATATAAATATATATATGTTTTTTTACTAATGTGCTAACATTTCTCAAAGTTGCTAAACATTTCAAATGTCTGATTCTCTTGTTAAAATCTCTGGGCTATAAATAGGCTTATGGAAACCGTAGTAGTATTTTCACCCCTTTCGTTTCTGCAGTAAGTGTTAAGTGTATGTGTGTATTATTTATCGTGAGGGATTTAAATGTTAGGCATCCTTCCCTCGGGTTACAATGCGGTACAGAAGACAAGATGTTTATAAGTAGCAGTAATAACAATAATAAGACAAAAGGTGGTCTTTTTAGATAGTCTTCGGAGGTTATCTGCAGGAAGAGAGAGGTCTTCTAAGGCTGGGGTGAAATATTATGTAGTTTATGGGTCTAGGTCCTCGACCACATTGCGTCTTGTGTGGAAGTAGCAGGACTTCTGTGGGTCCCATTGGGGCGGATGGTAACTGAGAAATGTTTTGAGCCACATTTCATCCCTGTTCCACTGTTCTGGATGTCCTCGTGGAGCTGTTTGCAAACAGTGTGGATACCCCCGGAAATAGACACGGACGGATGTAGTCGCTCATCCCCACACGATTGACTCCAGATGGGCAGTACAGTCCCACGGAAACGCTGTGATACCTTCCTCTGGGGTCGCATTCAGGAGGGACCAAAGCAGCCTCGCGTGATGTTCCGTAAACGCCCACCAGCCGGTGGTAAAAGAGAGTGATAACTGTTTTAGACAGTGAACCTCAAACATTTCATCTGCTCTGTCTTGGAAGACTCTCGCTGTTTAGTTTTTGCGCATTTAGCACATAATCCTGTATGATAAGAAGGTACACACAGAGGCATGGGCTCAAGTCCTCATTTGGGGGAGCTGCTCCGGGGGTGGAGGGGCAGGCAGCCCAGAGACAGTCCTGCAAGTGGCCGACGGGGAAGGTCTCCCTCGGAGTCGTGTGTCCTTCGGGAGCTCGGCCAGATCTGACCAACAGCCTGCCTGTAGGTTAAGGATCACTGACCCTTACATGCTAGAAAAGGTGGGTAAAGGGTGAAGTTCTCCCGGACAGTGTGAATTTAGTGCAGCGGTTGCAAAACTCTGATGAGACACAGACACACGAGCAGTGAGTGCGCTGCAGCCCATGTCTGTGCGCTGGCGGTGCTGCGCGTGGCCTGTCAGAGCTGCTGGGGACGGGGGGCTAGAGGAACCACAGCCTGTTCATCCTGACCTGACTTCGTATCCATCTTCCGTGCCTCATGGTTCTCCTTTGCCTTCCAGGAATTTCCCTGTCCTGGGGTGTAAGTGGCGCACGTAAGCTGTGTACTGAGCTTCACACTGTCAGTTTTTCCTCATGACATCATCTCTGCCAACAGGGTGGTTCCATGCAGCCCATCAGCCGCAAGGCCCCTCGTGCTCCTTTGTCATCCTCTCCCCCTGGGCCTCTGATTCCTTTGCCACTGCAGTCATAGGAGAATCGGAGAAACATTGTCTTAGGGAATTCTCTTATGTTCTGGAACCGGCCTGGACCCCCGAGGCAGCTCCTGGCCGAGCCTACGTCTCCGCCCGCCCCTCGTCCATCCTCTCTTGGCTTAGAACCCGGCCCGATCTGCAGTTCCGCACATGCAGGGCGAGCGAGCTTTGCTGGTTCTCTGCGGCTTCCTGGGCCCCGGCAGGTGGGCGTGACCAGTGCTCCCCAGACTGTAGTGAAGAGTGAGGCTTTCCTTTAAAAAAAAAAAAAATTCTGGTCCATTGTTGACCTATGCTTCTGTAAAAGGCAATAAAAATGGGTTACTAGAAAAATGAAGTGAAAAAAAATCATACGAGTACAAATCTCAATTTTTTTCTTTTTAGATTCGGAAGATGTAAAATTTCTCTGTCAAATTAGTAACTTTTTACCTGTTCTCAACTTCTGCGCTGATCTCATTGTAGGTTGAAAAGAAAATCTCACAGTCACAGCTACACTGAGTAGTACTGTGATAGGCAACTCTGCTTTTCCTGTTTGTTTCACTGGGTAGAGTGATCTTTTGACCATGCTTTTCGAGTTTCCCACTTGGAGTGTTCAGCAGCTGTTGGCCAATTATCTGGACTTGGGAACTGAAAGGAAACTAACAATAGTTCAGTACTTACTGTGTGCCGGTCAGTGTGCAAAACGTTTTTATTTTTATGATGTTAGCTATGGGATTGTCATGTACAGCCTTTATTATGTTGAGGTATGTTCCCTCCATACCCACTTTGTTGAGAGGTTTTTTTTCATGAATTGATGCTGAATTTTCTCAAAGGCTTTTCCTGCATCTATTGAGATGGTCATATGATTTTTATTCTTCATTTTGTTAATGTGCTGTATCACATTGATTGATTTCCTGATATTGAACCATCCTTACATCTCTGGAATAAAATTCTGCTTGATCACAGTGTATGATTCTCAGCGGAGGGGTGAATTAATTCACTTGAATTCACATATTCAGTTAAATATGTCTGAAACCTCACTCTGGGCCAGATATGTCCCAGTCTCTGGGGATACAGCAGGAAGTAGAGCAGATGAAACTCCCCATACTCAGGGGGCTTATGTCTTTGTTGTGGGGAGAGATCATAACCAAACAAATGAGACGCATTAGATGGTGATAAGTGATGGGTAGAGACGTAAGTTAGAGGAAGGTCTGGGGTGGGAGGTCAGGGAAGGTTTCACCACCGTGACCTCTGAGCAAAGATACGAAGGGGCAGAGGAGAGACCCCCCCCCCATCCCCACCATCAAAGCCGACAGCGATGGTGAGACTCCCGGAGATTTTTGAGGAGCTCAGTGAAGTTAAAGACCTTTCTCCCAGGTAGTAGATGGCTGATCTGGGTTTGAACTCAAATTTGGCTTTTTTTAATCATGCTTTAAAGTCTTTATTCAGTCTCCATGCTCCTGGTTTAAAAGATGCCTAAATCCAAATACAGTGGAAATCCATTTGGGAGTGCAGTTTACGTGTGTCAAGGAATTAGGTTGAAAGTCTGCTCTCTTTGTGGATTTTGCTTTTGATTAGGTCTGGATATTTTCCAAGGCTTTGAATATCTTTTTCCTAAGGGTAGAAAATACATGAGTTTTGTGGTTGAATTTCCATTTTTAAGTGGATGAAATTTCTCTAGGGGCCATAGAAAGCTAGACAACATCAGGGAAGACTTTTCACAGGAGAACAGATGATTAAAGCTCTGGAAACCTTTTGGTGTTGCTCTTGCACGAGCACTTGGCAGTGAAGGGCTGTGTAAGGCGCTCCATGCTCACCACGACCCGTACTTAGCAGACGCCTCTCCTCTGCGTTGACAGGCGCCCTGGCTGGGGGCTCTTTTCCCTCTGGCCCCTCTCCCACTGCCCAGGACCCCCCTTCCGCACAGACCCTGTACCCGTGGTCCAGGCTGCTGAATCTTGGACTCCCCTCTGCCTGTCACTCAGCCCCAGGTTGGGTTCGGGGGGGTTGTCACTCATGACTGTCGGGTGTAACTTTCTCACTTGAACTTGAACGCCACATGAAATTCCCGTGGCGGGTATTCCCATACCTGTTTTACAGACGAGGAGTGTGACGTAATTTGTCCGAGGTGATCATCCCTGGATTGCTGCTATGCCGTCTCCCTTTTCAGCTACAGTTTGGACTTGAGCAAGCTTTTGTGGGTTGGTCATGATTTTATTAATGAAATTTATTATATGGCTCCTGTGGAAATTGCAAAATTGTAAACAGAATTGGCTTCAAATTTTTGATGCTTGAGTTGGGGACTACTTGAGTATCATTCAATTTTTACAGCCTTGCTAGTTTTTCTTAAAGACTTTATTTTTTCGTGGAGTTTTAGGGTCACAGCAAAGTTGAGGGGCAGATGCAGAGATTTCCCATACACCCCCTGCCCCCCCGCCCAGCCTCCTCCGTTATCAACATCCCCCCCAGATGGTGCATTTATTATAATTGATGAACCTACATTGATAGATCATAGTCGCTAGTTTACGTTAGGCTTCACTCTTGGTGTTGTACATTCTGTGGGTTTTGAGAAATGTGTAATGACGTGTATCCACCGTTATGGTCTCATGCAGAGTGTTTTTATTGCCCCCAAATCCTCTGTGCTTTGCCTCCTCATCCCTCCCCCACCCACCCCCATGCCTCCCTTTTTTTTCTGATGTTGAAATGTAATAAGTCGGGTAAGTGTGCTTCCACGTTTGGCGGGGGATACTCTTATTACTTTGGGAATTTATGTACTAGCTGCTGTCGGTAACTTTTCCTTGTTAACAGGCCCTAACACCCTTGGAGTTATCAGTCATGTGGAGTGACTTCTCACACTACTTTTTTCCTCACTAGTTTGTTGTATCATTTGTAATTTCCCCTCCGTGGTCAGGGGATGGGATTTTTAAACCCGGGGTGGTGTATTTTTTTATACATTTGCAAACATAGGATATGCTTAAAAACGGGAACTAACCTTTCTTCAAACAGTGGGCAACAGAAGGCAGCAAGCTTGGCCCCGATGCCTGTGCGGCCAGGCCTGGCTCCCCACTCATGCCCACCCAGCATGGCTCCCTCTCCGTTCCCAGCCTTGTAGCCATCCCGATGTCCTCAGCTCTCCCCTTCTCTCCAGGGAGTTTGTCGGGGCCTTTGTTCCGCTGCGGCCTCATGGTCCTGCCGTCGTGGGGCTGAGGGTCTGGACAGGACGCTGACCTGTGGGCGGGGCAGTGCAGCTGCGCCCTCCTGTGGTCCCTTTTCCTCTTAGGCCCTCTTTCCTCTTTCCTCTAAAGAATTGTATGTTTTGATCTGTAATGACTGTCCAGAAGTCAAGCTGAGTCACCAGGGTTGTTTAGTCTTTCCTGAGAGTCAGGGGGGCTACTTGGATAATGTGGGATACAACATTCTTGAGTCTGTAGCCAAACCCAGCCCCAAAGAGGTGCCAACAGGACAGGAGAAATTGCAGGGTAACACTGACAGGACACCTGCCTCAGGGGACAGAGGGACTGAACCGAGGCCAGTGTGACGTTTGTCTGTACTCGGTGGGGGAGGGGCAGGCAGAGCAGGGGGCTTGAGGTGGAGGGGAGGCCTGCGACAGAGGGTCCCTCAGATACTCAATCAGCGCTTTTGCCGTTAGGTAGCTTGATGGCCTCAGAAATCCTCCAGGTCAGTAGTTCTCAGTGGGGCTAGAGCTGTTCCCTAAGGAGCCACTGGGAACTTGTGGGCATTTTTTTGTTACCTTGATGGTTTGGGGCATGTAGATATGGAGTTGGCTAGGGCCAGGGTTGCTGGATGGGATCGGGGCTGCTGGATGGGATCGGGGATGCTGGATGGGGCCAGGGTTGCAGGATGAGATCAGGGATGCTGGATGGTGCCAGGTATGCAGGATAAGGTCAGGGATGCTGGATGTCACAAAGTTTGCATCCACAGGACTGTGGTTCAAGTTAAAACAAAAAGGGGAAAAATGTTTTTATAATTCTCTGAGCATAGAACATACTTTTATCTTAGATATGATCACAGAGTACTTTTACACAGTTTTAATTAACACTAAGTTTTCTAGGAATGCCCTGAGATTTGTAAATTGAGTGAAGCACAAAGTTTCCTTGGGATTTTACTTTAATCTTTACTCTCATAAGTGGTATTAATTTCTTTTTTATCCTATTTGGAAGCTCAAAGCCTTTAAGACATTGATTACAATCTATTGGAAAGGTTTTTGTTTTGTTTTGTTTTTGTTTGTTTGTTTTTAAGTGAGAGATGGCTGGTAAAGTCAACTAATATTTTTTCCAGTGAAATAGAGCAGAGACCTCAGGGAAAGCTTATATATAGGGATGACTATGACAAATTTTGGGAGTTATAAATGTGTTACATAGTCAGGATTAAGAAGAGTATTTAAAGATGGAGAGATTCAGTAGCACTTGATAGATTGAGTAAAACAAGTTGGGTGAAATTACTCCAGAGTTTTTAAAAGGCAGAGAGGAAGAGACAGGCAAGGACGTGGAACGTGTTATACACCAGATCCATGTGCGCTCAGGGGGTGCCCCGTGGAAAGCATTTAACCTGACTGCTTTCTGTCTGTGTGAGGCCTGCGAAGGAAAACAGAAGCTTGGCCGCGGACGGATGGAGAAGACGGGTCCCGTTCCCGGGCGGCCAGCCTGAGGCAGGGGTGACACGGAGCAGACGCTCCACCTGGTGGACGATGCTGGGCCTCGGCTGGGCCTCCCCGCTCGCTGGCCACCTGCGGGTGTGCCAGGCACCGCTGTGCGCCGCAGCCCCTGTCCAGCTCCAGGGTGACAGCCCCGTCCCCGCTCTGAGAGGCGTCCTGTTCTTGAGAACCAGGCTTTCACGCGGCGGCTGTGCTCTGACCTCCGAGGCTGTCTTCTGACGCTTCTCCCTGGGGGCCGGAGGGAGTCTGGAACCTCCGCCTGCACCACCGTCCTCATCCGAGAGGTGCAAACCGCCACCCCTCCCTCCTACAGGCTCGGTTTCGTTGAACTTTACCAAGTGCCCAGTGTGTGCCAGGCATGGGCCTGGGGCCTGGACGGGCGGGAGTCCAGCTCCCTGGAGCGCAGGAAAGGAAGCCGTGCAGCAGAAGCGCGAGGGTCAGAGGTCCTGCGAACCCGGTGCCCCTTCCGTGTGCAGGGATGTCGGTGAGGGCACGTGGGGAGGGTCTTCCGGGCCGAGAGGCCAGTGTGCGCAGCAGCTCCCCGCACTGTGTGTCTGTGCGTGTCTGTGCGTGTCTGTGCGTGTGTGCGTGTGCGTGTGAGCGCACTGTGTGTGCGCGCGCGCGTACGGCTTCCGGGCTGCACTGCCTGAGTGGCGGGAGTGTCCAGAGAAGAGGATGGGGACGGGGTGGGCCGGGGGCTGCAGGTGAGCTTCCGCGCTGAGCAGAGCCGTTTGGTTAGGGACCCGCCTCCTGGGGCAGTCCTTGCTGGCCGGGTCTCTGGGGGTTGATCACAGGCACCGGCCGGGCACCCGGGAACCGCAGGCCAGGCGGGCAGCAGGGGGGCCTGGGCTGGGCTGGGCTCCAACAACGGTGAGGTGGGAGAGAAGAAATGGGAAAACTGCTCAGGAGCCAGACTGGGCAGAAGGGGGTGTCTGCGGACGGGAAGGCACGGGTGGCCGAGAGCTCACCGGCTGGTGGCTGGAGCGCGTGGCCGGGCCACAGGAGGCTCACCCGGAGGGTGCAGGCGCCGGCGCGGGCAGTTTCCTTTAATCCTCCGGGCTTTGAGTTGCTGGTGAGGATGTCCCGTAGAAGTAGCCCGCAGACGGTTTGGTGCCTGACCGTGAAGCTGGGGGGGTCTGGCTGGCATTGCTGGCACAGAGGAGGTGGTGGAGCCGTGAGGATGGGGGTCACGGGGGGACAGTGGAGCCAGGATGGGGCTTCTCCCTCCTAAAGGCGGGAGCGGAAGGGGTCCTGCAGGAGACAGTGACGGGTGACCCTGATGCGGGCGGGGCCATCTGGAGGCCGAGGGAATTGAGTTGGGACTTGCTGGAGAGCCTTGTTTATAAAGTCAAACATGAAGGAAGGATTGAGAATGGCCTCCTGGTTTTGTCTTTTAAAAGGTGACTGGGACCTTAATAAGAGGTGTTTTCCGACGGCAGAGAGTTGAAGAACGACTGGGCTGCCCTTAGAGAACCATCTGGAAAGGAGGAGGGGCTCCAGGTGGCCGTCTGGACATCCTGCCCACACACCCTGTGGGTGTCCTTCGCGGTGCCCGTGATCAGTCAGGAATGGGGCCAAGATGTCAGCATTCCCCTCTTGGGTGTTAACTGCAGTGGCATAAGCTACATTCTTAGGGAGAATTCCACATCCCGGGGCTGCAGCTCCTGAGACTTCCGTTCTGTTCTCCTTCTCCTGAGAGAGATCGTGGCTGCTTCCCAGGGTTTGTGTCTGGGGCAGGAATTGGGGGCAAGGGCCTGTTTCTCCCCACAGACCGCCCTGCACTGCCCGCTTCCTGAAAGGGAGTAAAAATCAAGGGCAGAGGAAGATTCTCCCTTTTTTTTTTAAAAAAAAAAAGATTTATTTATTTATTTATTTATTTAATATTTTATTTTTGGCTGCGTTGGGTCTTCGTTGCTGTGCGCGGGCTTTCTCTAGTTGTGGCGAGCGAGGGCTACTCTTCGTTGCGGTGCGTGGGCTTCTCATTGCGGTGACTTCTCTTGTTGCAGAGCATGGGCTCTAGGCGCACGGGCTTCAGTAGTTGTGGCGCACAGGCTTCAGTAGTTGTGGCTCACGGGTTCTAGAGCGCAGGCTCAGTAGTTGTGGTGCACGGGCTTAGTTGCTCTGCGGCATGTGGGATCTTCCCGGACCAGGGCTGGAACCCGTGTCCCCTGCATTGGCAGGCGGATTCTTAACCACTGCACCACCAGGGAAGCCCCCAGAGGAAGATTCTGGCTGGAAGTTTACTGTGCGTATATCGTGTGAGAAATCCCCACCAGCCCTGAGGGTCAGGGTGAAGCTCCGGGCTGAGCCCCGAATCTCAGAACTTTCTCTGCCCTGGCTTGCCTACTAGGCGCCAGACGCCCTGAGGTCAGATGCCCTGAGAGGGGCCTGCCATGCTGGAGGACAAGCAGAGGCCATGGGTTGTTTTCTTGTTTTCAAAGATTAGCCTCAGGGCCTGTAACCCAGGAATCTGCTCTGTAGTGAAGGAGGCAGTTAAGGACCAGCCTTGTGTTCTCGGTGAATCCAGGTGGGGAAGCCGTGTTCTTGCAGAAAGGTTGACCTAGTGGCTCCCAGTTCTTCCTGCATCTCCAGCAAAGACCCCTTTATTCTTCCGTGGAAACTTGGCGCAAGGCGGCCCTGGCGGTGACTCAGCCAGGACAGAAGGAGCTGTTTCTACCGCTCGGCCTGATGAAATGCGGCCGCCCGGCTCTGGGTTGGGCCACGTCACCGGGAAGATGAATAAAGACCAGCTGCTTGACCTGATGTGCCAGAGAAGGCTTCAGAGATGCTCGGTCAGTTCAGATGTGAAGGTGTCGTCAAGACCCAAAGGGGTTCAGCTCCTTGCATGCTGACCAGTTATTATTTATTTTCCTCAATATTTTCCTGCGTATTACAAGTGCTTTCAGTAAGTTTGTGGATGAACTTCTTGACTTAGTAAAGTATGTAAAACAAGCCAACAGGATGTGAGTTGTGACATTGGGGGTGTTGTCTTGCTTCAGGGCTGCGGGGTTATCTTGTAACACTGTCACATGGCTCAACTGCGTGCAGGAAGAACCCTCGATGTGGCTTCATCAGCTTAAATATAGTTCAGGGCAACAGACACGGAGTTGAGATGAGGAAATTCTATGCAGTGTAGGAAACAGGAGCTTTAAAGATAACTCGCTGTGATGGGAACCCAGCTTCCGGAGCCCTGATAAATGAATGGAGTAAGGGCAGACGCACAGAGAGGGGTCCGCCATTCCTGAGTCTGGAGGCAGCAGGTAAGGACCTCTTTGCAGAGGTGAGGCCATGCACGTACAGGGGAGAAGATGGGCGGTGGCCTCCAGAGAAGTGGAGGTGACAGCCCAGAGCAGCCAGTCACAGGCTACTGTTGTGTTTCTGGGTTTGTTTCCCTCCTGACCTGTCTTTCTCAGTCATTTGAAAGCAAACCTCAAAGACATTGGTCTAAACTTGAAAGTACAGTAGCAGAAAGGTCTCCTAGTAGCCTTTGGCCACGCTAATGTGTGCTTCTTGCTGCAAAGGGCAACGATGTGGTCGTACTTCCTGTGGGTGTGTATCGTCGAATGTGTGTAAAAGCAACTGTATGCTTTATGGGTTTCACAGCAAGGGCGGGTGAGAAAGGGAGGTTATACTCTATGTTTGCAGAGAAAATATTAACAACCTTGATAACGTTCAGTGCCATAGAGTTTATGGTCCTGCAGAGACTTTTTCTATAAAAGACCTCAGGGATGCTTTTTGGCATTTTATTACATGAAATGTTTTTAACTCAAATTCTGTCTAGGGTCTTAAAACACACCAGCAAATGTGTACTGTTTAACACTGTGGTTAGTGAACTTTGGTCTTAACCGTGGTGAGAAAAAAGCAGCCTAACTAGTGGGGGAGCTGCTCTTACTCATTAACCGGTAACTGTTTAAAAACTGCATTAAGAGGAAACTTAATGCACCAGGTCTGCACTTGTAAAACGTTTATCAAGAGGAGATTATTCACCCCAAAAGGATCTCAGGCCTTACACATGATTTGCCCTATGAAGTGAATTTCCTTAGAGACTTAAATGTATTTATGAAAACATTTATTTTACAGCTAATATTCAGGAACATGATAACCTTGAGAGGAATAGTCCTGTGGTATAGGATGGGGTGATTGGGGTGATGGGTAAGGGAGTTTCTTTTATATATATACATGTATTTATGTTATGCATATCTGTATACATATATAATACAAGCATACATAATCATGAAATATGGAATAGTTATAGTGATCAGGAGAAGAGAATTATCTTCTTCAGGGACAAGAAAGAAAAAGTTAAAAAGAGGGTGATCACTGATCACTTCCGTTTGGCCTTTCAGTTAATAAAAAGGGTGCATACCTTAGTTTGCAGCCAGAGGCACTGTGCATGGCTTGTAGGATAAAAACACTCTGGATGAACACACACACTTGGTGTAAAAACGCAGCAGAGAACAAACACAATCAGACCGTCATGAGTGTGGTCACGTTGGGGGTGAGAGGGGGAGCTCTAATCCTCGGGGGTGGCGCCGGGTGGTGGGTGATGGGCTGTGGAGAACGAGTGTGTTTCACACTCACAGGCAGTGGGAAGAGGGCTCTTCAAGGGGGCCTGGCGGGACAGCAGGAGGAAGGTTTGCAGGTCAGGTTGGCTTCTCTGTTCAGAACCCTCCATTGCCTCCCTCTCCCAGAGTGACAGCTGGCTCACGAGGGCGTGTTTGCTCTGTGCCCTGCCCTGGACCCCCTCTGTCCTGGGCCCCCTCTACCCTGGGGCAGACTGGGAGGTGGTGGCACATGAAACGTGGTGTCACCGATTCCGTCATCCAGGTGACAGTGACTTGTCTGCTCCATGCTGAGCGCTGTGCTAGGTCCTGGGGACACTAAGATGACTGAGAAATGGTGCAGCTGGTGGGACCAGGTGTGTGGACATCCTGAAGTGAGGGCTCCGTGATGGGGTGGGAACCCGGGTCTCCTCGGGGTTGGGGGGAGGGGAGGAGTCTTAAGTTTCACTAACGACTTCTTGATGTCAGCAGCTCCGAGAGAGTTCCCTGAGAAAAGATAGAGCCTTTACGGGAACTTTAGGAAAGTATTTTCAGTTTTGTTTTTTAAAGCAGAGGCCTTGCAGCGATTTCGAATTAGGTCTTGCCCCCGAGTCCTTGGCAACATATTGATGGGCCGGCTCGCTGTCGGAGGGAAGGTGACACAGGAGCTGGGTTCCTCTCACTGCCTCTGCCTGGAGGACAGATTTTAGCTGCGACCTTAGTGTGTCATTTCCGGGGAGAGTTAATCCGTTTACACAGTGGAGGTGTCGGTGGTCTACAGAGTGATGGAGTGGGTGACATGATGGGACATATGGGAAAGTATTGTATGTACCAAATGTTGCTACAAATATCTGATGCTGTCGTTGGGGGAAATTGGGCCCTTTAACACTCCTAGTGAGGGACTTCCCTGGTGGCGCAGTGGTTAAGAATCCACCTGCCGATGCAGGGGACACGGGCTCAAGCCCTGGTCTGGGAAGATCCCACATGCTGTGGAGCAACTAAGCCCGTGCGCCACAACTACTGAGCCTGCGCTCTAGAGCCCGCGAGCCACAATGACTGAGCCCACGTGCCACAACTACTGAAGCCTGTACACCTAGAGCCCGTGCTCCACAACAAGAGCAGCCACCGCAATGAGAAGCCCGTGCACCGCGTCGAAGAGTAGCCCCTGCTCACCGCAACTAGAGAAAGCCCGCACGCAGCAATGAAGACCCAACACAGCTAAAAATAAAATAAATAAAATAAATTTATTAAAAAAAAACCCAAAGCACTCCTGGTGAGAGTTTGGGATAGGGTATGTAGAACATGAAAAATCAAAAAATAAATTTACCAAATCTTCTTGGTGGGGTGAGAAGAGGCAAAGATGCCCTCAGCAGTATATTGATAGGGCTTAAAAACTGTGCTAAGAGGAAGTTTCTTTGCTGCTGGAAAGAAGTTCACCTGCAGCCTGGGAAGGTGTTTGGGCGCCGAGTCCTCTGGCTTCAGCTGTTCGTGCTCTTTCTTGTTACTGATGTGACAGTTCAGGGCTGCTCAGGAGAATCTGCCTTCCTCACTGGTTCATCCACTGAGACTGTTTATCCTTGAAACACTGTGGTGTAGCTGAAAGAGTGTGGGTTTTACAGCTACCCGACTTAGGTCAGATCTTACTTCTGCCCCTTGTATGATTTTGAACAAGTTATTTAATATCTGAGTTGCAGATTCCTTATCTGTGAATGGCAATAACCCCTAATCCGTGAGGAGTGAGGAGTCCTTGAGATAATGTATGTAAAAGGATTCTAGGTGACATCTAGGTGGTTGACAAATGTTCCCTCCCCACCCCCATTTTTTTTTATCGCGGTAAAATATCTCTAACATAAAACTCGCCATTTTAACCATTTTTAAGTATAAAATTTAGTGGCATTAACTATAGTCACGGTGTTGTGCAACCATCACCACTATCCATTTACAGAACTTTTCATCACCGCAAACAGCTGCTGTGCACCATGAAGCCTCAATTGCCCGTTCCCTGCTCCCCACCCCGATGGCCTCTTATCTGCTTCCTGTCTCTGTGAACTTGCCTTGCGTGTGTATCTTACATGAGTGGAATCACACAACATATGACCTTGATGTCCGGCTCCTCCCACACACCAGAATGATTTTGAGGTTCATCCCCGTGTGGCACGTGTCTGGGCTTCTTTCCTTTTTTTGGACGGATGTTACTCCATCATATGGATGGACTACATTTTGTTATCCAACATCTGCCAAAGGACACGTGGGTTGTTTCCGCCTACTGGCTGTTGTGAGTAGCGCTGCTGTGAACGTGGTTGTACAGGTATCTGGGTCCCTGCTTTCAGTTCTGTGGGGCGGGTACCCAGAGGTGGAATTGCCGAGGCGTATGGTAATTCCTTTTTGTAAAAATAAATTTATTTATTTCATTTATTTATTTTTGACTGCGTTGGGTCTTCATTGCTTCACGTGGGCTTTCTCTAGTTGCGGCGAGCGGAGGCTACTCTTCGTTGCGGTGCGTGGGCTTCTCACTGCGGTGGCTTCTCTTGTTGCGGAGCACGGGCCTTAGAGTGCGCGGGCTTCAGTAGTTGTGGCACGCGGGCTCAGTCGTTGTGGCGCACGGGCTTAGCTGCTCCGCGGCATGTGGGATCTTCCCGGACCAGGGCTCGAACCCGTGTCCCCTGCATTGGCTGGCGGATTCTTAACCACTGCGCCACCAGGGAAGTCCCAGCATATGGTAACTCTGTGTTTAACTTTTTGAGGGACCACCAAACTGTTTCTCCCGCTTTGGTTTTTATCTTACTCTGCACCATTTGAGCGTGTCTCCTTAAAGACCTGGAACTCCTGGACCTCAGGGTTGGAAGGAACCACGTTCTTTTTAGCACCTGAGAATCTCTCCTCTTCAGAGCCTCCACAGCCCGACCACTGCTGCAGAGACCTTCTCTTTCTTCCTTTTGCCTTTTCCTTCTTCAGTCTTCTCCCCTCTCTTCCCTTCCCCTTCCTCCCTCTGCTCTGCCCCTCCCCCACCTTCTCTAAAGGGGCGGGGTTGGGGGGAACCCTGCAGGTCCTCCTCCTCCACTCCCCCCGCCCCGACCTGGCATTGCTGTCCTCGTGGGAGGGATCCACGCACAGCGAGCTTCCTTAAGCCAGACCTTCAGAAGGGTTGGCACTCGTAGTAAACGATGGTGAATATTTGCGGAAAGTTGGGTGGAGAATAAGAAAATGGCGTCATTGAAGCGGGGAATTCAGTCTTCAGGGCTGCCAGCCCAGCACGGTGCTAGCAACAGCTGCAAGGAAATCATAAAAGTGGCTTTTCCACAAACCAGCCGGAAATAAAGTCCAGACTGCCAAGTCAGGATGTCTTAGTCAGGGTGCTTTTCATTCCTTGTAATCCTGATTGGCCTGGCCAGTAATTGAAAGTCAGTGTTGAGTCTGACTTGACTTATTTCTCAGGCCGCTGTAAAGGTCTTCATTTGTGGTGCATCTGATCAGACCCTGTGGTAAATAAAGGACGTATCCACGCGTCTTAGGAGGCTGCAGGCGTGGGCAGGAAATAGCTACAGTTATGGCAGAGCTACACTTAAAAATGGGCGGTAGCAGCGAGTTATTAATAACAGTCCTAAGGAGAACATGAGCCGCCGCCAGAATTTTGGAGTTAATTGTACCGATTTGTGAATTCATGGACCAGCGCGAGGAGGTGGGAGAAGCTGACAGAGGATCGGAGCCGGCAGCGCAGCTGTGGGAGGGGATGGGTTCGCCGGAAAGCTTTGCACGTGCCCTGCCCGGTGAGGCTGAATTCCATGGACGTGGTTGGTGTGGAGAGGAAGGAGAAAAGAGACTCGGGATCCAGGCTCTCTGACTAACCCCGGGGTGACTGAGTCAGCCACTGAGCGTGTCCACAGGATTTCTAAGACCTTAAAAGAAAGGGCGGCACCATTACTGAGAACGCGCTTCCCCGTGCTGACTGTGGAAATTCTTTCCCTTGGCTCTAGTCCTCGGCAACCCCCGAGGGAGCGTCATGTGCGCGTGTTACTGCCTGAGTCAAACCTGCCCCAGCTGATGAGGGGAGGGGTCCCAGCCCAGGCTGCCCTCCCAGCCCCACCCCGGGCTGCGCGGTTACAGTGAAAGGAATCAAAGGCTCCTGTTATGCCTGAGTTTTCAGTGCCTCATCCTCAGGATGATTTCTGGGCCACATTTCTTGATTCCGTAAACGGGGCCTGTGACCTTATCTAGAACGGCCTGTCCAATAACGTGTCACGTGAGCCACGGCCACTGTGTAGTTTAAGGTTTCCTAGCAGCCACGTGCAGAAAGGAGCAGGTGAAATTAACTTGAATAATATATCAGGTTTAACTCAAAATGCCAAACTATTATCATGTCTCAACTATATACATCCTGTGGCCACATTAACAATTACTGAGATGCTTTACACTTTTGGGAACTAAATCTCTGGAATCCCGAGTGTATTTTACACTTAAAGCATGCCTCGATTTGGACTCGCCTCACCTGAGTTGCTGTGTGTGGCTAGTAGCTACCAAGCTGCACAGCGTAGACCTAAGGAGAAGTTACTGAGACTCATCCAAGCATAGAGGCTCTGTTTGAAGCCCTTGGGAGGGATTCTGGGTGGGCAGGAAGCAGCTTCGCCTGAGATAGAAAGGTCCCATTTATGGACGGCAGAACATCACCGCACGACTGAGGGGCCGTTCGTGGAGAGCAGTAAAGTCATGCAGCCTCAGTCTCCACTGCCAGCAGTGACCACAGGAAAACTGTGACACCTTGACTGCCAGGCGCTGAACCATACTTGGGCGGGATGACTTGTCTTGGCAAATCTACTGGCCATTAAGAATGGAAACCACAGCCTTTAATGTATATATGGACACTGTTGCCAAAGAATCTTTTCCTTCAAATGCCTAATGCCTTACTCAGATGAGGAGATGTAGCGTCTGCCTGCGGAAGCAGCCGTGAGCAGGCGTCCTTATATGGGAATTTGCACAGACCTCAGCTCCACTGGGGGCAAGATCACCCACAGTGCACACTTCTCTTCCAGCGAAGCAGAAATTATTTTTAAATGTTCTTGGAATTTCCCCTTCCTCCTTTTTCTTCCTGTGGTTCTGCCTACTTTGTCCTCTTGGCCCCACTTAACTTCTGTCTTCCAGTCTTTTCCCCTCTGTACCCACTTAATCTGGTTGGTTTCTGTTGTTGAGTTGTGTGAGTTTTTTATAGATTCTAGATATGAACTCCTTATCAGATACATGATTTTCAAATATTTTCTCCCATTCTGTAGGTGGCCTTTTCACTCTGTTGATTGTGTCCTTTGATGCACAGAAGTTTGTAATGATGGTGTAGTTCCCATTGTCTGTTTTTACTTTTGTTGCCTGTGCTTTTGGTGTCATATCCAATAAATCATAACCGAAGCTAATGTCATGAAGTTTTTCTCCTATATTTTCTTCTAAGAGTTTTATATGGGCTATTTGGAGTTAATTTCTGTTTATAGTATGAGATTAAGAGTCCAGCTTCAGTCTTTTGCATGTGGATATACATTTTTCCCAACACCGTTTGTTGAAAAGACTGCACTTTCCCCATTGAGTGGCCTTGGCACCCTTGTTGAAAATCATTCGACCATATTTGTGAGGGTTTATTCCCAGGCCCTCCGTTCTCTTCCATTGGTCTGTGTGTCTGTCCTTATGCCAGCACCGCACTATTTAGATTACTGGAACTTTGTAGTAAGTTTTGAAATCAGGAAGTGTGAGACCTCCAACTTCATCTTTTTCAAAATTGTTTTGGATTTTTGGGGTTCCTTGAAGTTCCTATGAATTTTAGGATGGATTTTTCTATTCCTGCAAGAGACATCACTTTGTTAGGGTTTAGAGCCTCATTTTTTTCCCATTCATAAATGAGTTGTTGAGGATACTCTGTGATAAGAAAAAAGGGCAAAAAAAAATTTATTATTCAATGTTAGTCTTCAATATATACCTCAAATATAGCTTTAAAAATAATTATTTATTTTGGCAATTCTCTGCAAAGATGAGGATTTTCAATACAACTTACTTTCCCTCTTCGTAAAATACTTTTTAACGATGTGCAGCCTTTAAGGGATAGCGATTGTACGTCATTAAGCACCTCTCTAGCCAGGACACCAAAAATAATTTGTTCTAATTAAAGTTAGCAGAGCCCAGTGGCCAGAGCAGAGTCCCCTCACTTTAGATATTTTTGCTTGTTTGGGGGGGCAGTTAATCTTACTGAACCTCAATTCCGAAGTCCAGAAAATGATCCTTAAACTCAGCCTTTTTAATCCACCTCACAGGGTCATGTTCCAGAATGCAGGTTCACAGTTGAAACTTACTGGAGAGGCTGAGGGCTGTTTGTTGAGGCAGGAGACCTCCCCCTGCCCCCCATCACTCCGGCTTTGTCAGCCCCTTCTCTCAGCCTTGAGATGTCACAGCGATAGGCTGGCCAAACCAGTTGGAAAGACACATGCAGTTTTCTCAGTTGCACAGGTGAGAAGATGAGAGTTTTATGTTTGATTAGGTGGTCGCATCAGTGGTCGCGTCCCCTGGAGGAGGCGGTGCACACGATGACAGCGTTGTGCAGACGGGGTGGGGACGTGGCGAACCCTTTAGGAAGCTTAGCTTAGTGTAAAATGATTACATAACATGGGGGTGGGTTCGGTCTCCTGTCCTGTATCCCTGGTAGGGGTGCGCACAACGAGGGCGTGGAGAAAAGAGGCCGGAGGTGCTTGGAGCAGTTGGATGGGTCGTTACAGTCTTAGTTGGACTTACTGGTCCAGACCACTCTGAGGCGCTGAGGCTTATAGACCTTCACAGAAAAATGCACGGAAGCATGTACACGAAAATTTTCTTATAACGTCAGGGGATTCGTGCTCCCAGCCTCTACCACAACACACGATTGTAATGGTGACTGCATTTCTGAGGTTTTTTTAGAAGCCTTGTATTAAATAGGACAGTTAAGGGGCTTCCCTGGTGGCGCAGTGGTTAAGAATCCACCTGCCAATGCAGGGGACACGGGTTCGAGCCCTGGTCCGGGAAGATCCCACGTGCCACGGAGCAACTAAGCCTGTGCGCCACAACTACTGAGGCTGCACTCTAGAGCCCGCGAGCCACAACTACTGAAGCCCGTGCGCCGAGAGCCCGTGCTCTGCAACAAGAGACGCCCCCACTCACCACAACTAGAGAAAGCCCGCGTGCAGCAACGAAGACCCAACGCAGCCAAAAATAAATAAATAAAATAAATAAATTTATTAAAAATTAAATAAATAGGACAGTTAAAATATTGTGAATTCTTGATAACTGAATAAGCTGCAAATTCACTAGCACAGAGCGGTCTGGTACTTTCCGGCAGGTGCCTGTGTATGTGTGTGTTTGCCCGTGTGAGAGACAGGGACACACACAGGCTCTGTCTTTCCACCTCCACAATCAGAAGAATTTCTTTGCGCACATTTCCTTTTTCTCCCTTTTCCGTGATGCAAACAGAAATGCTGTTCTTTTAAAGCCTTCTCCTACATGTTCTACACATTAAATTCTAAGCTCTTTCTTAGACGTCCTGTTTATGGTGATAACTGCCAGTTGCGGGTACCTGCCCCGTGTGAGGCTGTGCACGTCACCTCTGACCCCTGCCTCAGCCCTGCAGGGCACGCATGTTGGAATCAGGACCTGATGTGTAAGAAGCTGGCTGGAGACCCTCCAACTAGTCAATTTTCCAGTAATTCACCATGAACCAAAATAAATATCTACTTTCGCCAAATTTATTAGTTTACAAGTGGATTTTTTCACCATGTGGGTCTTAGATGTGATCTGAGGGGCAAAGAAAGCTTTCTGCTAAAAACTACCTCCCACTGTGGGTGGTATTTCCATGTTGTTGGTCAGAATAATGAAGGTAACTGTCAAGTAAAAATGTTCTGGGGAATTATAGTTTCAATCCTTAACGTTTTAGTTTAAAGTAGTTTGCCAGATTTTTTTTTTTCTTATCACAGCTTTAATAGAATTGAAGGAAACTTATGGCTTCTTATAAGCTGGGAGAAAGGAAAAATTGATTAGTACTATACTTAGAAGGAGAGATCGAAGATGGAGCGCTGGGCGGTGAGCATCTCGGTGCAGGTCAGTGATGATAAAACACCCAGTTTGGAATTTTGCGTGGGATGGAGTCCTGATTGTTGGGCACTAGCAATTTGGGGAGAGTAAGGTGTGTCTGCCCCCTGGGCACAGCAGTCCCTGTTCTTCCCCGACTCCGCAGCTGTCATCTTCCTCTCTGGGCAGGTCGTCCTGTGGGGAGTGAGGCCCCGGCCAGGCGGGTATGCGCGGGTCAGACCCCGTCTTGACGCTGTCATGTGTGCAGGCGCAGTGGAAGCTGGGAGTCTGTTTTCCTCTTGTTGTAATTCCACCCTCGTCCTTGTGAAGGCTGTGATTGTGGTTCTTTGGGGCATTCGCTTTGGGAAAGTGGGGTCGGATATTTTGCTTGAGGAGTTAGCATCTTATAAAGAAAAATCTGTTTTCTCACGGCTCTCCAGTAAATGGTGCTTTGAGTGAGTTTGCCAGATGTGGTTCAGTCTGCAGGCTAAATCTAGCCCACAGCCCGTGAGCAAAGAATGGTTTTGACGTTTATAAATGGTTGAACAAAATGAAAAGAAGATGTGAAAATTACACGAAACTCAAACATCAGTCTTGGGACACAGCCCAGCATTTGTCTGCTGTCGTCCGGGGCCACCTCTGAGCCACAGGATCAGGTGAAGAGTCATGCAGAGGCCGTGTAGCCCTCGGAGCCTGAAATAGTCTCGCTCTGACCTTTACAGAAACAGTCTGCTGACCCTGCCGCGGAGGAGGTTAGCAATCGTGAAGACGCTGTTTAACGTTGTCAGGTTTCAGACATCACTGCATTCAGATCCTCGCAAGTTAAATCCAGTTCTGTGGAAATGACTAGATAGTGACATACTTTAATTACATCGAAACAAGTCTTCACTTGGTCGCCATCCTCACGAGCGGGTTTCTTGTAACCAGCATGAACTAGCTTCCTTCCTTCCTGTCCTGGAAGAAAACTGGAGACTCGTCAGAGCCGCCTGCCCTCTGCTCCTTGGAGCCGACCAAGGACCAGGGGGCTGGGGGCTGGGGTGTCTGTAGAGCTGCGGGGCTGGCCCGAGTCTCGCCAGCACGTGGCATGCAGACATGTGACCCTCGACCAGGTAGGAAGAGTTCCCCTGGGGGGAGGTTTCTGTTTGTTTGGTTTGGGGGTGGTGGTGAATTTACATCGTTCCTTTTTAATGGAATCCCATTGTCTGTCGATTTCCCTATCTGATCAGTCTGGACGGGATGCTGAGTCCTGCCCCCACTCGAGGCGCTGAGCCCCCCGCCCCGGCCTCGCCAGCCCCGGGTGCAGCTGAGACCCAGGCGTGACTGCCGGCTGTCGGGTTCAGAGGTGCAGGCAGGGATGCCCGCCATCACTCCTAGAGGGCGTGGCTGCAGCGGGGCCGGGCTGGGGGGCCAGACGCCCCTGCGGTGCTGTCTGTGCCTGAGGAAGATCTGTGACTGGCCGGCCGGCGGGCAGGGGGCTCTCTTTGCTGTTATGAGCTCAGTGCCTTGTTGATCCCGGAGATTCTGTGAACAACGCAACATCCTTTTTTAAGTACCTCTTCTGCTGGAATTAACCTGAGGTGGTTTATATTGCCTGCATCCTAGAAAACCTGCGTGTGTTGAGCTGAAAGTGCCCATTCAAAATGTCAAACATTTTGTATTAAAAAAATTTTTTTCTTTTTGAAACTTTTATTTATTCCTCTTGATGTCCTATGTTGTCCACCTTTTTCCTCTTTATCCACAATTACCTACTGTGTACCTGCCACCTGCCAGGCGCGTGGTTAAATGTCACCAGAGGAACTTTTCATGTTGGGCTGTAGTGATGCCTCACTTAGAGGATGTCGTGAGGGATGGTCCCGACCCCGGTCCCCAGGTTCTTTGTGCCCGTGTCAACTCGGGGACAGCAGTGAGGAGCCCAAGAGCAATTCAGGAAGGAAGGAGGTCAGACTCTGAAATCAGTACAGGACAGAGACCTGTAGTCACCTTGAGGGATGGAGTGACGGAATGTAGAAAGAAACAGAAGGAAACAGGTGAGGCCTGAGCACCAGGTTCCCCCGCAGCAAACCTGGTAGCTCGTGTGATGCCCCGGGACGCCCACCAGACAAACCTTCTGACGGTGATCTGACTTCTCACCTGGTCTACACCCGGGAGGGGACGGGCTGGTCGTGCAAGCTGAGTGTGTTAGTTGGCCTGGTGGTTACAGCCTGGATTCCTGGTTTTCACATCCGCTCTACACGTGTTAATCACAACTGCTGAGACGCATCCACTTTGGATAAACTGACAAAACGGGGTTGCCAGCCTTCAGAAACTGAAGGTCAAGCTTTTAAGCTTTTGAAAATTCACCAAGGAGAGCCTCTTTATGGGAAGCTGCTCACCTGCCCAGCACCCAGCCAACTGTCCCCATGAATCACGCACCTCTTTGGGGTAAACTCCAGTTACGTGCGTGTATACGTTAGTAAGAAAAAGTATCACAATTTTGTGAGACACTTTAAAAAAGATCGATCAACATTCTTGTGTTTCTGCGAAGTTTCCAAACGTCACTCATTCAGCAGGCTTTTCCGTGGACCTACTGTGTGCTGGCTCCGAGCATCACAGTGTGGCAGGTGCCGCGGGGAGGATTTGTCTGCAGGAGCCCCTCCGGGAGCTCTGCGAGTCCCCACAGAGTGGAACCGTGTGGGGATCCAGACCTGCTACCGGCCCAGTGGGGCAGGGGTGTCTGGCAGCTCATCACAGGGGAGGGAGACGCAGAGCATGTGGGCTGTGGGAGGGGGGCCACTGCTGGGAGGGAGAAGTGGCTGGAAATGAGGCCGCAGGTAAGGAGGTGGTGAAGGCTTGTGTCTCCTGCGACACCAGGGTCTCTGGACTTCGCCCCCTGGGAAATAGACATCATCTTGCAAACTGAAACATAATATGCTCAGATTTGCAGTTAAAAAAAAATACAGCTTTGACAGCAGTGAGGAAAAGGAGAAGTATCGATGATGATGTGATACTTGTTTTTCATCGAGCACTCCCCCTGTGCTAATTACTCCATTAATCCACGTCCTTTTCACAGTAGCTCCGTGGGGCATGGGTATAACCATCCCCTTAGGAAGAAAAACTCTCCAGTAAACCCCTGCCAGGCTGGGATCTGAGTTCAAGGCTGACCGACCACGCCTGGCCCAGCGCGGAAGGGTGGGCCTGGGGACTGGGGACAGCGGGGTGTGCGTATGAAGGGAGGGGCGACGTGACCTTTCGCACAGCGGCTGGGCTGGTGAGAAAGAGGCTGCTGAGGGCGACTGGAGGTTTGGGGCAGCGTAGTGCGAGGGGCAGCTTGATCAGGATGAGGGGTTGGGCGAGCGCCGCTGTGCGCCCCCCCCCCCCAGGGATGCATGGACCGCCGTTAAGCCAGCTGTCTGCTCCCTCCACCAGATAAGTGCACGTGTGCAAATCATCTCACACGAGGAAGTGTTTCTACATGTCTAGTTAAGACCACCGTGTATAAGCTTTAGGTTTGCTTCTCTCCAACCTTGGTGTTGGTGCTGATCTCAGGCAAAGTTTGCTACTAAAAGTACTACGTTCTGCACGTCAGCGTCCATACTGTGGACAGGTTTCTTTTTACTTTGTTCTTTGTTCTTCCTGCTGCTTTACTTCTGGGTTTGGAGTAGAGGTCTTCATTCACCTACCAGGTAGTTGTGTCTGGAAGCCGGCCCGTCTCACCTGGTTTTGCTGGTCTTATGACTCATTTAACCCTCTTATCTCTGATGTAGCCTACATGCATCCTTTTCCTACAGTTTATGTCGAATAACTTTCTCATTATCTTTGGGCTTCATAGCATAATGTTTCAAAAAATTTTTTCTTTCTCCAGCTTTATTGAGATGTAATTGACATATAACATTGTGTAATTTTAAGGTGTGTAATGTGATGATTTGAGACATGTATATAGTTTTGCAAGATGTTTACCACAATAAGGTTAATTAACCCACCCATTACCTCACATAATTACCATTTTGTTGTGGTGGTGAGAACATAAAAACTGTTCTCATGACTTCCAAGTATACAGTATTGTTAATTGTTGTCACCATGCTGGACATCACACCCCCAAAATGTATTCCTCTCATAACTGGAACTCTGTGCCCTTTGACCAGCATCTCCCCATTTCTGCCCCACCACTCCCCAGCCCCGGGCACCTCCCTTCTACTCTGTTTCTATGGGTTCAATGCTTTTAGATTGCACATGTAAGAGAGATCGTATAGTATTTGTCTCTCTCTGATTTATTGCACTTAGTGTAATGCCCTAAAGACCATCCATGTTGTTGCAAGTGGCAGGATGTCTTTCATTTTTATGGCTGAGTAACACTCCTGTGTGTGTGTGTGTGTGTGTGTGTGTTTCTTTATCTGTTCATCCAGCAATGGACACTTGTGTGGTTTCCATGTCTTGGTCATTGCGAATAATGCTGCAGTGAACAAGGGGACACAGATATTTCTTTGAGATCGTGATTTCATTTCCTTCAGATATATTGACCTGGAAGTGGAATTGCTGGGTTACATGGCTGTTCTATTTTTAGTTTGTTGAGGACCCTCCATACTCTTTTCCATCATGGCTGTACCAATTGATGTTCCCACCAACAGTGCAGGAGGGTTCCCTTTTTTTCCACATCCTTGCCAACATTTGTTATTTCTTGTCTTTTTTAAAAAAAATATTTATTTATTTGGTTGCACTGGGTCTTAGTTGCGACAGGCAGTCTCCTTAGTTGTGGCATGCGAACTCTTAGTTGCAGCATGCATGTGGGATCTACTTCCCTGACCAGAGATCGAACCCGGGCCCCCTGCATTGGGAGCGCGGAGTCTTAACTACTTCGCCACCAGGGAAGTCCCTTCTTGTCTTTTTGATAATAGCATTTCTGATAGGTGTGAGGTGATAGCTCATTGTGGTTTGATTTGCATTTCCCTGATGATTAGTGCTGTTGAGCATTTTTTGTGTACCTGTTGGTCATCTGTATGTCTTTGGAAAAATGTCTGTTCAAGGACTTCCCTGGCGGTTCAGTGGTTAAGACTCTGCACTTCCCATGCAGGGGGCATGGGTTCGATCCCTGGTCGGGGAACTAAGATCCCACATGCTGCACGGCCAAAAAAAAGAAAGAAAGAAAGAAAAATGGCTTGTTCAGGTCTGGTGCCCTTTTTTTTTTTTTTTTGCTGCGCCCCAGGACTTGTGGGATCTTAGTTCCCCGACCAGTGATCGAACCCAGGTCCACGGAAGTGAAAGCACCGAGTCCTAACCACTGGACTGCCAGGGAATTCCCTCATGCCCATTTTCATTTATTTATTTATTTATTTTTGGCTGCGTTGGGTCTTCGTTGCTGCGTGCCGGCTTTCTCTAGTTGCGGGGGGCGGTATAACAACAATTAACAATACTGTTGACAGACACTGAGGAGGCTGTCAGACCAGGAGGGACGGCAGACCGGGAGCTGGGGATGTGGGCCCGCCGTCAGGCTGCTCTTCATTGCAGTGCACAGGCTTCTCATTGCGGTGGCTTCTCTTGTTGTGGAGCACGGGCTCTAGGCGCGCGGGCTTCAGTAGTTGTGGCCTGCGGGCTCAGTAGTTGTGGCACGCAGGCTCTAGAGCGCAGACTCAGTAGTTGTGGAGCACGGGCTTAGTTGCTCCGCGGCATGTGGGATCTTCCCGGACCAGGGCTTGAACCCGTGTCCCCTGCACTGGCAGGCGGATTCCTAACCACTGCGCCACCAGGGAAGCCCTCGTGCCCATTTTTAAATAAGATTCTTTTTTTTTTTTTTTTTGGTGTTAAACTGTATGCATTCTTTATACATTTTGGATATTAACCCCTTATCTGGTATGTGATTTGCAAATATCTTCTCCCATTCTGTAGGTTGCCTTTTTATTTTTTTATTGTTTCTTTTTCTGGACAGAAGCTTTTCAGTTTGATGTAGTCCCACCTGTTAATTTTTGCTTTTGTTGCTTGTGCTTTTGGTGTCATATACAAAAAAATCGTTGCCAAGACAGATGTCAAGTTGCTTTTCCTTTATGTTTTCTTCTAGGAGTTTATAATTTCAGGTCTTACATGTAGTCCTTAATCCATTTTGAGTTAATTTTTGTGCATGGTGTAAGATAGGGGTCCAGTTTTATTCTTTTGCACCTAGCGTGATGCTTTCTGTCTTCTGTGTTATTAAGCATCATTCAGAAGTGGTAAGAAAGGCTTTTAGTGTTGGTTACGTACCGAGTGGTGGACACTCAGGCTCTCGCAGTGGGCTACATTCCTGTGACGTTGCACCTGAGAATTAACAATGCCCTTTTTCAGACTTTCATTTCCTGAAAATCGTGTGCATGTAATACCCTTAGAAGCCACATGGTGGCAGAAGTGGTGCTTTGAAACTTGTGGGTTTACAAACCCGCTCTAAGAGAACGTCTGCTCTGCATCTTCATCCTTTTTTTTTTTTTTTAAATGAAGGTGTAGAATTTAATAGAAAGAGCCTCCAAATATCCATCACCTACCTTAAATAAAACATTACAAGTACAGTTGAGCTCTTGGTACACTTCCCGTTGTGATGATTTTCCCTCCCGCTTTTCCTCTGGGAGGGAACCACTCTCCTGTTCATCCTTTTATTACACACTGTGTATTCTTAGCACTCATGGGGTTGTTTATTTTGTTTTAGATTTTAAATAGTGTGTGCTCTTTGTGATACTGTGCAAGCTGTGCTTTTTCACTCTCTCGGTTCTTAGGTAGGTTTATCCATGTGGATTTGTGCAGCTTTAGTGAATTATTTTTTTCTATAGCTGTGTGGTATTCCAGGAAGGGGTCACGACTTGTTACATGCACTTTCCTGTTGACAGACACTGGGGAGGCTGTCAGACCAAGAGGGATGGCAGACCGGGAGCTGGGGACGTGGGCCCCCGTCAGGTCCCCTGTTGCTGTCCAACAACACACTTGGTCTCAAGAACACCCGTTTTCATTAGAATCTTTGCCTCTTTCCCCGAACGCTTGGCCTGAGTCATCACACATACCCTGAAGGGAGACAGCCACCAAGGAGTCCAGGAATTCAGCGACGTCAAGGCTCAAGTCTGACGCCATCCACTGGCTTCTGCCCCCGGAGCTATAGGAGGAAGGTCTGTGTCAGTGACCTCGGCCTCCTTCCCAATCCTCGGCGGCCCGTCCACCGCATGGACCCAGGTGCAGCTGGACTCCTGCCTCATTTCTGGGAGGGAAAGTGGGCAGGCGGGGGGACCGTGGTTTAGTCTGTCTCCAGCCTGTGCTTAGTCTGGGGTTGTCCCCAGGGCCTCTGTGCCCACAGTGGGGAGGGGACACCTCCCCTGCCCCCTGGAGTTCTCGTTGCTGAACTAATAGTAAAACTGATGCAAGACAGATGAACAGGAGAAGAAGAAACAAGTTTCAATTCCTGTGCATGGAGGTCTCGCAGAAATGGGACCTAAGATGTGGCCAAAGCAGGTGGCTTTTTTAGACAAAGAAACAATACATTTGTGAGAAATTGACAGGACTAAGAAACGTAGGCTTTGGATGCTCAGTTAGTGAAGGATCTGAATGGTTTGGCCCTGGGGTTAGTCACTGAAAGAGGTCGCGGGTTTGTACGGGCTGCCCCGTCTCTGGCCATTAGGGTGTCCTTCTCCCTCCTTCACATGGAGACTTATCTCCTGCTTCAGGGAGACAGAGGAGGGGGTCAGAGTGTCCCTCTTACATCGGCCATTTCTTAAGCAGCTTTAATTCAGAATAATCCATGTGCTGTTTAGGGACATTTGGGGGCAGCTCACCCTGGACCCCAACACTGTCCTGCTCCTGTGTGTCCCCGAAGCTTCCTGGGTTGGGCTTGTCCGCGTTCAGACCTGGGTGTGGATCCACAGTCTCCCTCGTTGGCTGTGTTGCCTGTCAGGACCTTGAGCTGCTTGGCGACTCAGTTACCTCAAATGCATAGTGGGGACAATAGTGGTCCACGGCTGGTAGGACGGAGGTGAACGTTAAACGGGAGCGTGTTCCTCAGCTGTGACCAGTACTTACATCAACTACGTATACAGCACGGCGTGGGCATTTTTGTGCCCCAGCCCTTTCTTTTGTAAGTACTCTTTGAAAACGGTCTTCTTAGATTCAGTCAGTTTAAAATGCTGGCTTTCCGCGGGCAGGACTAAAGCAGCACGAGTGCAGCCCGGGCTCCGCATCTGGTCTGCCACCGGTTCCTCTCCCTAAAAGCCTCTCCCGCCCACTCCCCACCCTCCCAACCCGGCCGCCACCCCCGTCTCTGCCCTGACAGCTCGGTCTCCCCCCTCCCCAGGCCTGGGAGAGGGGTCTTTGGACCGGAGAGACACCCCTGACTAGCTCTCTCGCCTCACCCCCCCAGCCCCTCCCCACAGCCTCCGGGCCTTTGCACGAGCTGAGCTGCTCTCTCCCCAAGCCGCCCCTCCCTCCAGCTCTGGGGGATCAGATCCAAGGTTTCTGTCTCGGGAGGCGTTCCCTGCGTCCCTGCCGTCCTCACAGCAGCCTTGTCTCCTGTGACGTGACACATTTTCAGCTGCATATTTATTTGTGGGTTAGATGGTTGGCAGGGTGTCCTCCCAGACGGAAAGCTTTAGGATGAGACTTTACACAGAACCCGGGGATGTTTTGATGCCCTGGTGAAAGGGTTTGGAGGTGGAAGTTGACAGTAGTGACTGCGGCACTGAAACCAGGCTGGGGCCGCGCAGGAGCTGTGGTCACGCTCACGACACCCTGGAATTCCAGGGAGAAGAGCCATGGCCTCAGAAGCTCAGAACTGCCGCCGGTAACTCTGCCGTCCGGGGATTCTTGCTCCGGGACCTTCGCCTGTTGGTTGTCACGGGAATGTTCAGTGCAGAAATGCGCTCAGCAGGTCCACGCCTGCTGCGGGGCGGACGGGTGGAATGAGTGGAAACAGTGTGTGTAGCAACTTCATACAGAAGGTGATGGCAAAACACATTTTAAGTCAAACCATGTGAAAATCTGGATTTTCAGCAGAGCTCTCTTTTGTGAACAGATGACCACTAGAATTCCTTCAGAGAATTAAAAATTATCCTATTTACAGAAGTTTAGCTTGATGTGCAGTCTTCTGAAACCGTGTTGACGGTGTCACATGGGCTTGCACTTGCCCATGGATGGAGGCCGGGGCCCCGCTGACTCTGCCGCGTCTCTCCCCGTGGCCTCGGCGTCTCCGTGGCTCGTGTGTCAGGCGGGTGGTCAGGGTCCCTTCCTGGGTTTTATGTGCAGCTCGGCTCTTGGCAGTAGAGCAGGTGGCCGGGGAGCGGGCCGAGGTTGGGGTCAGGCCAGGGGTCGGGGGCACGGCCGGCCGAGTGGCCGGCCGAGCGTGTGAAGCCAGCCTCAAGCCCCGTCTGGGTCCGGGGTGGGAGCCTGACCTGCGAGGAGGGGTGAGCGTGCCAGGAGCCTGCCTGCCGTGGGCCCTTGCTGAAATTTTAATCTGCAGAAAAGACCGTTCAGATCATCGGATTCGACCGTTCTATTTCCGAAGGGAAAGATTGAGGCCTTTGGGAGTGATGTGGCTCGTGTGCCTGCCTGCCCGCCGGCTGCAGCCGGGATGTTGCCCGTGTGGACCCACCAGCCGGGTGACCCCGGGCTCCCTCTGCACCCTCGCACCAGCTTGTCCCCCCCTCGGCCCCGTAGAAAGGTTGGGGGTGGGAGGGTGACCGGGAGTTTTGTTTTAAATCCTTTTGAAGGACGCAGGAAAGCTTGCTTGTTGCGACGTGGCTTTGGGAATGTTCTGTGATTGTCTCGCAGAAGACGGTGGGTGACCCGTGTAGATTCTCTGTGTTTCTGATGGCTGACCTGTCGGGTCTCAGACTTCGGCTGAGGCCCCCCTGCCTGCTTGGCGAGAGGAGGGTCGAGGGGCTGTTCAGAGGGGCTTGCAGACGGGCCAGGGACCGTTTTTTTGGTGATTTTTTCTGACTCTTCTGGACGGTAGATTCTGCCCTCTCACACTCTGCTCTGGTCGACTTGAACTTGAACCTGCTCCCGAGAATTGCCGAGGTCCGAGCCCTCGTGTGACACCCGGGACACGCCTGGGGGCCCGTGTGGAGGGCGCGGGTCTGGAAGTGAGAGTTTTGGAGACGGGAGTGTGGAAGGAGGGAGGACGGTGCTCTGCTTTATCAGAGAAACTTTACTTCCCCTGTAGGGGATTATTCATAGGATAAAATTTAAACTAAAAAGGATTCATTTCCATTAAGTTCAGAGTGGTTGCAAAACAAAATTCTTCTCTTACCGCGTGTGTACAAGGAAATTAATGGCCTGGAAACGTACAGCTGCTTGACCGTCTGCAGGCCTGCGGCCCCTGGTCTGGTCTGCTGACGGGCCAGCAGCCAGCTGGGCCCCGAAGCCAGGGTGCAGCCCTCAGTTCTGCCGAGAAGGAGCCATCAGCGCTGGAACGCTGGGGACGGGTCTTAGGGGCTTGATGCCTAATTAGGTTTCTTTACCCCACAGAGCCTGAAGGGGGTACTGAGAAGTACAGCGAGAACTGGGCTGAGTCGGGTAGAGGGCGGCTTTTAGTTCTTAGCCCCGATGGAAAGTGTTCATACTGGTGGAAGTGTTGCTTATCTCTACAAATGTGCAGCATCTGAGTGTTTGCAATCTCACAGGAAAGTACAGTTTTCCAAAACTGTGGAATGGATGTGCCTTTTAAGAATCTCATTTTGGGCTTCCCTGGTGGCGCAGTGGTTGAGAGTCTGCCTGTCAATGCAGGGGGCACGGGTTCAAGCCCTGGTCTGGGAAGATCCCACATGCCGTGGAGCAACTGGGCCCGTGAGCCACAACTACTGAGCCTGCGCGTCTGGAGCCTGTGCTCCGCAACAAGAGAGGCGGCGATGGTGAGAGGCCCGCGCACCGCGATGAAGAGTGGTCCCCACTTGCCACAGCTAGAGAGGACCCTCGCACTGAAACGAAGACCCAACACAACCAAAAATAAATAAATAAATAAGCTTACGCCTTTAAGAATGTCAAAAGTAAATAAATAAATAAAGCAATACAGTAAAACTTTAAAAAAAAAAAATCTCATTTAGGTAATGTCGAGTGTTAAATGCAAAAACAAAACAAAACAAAACCAGTTTCAAAGCTCTGGAGCATTCATCTGAAACGTACCATCATCATAAATTGGCGAGGCTCTCAAAATCAATTGGTCGAACAACTAAACCAGAGAACTTACTGAGCAAACGCACACTCTACCACGTACCTGGCCTTGTAAGACGCAGCGATGCATTAGCTACACGGCTGCCCTGGGAGGGCTGTTATCTGGGGGGGATGGGGGGATGGAGACCCTGGTGATAGTGAGTGAAGGGTCTCCAAAGCCCTCCTGTGAGAGGGACCCCTGCGCTGAGTCCAGAGGCAGGACTTGGGGCCAGGACGCCCCATCTGTCCTGGGACCACGCTTACACGGGGAGCAGCCGTCGGGTCACCACAGGGTTTTCCAGGACCCGCGAGTGACAGGTTTACATTTGGAAAGAACTCCTGGAAATTTGGAGGATAGAGTAGAGGCGGGTGAGGCCAGAGGCAGAGAGATGACTGGGAGGTAGAGAGAAATGGGGGGGGTTACAACAGGGGCTCTTCTAACCAGCATCTGGCCCGCGGTTGAGGTCAGGGTCCCGCCCTGGGGCAGGGGCGTCTGTGCAGGTCGGAAGGTGAGTCCGCCTGCCAGTGCCCTGAGATGGGGGCGTGTTGTGCTTGCATGCATTTCTGAGACTCACTGACCTTCCTCGGATTCACAGAAGGTCCGTGACCGCCTCCCCCCTCCACTTCGAAAGGCGGAGGGCGGGGTCAGAGGTCAGCGTGCAGAGCGAGGCCCGGTGTGATGCTCCAGGGCCTTCCTGTTTAGTCATTTCAACCAAGAGCACAAACCTATTGCAGAAGAAAGTACTCGCTGAGCTGATGTCGCATTTTGCTGGGAGTCAGAGCTCAGGTCCCGGGAGAGCCCGGCAGTCGGGGGGAGCAGTGGACAGACAGGTTCACAGAGCCGCCACCCCGGCGGTGGGAGTGGGCCGGGGTGCCCCCTCGACACGTTCTGTGAACCTTTGTTCGTTGACAGCCGCTGGGCTCTAAGGGTGGCAGCACTGCCCTTCAGAGACCGTTTATGCCACGAAATGGACATCCCTGTATGGACACCCACGTGGGCCTCCCTCAAATGCTAAGACAGTCGTTTGAAATTCAGAACTCACTTAAAATAGGCCTGATCTACAATCCAGGCTCAACTGATATCTTTCTATGGGAGGGCGTGAAAGGAGGGAACCACGGGGACGGGGATGGGGACGTGGGGCCTCTCCTGGTGTCACGTCACCTGCCGTGTCCCAGGGCTGTGCCCTCTGTCCCTCTCTCCCCCCACGCAGATGCACAGAAACCTTTGTTTGGGGGTGTCATCTGGCTGCAGCCTGAGCCATTGTGTGGTAGGGGGTTGTTCCCTCCCAGAAATGGGGGCCCGCTCCCTGGCTGCATGTGGCGGGGAGGGAAGGGTACCACTGTCTCCCACTGTCTGTGTTGTCAGTGAAATGGCAGTGGTTAAAGACCTTTGCCCAAAGCCCCAGGATTTAATTTTATGCAGTTGTGACAAGCATGGATCTACTGAAGTTTGTATGTGTCAGCACAGCCATTTTAAAAGTCCGCAGGCAAGAATTGTTTCAGTTTGTTTTACATAACTTTTCTTCCCCCTGTTCACATCCTTTTAACTTTAGACTCATCAAATACAGGATTTGTCCTACACGGTAGTGTTTCCTGTCTTGTCAACTTTACTAGTTTCTGAGCCTTTTCCCTTGTCAGCAGGCTGCATTACTCTTTTGCAAGTTCTCTTTAAAAATCAAGCTCTCTTATGTACATTTTCCTATAGAAACAAGTCCTTTTCAACGTTGAGGCTTCTGTGTTTGCAGTGGCTACAATTAGTTTGTATTTTATTCCTCAGGCATCTATTCTGTTTTGATGCCTACAGTTAAAAAAAAAAAAAAAGATTGGTGCTTGTTTCTCTGCGTTTTTCACCTGTCATGACAAAAATGTAAGAATTAGGCGCTTTAAGGAATCCTAATTTTATGTTTCTATTACTGTAAACTTCAAACTTTTCTGTGTTTTATGTCTCAGTAGGATCCTAGAGCTTTGTGCAAAAGGTATATGTAAACCTTCTAAATTTTTCCTATTTATTTTTGAATGTGCAGGGCATTCCAAGTCCAGCAGGTACAGAGCAGTGGTTACAGAGAAGCTGTCTTACGCTGCTCTGCCCGTCCCCCAGGCGCCCGATGTTACCAATTTTTTGTGTATCCTTCCAGAGAGAGGAAAAGATACATTTGGCCCTCGATTTTTTTGGGTAATGTTTTGTCACTAATTACATCTAGTGTGGTAACAAAATTACTAATTTTCCCCCTGCATTTTCTTTAAAAACGTATGTTACACTTTGATGGTGACTGTAAAAAGTTGTGTTTCCACTGGGGCGGGCGTGGGCGGGTGGGGACCAGGGCTGCAGCCCTAAAGGAGCCGGGGCCGCAGCCCCGAGTGAAGGGGTGAGATGCAGAGCCCCCTTCCTTGGGGTCCTGAATATTTGAATTTATAATACCGATCCTTCTAGAGAGGGGAATGTATTAACTCTTTAACGCTTGGTGTGAAAAGAACTTTCAGACCCATTTCTCTGCGCTCTCTTCCTGGAGGGGATTCTGGGAGAAAGATGCTGACACGCAGAGAAACTGCCGGCACCGCAAAGCCAAGCTGTTGGCTGAGAGCAGGCCCGCGCTCGCGCCGGCGGGGACTGGTCCTGAGAGGGGCTGAGTCAGACCCGCCTGCTGCCGCGCGGGCGTCCCGCGGGGCCCGGGGCAAGGACGCGCCCCTATGATCTGTCCCCCACGCTGCTGCAGACACCCACCCACACCCCACACCCCAGGAACCAGACCCTCCCTCCTGACGCGGTGGCCGCTGGGGTCAAACACGCGGGGACAGCCGTAGGCGGACAGCGTGCGCATCTCCCGCGAGGGGACCCGTCCCGGTGGGCGGCTTTGGGTGTAGAGAATCGCGGGGTGGGGGATGGCAGAAGAAACCACCTCCCTTTATCAGTTACGAATTTTTGAGTAACTCTTAATGGGGGAGAAAAAAGACACTTCCTTCCTTTCCGAAGAGGATTTAGAGCACCGTGGAGAGAGCGGAGCCGGCCTGCTGCCCTTCAGAACTGTGCTTTTCCGTTTGAAGGAAAACGTCCCAACGAGCTCATGATGACCAGGCACTTCTTGAAACCGACGGCTGCGTGTGAAGTGTCGGTGGATTTCCTGGCACAGAGCACAGGGCAGGACCCTTCTTGAGTCACGACCTCTCTGGAGCGTTTCAGCCCAGTTTTGATGCAGAACGATGCTGGAACGGTCCACGCAGGGGCCGGCGCGATTGCTCAGGGCGGCCGGGCTCTGCTCGGCGGCAGCACGTGAGCACCAGGCCCTCCCAGGTGCCGGCGCGGAGGTACGGCCGCCCGCGGGAGGGTGTGTACCCGGCAAGCAGGAAGCGCGGCCGCCGCCGCCGCCCCAGGCCGCTCCCCGGGCCAGGTGTGCGCGGGCCGGTCCCCAGCCCTGGCGGCCGCCCGCCCTCCGGTGCCGGGCTCCGAGGGTCGCGGTGCGCGAGCATGACGGCTCTACAGCTCAAAGAGCTCTCGCAGTCGGGGCTGTACCGCCGGCGGAGGGACCGGCCGGACAGCCTGCGGCTCCCGGGGCGGCAGGAGCAGGCGCTCAGGTGAGTGGAGCCCGGGGGGAGGGGGAGGGGGAGGGGGAGGGGGGGCCCGGCAGCCTGAGCCCCGGCCCGGCCGGGGGGTGCGCGGCGAGGGGCGACGGGCTGAGCCCCTGGCGTCGGCTCCCCAGCCCCGCAGCCTCGCTACACCCCCAGGGCAGAGGCTCGCAGAGGGAGGGTTAGACCTGCCCGCCGCTGGCGGAAGGCACATCGCTTGGGCTTCTTAGGGCGCGTTTCAGAGGGATTTTTCTCTGCGTTCTGACGGTGAGGGTCGCGGGTGGTGTCTTGGGTGGGCGGCAGGGTGTTCTTCGGTGTTGACATGGATTTCACAAAGGAAGGCAGGGCAACTTTTGAACGTAACCTGGGAGGGAGGGAGACCTTTCTAACTGAAAAGGTTAGGGGTTTTCTGTTTCCACCGTTAATTGGCCTAAAACAGCACGGTGTTAGTTTTTCTTACCACTGTTGAATTTTTCTTAGGTTACAGGTTCTGAGCAGCCCCTGCGCATCGAGCTGTTGCTTAAACTGCTGTGTTTGCCGCGAGGGGTGGGGACCCTGAGCTGACAGCAGGCTGCAGGGACCCCTCTCCCGCACGCGTGCTGGGTGGCGCCTCAGTGCCTTTGTGGACTCTTGATCTACGCGTTTGAATGTTCCACTCAGGTGGTGAGAGAAATAGATACGTTTTATATATAGAGAGAGTATATAATAGTTAAATACTATATATATATATATATATTTCTCCTATAAATTCGCTTTTAGAGTTTATTTTAAATTCTTCACTTAAACTTAACAGGAAAAAATTGACAAGAAAGCTCTTTAAACTTATATTAAATTTGTCTACAAATTTACTACAGGAACTGTACTTTGGGAGGGAGATGTTTATTTGAAAATTTTTGACTCTGGCTGGTACTGATACTTACACTATTAGAATTTATTCCCTACCACATCAGGTGTCTCTTAGCTACAATTAGTGTATTAACTTTGAATTGACTGGATTAAACAGAATTTTAAAGCTTCAGAGTTTGACTTGTAAATTTTAAGTATGAGGTTAGTGAGAATACTGAGCCCCCTCTTGCTTGACCAGATGGGCACGGGTGGACGTGACCCCTGAAATTGCCTCCAATCTGCTCTTGATCCAAGAGTGAAAACTTACCAAAAGTAGTTTTAATTTCAGATTCGGGGTCCTAAGGAATTCACTTTAAAAGAAATAAGATATGTAAAATGACATTCAAGACCAGCCAACTTTCACTTATTTTCAGACAGTGGCAGAAGTACCCGTGAATGAGACTATCTGTTATGTCCGAGGGGGTGGTTATCTATATAGTCATAATGGCCTTTGAAACAACTAGGTTGTTTTGTTTTGTCTCGAGTTTAAATTACAGAAGGAAGAATCATTCTTAAGGTGTATTGCTTGTTGCCTTGGGTTGAGGAGCCATTTTCCCACTTTTTCTGCTGTACTGTCCCCTGGTGATTAGAAGGGGCTTAGGCTTCTGCCATGTCTCTGTCCCCGGGTTCAGAGAAGTGACCGTTTACTTGTTTTAGGACTTCGAGCTCAGCCAGGAAAAGAGCCTTTTATCGATTTAGAGAGTCAGGGTTTTTGCCTAGTTTTATAGGAAGCCTGTTTTTAGTATGAAATCGGGTTCCTCAGGTAATAGGAGCTGGAGGGGTGACTTTGAGGTTAGACACGCCCAGTTCAGGCCGCTGGGTCAGGCAGATAACCTTGATGGACTCAGGTGGCTCCTCTTTAAAAGGAGGATAAAAATCACTGCTGCTATTGAGTGTCGTTTATTATCTCATAAAACCCTCGCCACCAGCTTGATGGCAGGCGTTGTCATCCGGTGAAGGGTACCTCGTGCATTACTCACTCGGCTACCATTCATCCATCTCCTACTGTGTGCCACGTCGAGGCTGGGCCACATTAGACTCAGGGCTGCCCCAGGGACACCGGCGTCTGGGCCCTGGAGGGTCACCTGCAGGTGTTCCTCCCAGGAGCTGTCGCTGGACTGAGCACCTGTGACATTGGGCACCTCAAAGTAGCACAAACCCACTCCCACTCTGACCCCCTCACTCACACACCGTTTTCTCAGCACGTTTATGGATTCTGGCAGAAAAACCATCAGAGACTAACAGGGCTGTGCTCACTGCCAGAAAACATGTTTAAGTTTAAATTGAAGACTGTGCTCTAAAACAGAACACAAGTGTTTAAAGAGCACATAAGAGTTAGTGAAGGACTTCCCTGGTGGTGCAGTGGTTAAGAATCCACCTGCCAATGCAGGGGACACGGGTTCAAGCCCTGGTCTGGGAAGATCCCACATGCCGCGGAGCAGCTAAGCCCGTGCGCCACAACTACTGAGCCTGCGCTCTAGAGCCCGTGAGCCACAACTGCTGAAGCCCACACGCTACAACTACTGAAGCCCGCGCGCCTAGAGCCCGTGCTCCACACCAAGAGAAGCCACCGCAGTGAGAAGCCCGCGCACCGCAACCAAGAGTAGCCCCCACTCGCCGCAACTAGAGAAAGCCCGCACGCAGCAACGAAGACCCAACGCAGCCAAAAAAAAAAAGAAAAAAAGAGTTAGTGAAACTGCTTCCGGCTTCAAACTCCAAACTGTTTAGAACAGAATGCTGCCTGTATTGATTTTTATTTTAAAGTATCCAGTACAGCCTGAAACGTGCTTTCCTTGCTTTGTACAGCAGACCGTCAGCCTCCACACCTGAGGGCTGAGTCACGGCAGGCGGTTCATCTCGTTTAGACTTTGTCCCAACAGGAAAAAGTTGTGTCACGGGAGCCTCTTAGCTCTAGAATGTGTCCTTAAGTGTGGCTGGAACCTGACGTGCCTGAGAGACCCCTGGACGTCACCTTTCTCCATGGAGGTGGACCTGAGGACTCTGCGTGCAGGTAGCGTTGGTGCCACCTCCTCATTCGGGGACAGGACTTCTGACCTCCTGCTCTGGCCGTGGGTTCATTCAGTGAAGCTCTTGTCCCACCCTGTGGGCTCGGAAGCTGTTCCTCGTACCTTCCCGGGCATGGACCCTTCTTCCTAAAGTGCCTGATGCCTGAAAATACCATCCAAGATATACCCTTGTGTGTGTGTGTATTTACTCCTTAGCTATTTATTCTCCCTCTTAAATTGTGCTGCACCCAAACACAGTTTTTTTTGAGGAAACCTGAATGAAAAACACACCTGTGCGATCCACAGCCCCTCCCCCCCCTAAAAATTCTCAGAGTCACCTTGGCTCTGCCTCAGACACATGGGGTCTATAACTAACTGGGGACATCTCAGAATCAAGTCTTTGCCAGCCGGCTCAGAAAGGAAGTTTAATGCAGGACCAGGGGCTGGCGAATTATGACCCCTAGGTGGCCCACGAGCTCAGGATGGATTTTTAATTTTTCAAATGGTTGAAAAAAAGGAAAAAAATATTTCATGACATAGGAAAATTACATGAAACTCAGTGTCCACAAATAAAGTTTTATTGACACACAGCAGGCGTATTTGTACACGTGGTCTCTGGTGGGTTCTTGCCGTGGTGCCTGAGCTGAGCTGTGGCCACAAAGACGGGTCTGGCCTCCGGCTCTTTGCAATCGCCCCCTTGTCTCGAGCTCAGATCAAGGACCCTTGGGTCCTCCCCTCTTGTTCCTTCAGTTGTGCCCCCCTCCTCCCCCCGCCTGCGTGAAACAAAGGGGTATCAGATGAGGCGGCTGACGTTGGGCCCCTCTGTGCAGTCCACTGGGGAGGACTCGCTTGTGCTCTGCTTTCTTGCGCTTTTCCTGGTGAAGCTGGGTTACCAGGACCAGGAAGGGGGTGCAGACAGAAGTAACCTTTACTTTATGGCGGTTAAGGAAGGCTTTGGATCTCCTGTCCTTCTAGATCTGGGATGGCATCATTTTCCAGCAGCAGGATGCCTTTGCTTGGTTAAGAGTAGGGAACACGGATCAGGCCCCCATGCTGACTGAGCCCTTGCTGGGGGCCAGGCGCTTTGGTGAGAACTTCCGTGGTTCTGTTCTTAACTCAGTCCCGAAAGGGGGAGAAGGACCCAGGCCATGAAGGGGCCCAGCTCCCGGCCTTGGTTCAGCGTCCTGTCGGGTGGGAACTGGGCCGTCCCGGTGCCCGGGGTGGGCTGGGGGAGTGTTTCCTTCAAACCTGTCTGCTGTTTGCCGATCATCTGGGGGACCCATCTTTTTTTTTTTTTTTAATTAATTAATTAATTTATTTATTTATTTATGGCTGTGTTGGGTCTTCGTTTCTGTGCGAGGGCTTTCTCTAGTTGGGGCGAGCGGGGGCCACTCTTCATCGCGGTGCGCGGGCCTCTCACTATCGCGGCCTCTCTTGTTGCGGAGCACAGGCTCCAGACGCGCAAGCTCAGTAGTTGTGGCTCACGGGCCCAGTTGCTCCGCGGCATGTGGGATCTTCCCAGACCAGGGCTCGAACCCGTGTCCCCTGCATTGGCAGGCGGATTCTCAACCACTGCACCACCAGGGAAGCCCGGGACCCATCTTTTGACTGAAAAACCAGCGTATGTATTTTAGTTTTAGAAACATAATCTATTAGACAGAGGGATAAAACTGCAGCTTGGCCATTTTGTCTGTCCTCATTTAACGGTTCAGCAAGAGCACATTTAATCTTCCCAACAGTGAGCTCAACTGATAGCAAGTATTTCTTCTCTTTGGTCCAGGGAGGTGTCAGCTGGCCAGTGTTGGCTTTTGAGAGGTAGCAGTGCCTTCTCGTATGTGTTTAAGGGTGTAATTCTCACACCCACACACCCACGCACGCGCACTGGAGTGCTATTCGGCCGTGAGAAGGAAGGAAATCCAGCCAGTCCTGACAGCAGGGATGAGCTCTGACGGTGCCAAGTGAATGAGGCGGACAGGGAAAGACAGACAGCGTGTTCTCTGTCTTATATGCAGAATCTACAACCAGAGTGGAATGGGGGTCCAGGGGCAGGGAGTGGAGGCCTGGGGAGGGGTGGTTTAAGGCACAGACTTGCAACTAGAGGATGAACGAGCTTTGGAGGGAGGCCTGCCACACGGCACGGTGACGGCGGTCAGCAGGGCTGTGCCACGTGGCGTGACGGAGGTGTCACTGATGCTCCGGGGTGATTATACAGCAACACTAAGCATGTCAGACCAGCAGCCGTGCACCTCAGACTCGCACGTTACATGTCCGGTATTATCTCACTGTAAAAAATGTGTAACACACAAGTGTTCCTGTTGGATTAACAGGTTTTACAGGCACCCCTTCCTCACCCTTCTCACCCCCCCCTTAATTGAATCCAAGCCACAGGCCCCACCGTCCACCCCGGGGCCTGGTAGCCATCCCTGCCCAGGGTCTGCTCCTCCCTAAAGGAATGAAAGCACACTGGCTTTGAGGTGCCTCTTTTATTCCAGGTTAAACCCCTTTGACTCTGAGAGAGTAAGTTAAATTGATGTCCATCCCTCTGATGTCCCACACAGAGGGATGTATCTACCAAAGGATGGACCGTGACCTTCCGGTTTTCCTTCTTCAGTGGTTTTGGGAGGCTTATTTTCTGAAGGGAAATGTTTTCCTCTCAGTCACCTAAAGTATTTCCATACAGTTGAGGGGGTATATGCTGAAATTAAAAATAGTATTAATGCTTAAAGTTAGTGTGTGTTAAAGGGACGGTTGAAGGGTTGAAGGTCCTGTTCTGTGTCTCTGTGCTGCTCAGAGACCCTTGGGAGAGAACCTCGGCCTCAGCAGAGTCAATTTGTAAATTTGCTGTCACTCATATAAAGTTTTCTAAATGATTTACTATGACAGTTAAATGCCAAGATTTTAATTATTATAAATTTTAATCATTATAAATTGCTTTTCTGTTGGTTAAAAGAAAAACAAAACTTGATGTATCAGTTATAAATCACTTATAAAAACAAAAAAAATTACAATTGGCTAAAACGTGTGCTTTATAGTACTTTGGAGAGATGCTATTAAAATGAAACAGTGCTATTTATTTTATATGTATTTATATATCTTGGAAACACAGCCACTTAATTGTGTATCTGTGCGACCCAGTGGCCATTCTGTGATTAAAATAGACTTTAGACAAATATTCTCTTACATAAAATCTACTTTTAGAAACAATCATTAAATAAGTTAATTAATATGAATTATGAAATTAATATTATGAATTATGAATTAATATGAAACAGTGGTTGCATTAGCTTCTTAGAGCTGTGGTAACAAGTACCACACCCTGGGAGGCTTCAGACGGCAGAGATGTTTGGTCTCTCAGTTCTGGAGACGCGGGGTCAGAAATCAGCGTGGCAGCTCTCCTCGTGCCTCTGATGTCAGCTGCAGGGCTGTGTGTCCAGCTTGTGGGGCATCACCCCACCCTGGCCTCTCTCACGTGGCTCTGTCTCCATGTGGCGTCCTCCTCTGTATGTGTGTCTCCTCTTGTAAGGACACCAGTCACATGGGAGTTGGGCCCACCTGCTCCAGTGTGACCTCAGCTTGTGCCTTAATTACATCTGCAGAGACTCCACTTCCAATAAGGTCATGTTCACAGGTACCAGGGTCAGGACTTCAACATGTCTTTTGCAGTAGGAGCCCTAACAATGCTGTCTGCATGATACACTGCAGCTTTCTTATTTAAAAAAAAAATTTTTTTTAATTTATTTATTTTATTTTTTGGCTGCATTGGGTCTTCGTTGCTGCGCGCAGGCTTTCTCTAGTTGCGGTGAGCGGGGGCTATTCTTCGTTGCGGTGCACGGGCTTCTCACTGCGGTGGCTTCTCTTGTTGCGGAGCACGGGCTCTAGGCGTGCGGGCTTCAGTAGTTGCAGCATGCGGGCTCAGTAGTTGTGGCACATGGGCTCAGTAGTTGTGGCTCACGGGCTCTAGAGTGCAGGCTCAGTAGTTGTGGCACACGGGTTTAGTTGCTCCGCGGCATGTGGGATCTTCCCGGACCAGGGCTCGAACCCGTGTCCCCTGCATTGGCAGGCGGATTCTTAACCACTGCGCCACCAGGCAAGTCCCTCAACACGTCTTTTTAGGGGACAGAATCCCACCCACAGCAGTGGTTTTTTCAAAGGTTAAAGATCATTCCAGTGTGCAGTTTTTTAGAAACAGCTTTATTGAGGTGAAACGAATGGGCCTCAGTAGATGCACAGTTTAATGTGCAGCTTGGTCATTGTTGACACGTACACAGAGTCAAGGTCACACGCGTCCTCCTCATCCGCAAGTCCCTGCCTGCATTTGTAGCCCTCCCACATCCCTAGGCAGCTGGTCGCTCTGGATGCTCTTGCATTTTCTGGAGTTGTGTATAAATAGAACCATTCGGTCACGTACCCTTTGTTTTCTTTAGGCTCCTTTAACTCAGCATCGTTATTTTAAGACTCGTCCGTGGTGCAGGAGTCAGTATCATTCATTTTACTGCTGAGTCACTTCTGCTTATGGATTTACTGCGTTTGTTGGTTGCCAGTTGAGTGGTGCCCAGCTCTTGGCCGTTTCAGATGAAGCTGCGTGAACATTCGCGTACAAGTCCTGTGCTTTCATTTCTCTCGGGTGGAATGGTGGGGTTGTTTGGTGGGCACACACTTAATATCTGGAGAAACGGCTAAACGGTTTTCCAAAGAGGCTGTACCATTTCGTGTTCCCACCGGCAGCGTTTGAGGGTCCGTTTTCTCCACGTCCTCAGCCACACTTGGCACGGTTGATGTTTTCCAGTTTTGGCCTTTCGGGGGAGTGTACTGCTATCTCCTTGTGGTTTTATTTGCAGTTCCCTCATGACTCACGAAGCTGAGTATCATTTCTTGTGCTTATTTTCAATTCCTGTATTTTCTTTGGCAAATTTACCATTCAGGTTTTTGCCTAACTTTTACTGGGTTATTTCTTATAGTATTTAGTTGAAACAGTGCTTCATATATTCTAGATACAAGCCCTTTGTCAGCTACATATTTTGCAAATGTCTCCTCCCAGTCTGCGGTTTGTCTTCTCATTTTTATAAATGTCTGTTGACAAGCAAAAGTTTTTTTTTTTAATTTTGATAGTTTATTGATCTTTTTCTTTATATAAAGTTTGTGCTTTTTGTGTCCTGTTTAGGAACTATTTCCCAAACCCACAGTGAATAAGATTATTAATAAATATGTTCCATATAAATGTAAAATCATTAATTCTTTCTTTACACCAGCTTGGCCTCTCTTGCCCTTTACTGCTTTTCTGGCTGTGTGAGTCCTCACAGGGCTGCTGTGCAGTTCACAAGAAAGGAAAAGGGCCCTGGAGACCCGTGGCTGGTAATTCGGGAGTTGAGCCAGGGCTGTTCCCTCCCCGTGTGTCTTACGCTCTTAACTACACACTGAAGCTTCACTTAGGTTTTAGGGTAAGGTTTCTTACCTGGAAGGTCTGAATACGCGTGATCATATCTTAAAAGTTAAAAATTTACCAAGGGTGACCTCCTGTGATGCCCGTTGAAACAAAAATGGAATTTTTCTGCCTCGTAGATAATTCATACATGTTTGCCAGAGAAACTATCTAGGTTAAGAAAGCTAAAACTATTATATTTTTGTGCCATAATGAATATATTACTTAAAATTAAGCATTATAAGAATGTCCAGCCTTTTACCTAAAACATTTGTCCTCCTGCCCTGGCATCAGGATGTGGGGGAACGGACAGCGTAGGAATTGACCAGGCATCAGGGCACAGAGGATGTTTGCTTACGTCTGAGCGTGTCTGCTGCCAACTTTAGCTCTCAGTTCTAACAGACAGACAAAACTGGAACAAAACAGAAATTCTGCAGTGGTTTGGAAAATTTTGTTTCTTTCTTTTTTTGCCGCACCTTGCAGCATGCGGGATCTTAGTTTAGTTCCCCAACCGAGGATGGAACCCGAGCCCTCGGCTGTGAAAGCGCAGAGTGCTAACCACTGGACCTCCAGGAGTGATTAGGGCTCCGCGCTTTCACTGCTGAGAGCCCGGGTTCCATCCCTGGTCGGGGAACAAAAAAAAAAGAAAAGAAAAAAAAATAAGCCCTTCTGGAAAATTTCAATAACATTTCCAGGTGCAAGGAAATACATTCTTTGTTTCATGGTAAAAGCTAATGTCAGTCATCTTGGCAGTAATGGAGATAAACTGATGTTATGGGTATTTTAAACAACGAGGTTTTATAAAAGTATAGCCAATTTAAAAGATCAAAAATTTTCCTGGATATGGAATCATTCTTTGTGTGGCAGTCAACAAATGCCTTTAAAAATGGATTCAACCGGAAATATCAGCTATTCAACACAAATTGCAGTTTTGGCTCTTCTTGATTTAATGTCGTGCTTTATTTAAAGGATATATTGTCAGGTTATGGGTTTTCTGCATTAGGCGTTTGTGGTTCAGTCTGCATTTGCTAAGGTCCTGCCACGTGCCAGGGATGTGAGGCTGCTTGAAACATTCATTATCTGCTAACATAGAAGTTCTTGTGTGTGGACAACAGACAACAGCGAGATACTTAAAGACCCTGCATCGCTGGAGGGAGGCCCATAGCACTGCAGGAGCAAGTGCGTTAATCCTCTATTGTGAGAAACAGATTACCCAGCACTTAGCGGCAGTGGGAGTTGGCAGACTTTCTGTAAAGGGCCAGATGATAAATGTTTCAGGCTTTTGTTGACCTTCTGTCAGTGTCACAACTGCTCGGCCTGCAGTTGTAATGTGAACACGGGCCGTGGAACATGTGAGTGAATGTGTTGCTAAACTTAATAAAAGCAGCCGGGGAGCCAGATCTGACCCGTGGGCACGGATTTGCTGACGGCAGGCCTGTGATCACCATCGTTGGTTATCTCCCGGTTGCTGTGGGTCAGGAATCCAGGTTCAGCTCAGGCCAGCGCCTCTGGCTGAGGGTCTCTGAGTCAGGGCTGCCTCTTCTCGAGGCTGGAATGGGGTGAGTGGCCCCAGAGCGTTTTGTAGCCTAATTCCAGAAATGACTGCCGACCACCTCTACTGAATTGTCTTCATCAGGAGCCCTTCAGCGCAGCGAGTCCAGCCCACACCGGGGAGGGAGCCGTTACACACAGGTGCGAATACTGTCAAAGACAAAATACCCATGACGCCTGGTAGAGAACAGGAAGGACCACCAGGATGGATGTAGGGACCCCTGCAGTGGGGCAGAGAGACGGGGCTCAACTCCGAATCCACCAAGGAAAACGGGGGATTCACAGCGAAGGAGCAGGCGGGGGTCAGCGGATGGAACGTTACTGAGAGGGAACATCCAGGTGGAGGGATTCTGGCTAAACCGACCTCCCAGGATTCCTGCTGAAGACAGGCCAGGACATCAGACGTTGCCTGGGGGCGGGGTGGAGGCCGAGGAACCAGTCAGATACAGAGGGCCATCTGATCTGCAGGTAGGGGATTCTGGCCAGGCTGACAGAGCAGGATTCCTGTGAAACTGGACGCTCAGGCGTCAGGGCCTCGTCAGAAAGCTCCGCAGGGAGTCTTTGGGGGTGCCTGGAGGTGGCCTCCCCAGGGCTGCCGCAGGGGGTCCCGGAGGAGAGGCAGTGGGTGCAGTGCAGGGAGATGAGACCCACGTGCCCACCGGCTCTGCTGTCAAGTCAGCCTGGGCTCCTCTTGGTCCGGAGTCTGTGGCTCTGTCTCTGTCGTCGTCACGGTGCCTCGGCCTCCCGGGTGCATCATTTCCTTCCGTCCTGCTCGTCTCGTCCCCGACTTCTAGTTCCATTTATTACTTTACAGCCGGGCGTAGGTAAACACTTGCTGAATGAAAGCGAAGGAGATCCAGAAAAGAAGCGGACATCTGCAGACAGGATGCCGCAAAGTCGCGGCTGTTCTCCCACGTCCGTGGTTGACCCCTCCTTCGCCCGGTTGGTGCAGGGGTGCTGGGGCTCGCGGCTGCCCCACCCACATGCCCTCATGCGCCCGGGAGCCCCTGTCACCGTCCCCGCCAGGCGGGCGGGCGTCCCGGCTCTGCTGAAGTGCGAGCTGTCTGAGGGCACAGAGGTGTGGGGACCAGGTTTTCCATCACGGTGGCTTCTTGCTAATAGACACTCAGTACAGGGTCAGTGAGTTGCAGGAATAAATGAAGGTCCTGGTACCTTGCTGTTGGCTTCGTGGTTCCTCGTGTCCCCCTGACAGCAGCACGGCCCTCCGGGGCCCATCACACGTCCTGATGCAGAGCCACCCCGTCGAGTAGCTTCCCCGCTGTGACAGCAGCCTCGATCCGCTAGGCCGTCCAGACCTCTGGCCCCGACACCCTCCGCCCTGGCCGGTCTGCCAGCCTCCTCGGGCCATTTAATGCCCTACACACCTCATGGCCACCTTCCCGGGCCAGTTATTCCCTGGACCGATTCCCAATTCACGTAACTCCTAGACTCTGATTGCTGGGTGAACAAGTGATATAAGACAGATTTCTGTCCTACAGCCTCACCTTCTTCCTGGTTACCGCTGGGCAGTCTTCTTCTTTTATTGATTTTTCTATCACCCTCGTTATTGTAACTATTTGAAACCTCCCCCGTCATTGGTTTTCTTCACCTCACCTGCTTTCCCGAAACCACCGAAGCTCAATGGTGTAAGATTTCTCTCTCTGTCCCCCTCGTATTTGTGCAGATAAACTTCACGTGGGGACACGTTCAGGTTTGCAGGGATGTTACGCAGCCAGCACGCGGTTCCTCCCTTGCGTCGGTGTAACTGCTTCCCGCATCCCTGGGGGTCACCCCCTGCCCCCCGCCCCCGTGGGTCTTGCCCGGCCCCTCAAGGGCCCTCCTCCCCGAGCCTCTTTGACCTTTCCCCCTGCCCTCGGTGATAGACGGTCCCAGAAACGCTGTGACTTTGGTCTCTTCTCGCCGAGCCCTCGCAGCCCAGAGTTTGACCCCCCGTCACTGGCCCACGTCACCTCATCAGTCTTGGTTCTGGTGGGGGGCAATGACAGTAGCAGGCTCTGGCTGGCTGAGGCAGGAAAGAATTTTATTGGAAAGAGTTCAGGTTGCTCACAGAATTGACAGAAATGGGCAGATGGAAGAGCCGGGCTCGGGAGGGCGGGAGGCTGGGAGACCCCCCGGCAGGCACCCTGGCCGAGGTCCCAGAGCTGGACTGAAGCGTCCCAGCTGGAGCTCGGTGCTGCCGCCTAAGCTGCTTCTGTCCCTAAAGACGCCTTGTCGGCGGTGAGGTGCTGGAGCCAGGGTCTTGGGCCTGCAGGACCAGGAGGGAGCCCCAGGGGCTCAGGGTCCATGATTCTGGACAGTCTGCTCCTGGACCGGTGGGGCCCGACCTCAGGGCGCAGGATGAGGGGAAGGGTGGTCAGGCTGCAGCAGAGCCTGTGGCCTCCTCCTCAGCTGTGAGGACGTGAGGGGAACGCGGGCGGTCCAGAGAAACCGAGTCAGGCTGAGGAGGAGCTTCCAGAGCTGTGCATGGGCCCAGGTGCATGAGCCCAGGTAGGTGCGTGAGCCCGGATGCAGCCTCGGGCCTCAGGACCAGTGCTCAGGCATCCAAGTCCATGGGGAACGTCAGACGGGGGAGGGAAGGTAGCCTGGCTCGTGCAGGTCTCCGTGAGTAAGCAGTTCACCTCGACACCACCTATGCCTGCACAGCGAGTGCACAGACTGCCTTCTGGATGAGGAGACGTGGGCGTCGCCCCCTGAGCCTTCATGCCGTTGTCTTCCGGGTGGTGACCGCCCAGGTGATGCCCTGTCCCCGCCCCACTCCGTGCTGAAGGTGCTCAGCCATCTGTCTGACTCAGTGTTTTTACCATGACGGCAACGTAAGGTGTGGATTTTGTCCTTGAGAGCTGTTCTTGTTTTTCTGTCCTGTCGCTTTTGCCAGCATCTTACCCTTAGTAATTGATTTGGTGGGTTTTTTTTTTTTTTAATTCACCCCAGAAATTCTTTTTTTAATTAATTAATTAATTTATTTATTTTTGGCTGTGTTGGGTCTTCGTTTCTGTGCGAGGGCTCTCTCTAGTTGCGGCAAGCGGGGTCCACTCTTCATCGCGGTGCGCGGGCCTCTCACTGTCGCGGCCTCTCTTGTTGCGGAGCACAGGCTCCAGACGCGCAGGCTCAGTAGTTGTGGCTCACGGGCCTAGTTGCTGCGTGGCATGTGGGATCTTCCCAGACCAGGGCTCGAACCCGTGTCCCCTGCATTGGCAGGCAGATTCTCAACCACTGCGCCACCAGGGAAGCCCCGATTTGGTGGGTTTTTTTAATTTATCCTTTGAATACAGAATTCTCTTCTGTATCTGAAAGGAGAAAACGGTCCCGTGAAATAATCCTGGTCATTTGTCTCCGTGGTTTAGAGCATTCCCATCCGTGAAGCGCTCCTGATAGAACTAAGTCCACGTGTGGTGCAGCCTCGCAGACGCATGGCTGGAGGGCTAGCTGCTCTTGCTGTTACTCAGTCCACGTGGTCCTCTTCGTTTGTTTGCACTATTCTCAGCATCCGTCTTTTGATGGACTTTCTTAGGAGACTGAGCTCCTTGAAAACGCGATTATTTTGTTCTTTCTCTTTTCCCAGCTTAGTCATGTGACCTGGGCCAGCCTAGTTCTGATGGCATTTTTGCTTTCCTTTATACCATGACGAGAGATTGTTCTGGTTTGCGCTTTGCCGTGCTTGGTGTGGACCCGGGATGGGGCAGGTGCACGTGGCCTCCTGCACGGAAACCCTCCCACCCCCCATCAGCTCCATTTACGAGAGAATTGGAGCCCCGCAGTCAGGAAGGCTTAAGGTTGCTTTTATATCATTTAAGTAATTAAATGTGAAAGACGCAGCGCAGGCGCTGCCCAGAGCTCCGGAGCTTCCCCTGCACAGACCTTTCCTTCCACACCTTCCTGGGAGGTTTGTGGCTGAGGCGGGAGGGAGGGGGGCAGGACAGACACGGCAGGGGATGGGAGAGGACGGCACGGGAGGGGCAGAGGGACCGCTTCTCGGGGCGCGGGTGGGAGCTGACCTGGACCCCCAGCGATTTTATCACGTGACCCGCCACCCTGCCCAGTTTCACGTGTAGGTGTGGGTGTTTCCAGCTGCTGAGTGAGCCCTGTGCCTGTTACTGGATCTGGGCCCTGGGGTCTGAGCATGGCCTCGTGCCTCGATCTGGGTCCAATCAGGAGGGGAAACCCACACAGTGATTAGAAGGAGGAAGGTTCACTGCAACGATGAAGTTCCTGACTCTTACGGGCTGGGGGCCCAGGGCCGGGAAGAAGGGGCAGGATCTGAGCCCGCGGAGGGAGCCGGGAGCCGGCTGGTGGGATGTCCGCCTGGCCCAGTGCCCGGACCGGCTCGGAGCAGAGACCCGAGTGATGCTGTTGAGGAGCCAGCGGGCCTGCCTGAGGTCGGGTGGGGTCGGGCGTGACCACCGCTCCTCCAGACACACAGACCCCCTCCCCCTGAGAAAAGCCAGGGGACTGGCCGAGAGCTTTCTCCCTCAGCCTGCGGAACGGCCTTCAGAAACCCAGATCACCCGGTGCAGGGAGGGGTGCCGGGCGGACCAGAAGAGGGGGACACGCGGGACACACGTGGGCCCTCGGAGAGACGCCGGCCGGTGCCGGACACCACTGTTCAGGCCCCTCACGTCCTCCGACGGTCCCGCGGGGGCACCTAAGGCTCGGCAGCTGAAACATCTAAGGCTCCGGCCTTGCTGTGCACACCTCGTGAAATTTGAAGTGAATGAAAGAAAAGAAAGCTTTTTAAAGTTATCAAAAAAACACGGATTTTGCAGTTCCCCCACTTTGTCTTGTCCCATATTTTTCAAATGTTGCTTAATGTGCTAAAACATACATGAAAACATGTTCTTTGTTTAAAAGAAAAGCAGTGAGACATGTAGATTAAAATTTGAAAGGGTTGTTTTCACTTGAATGAAATGTTTCTGTCCTTTGTCCTGAAATTCTCACGGTTTTTTTTCCTTGAGGAGGGCCGACCTCACAATTAGCTCCATCACGGTCACAAGATAACTGGGCTGGCTTCCTCCCCCCAAGGCCTGCTGAAGGTCAGCTTTCAGGGAGCCGTCCCGGCTGAGTCAGAACTAAAATAAGGACCTAATGGAGAGCCAGAAAGCAAGTGGCGCCGGTGGCCCCCATGGCCGTGGAAGGGCTCGTGGACACACTGCAGGGATTTCCTCGTAAACCGGGCTTTCTCTGAAGTCCACACTCTTGCTAAAAATGCTGCCCTTTTGTATTTGAAATACGAGACCCTCTCAAGTTTGTCTGTTTTGGTCAGGACACAATAGATCCCGTAAAAAGGATGTTTCGGGGTGAGACGGTGTGTTTGTGGATCACAGTATGAGTGCCAGGGAGAAGTGACCTGAGAGTGGAGGGCTGCTCCAGGGGCGTTTTCCCATGGAGACGGCTAAACACGCAGAGAAAACGGCCCAGCCTGTAAGAGGAATTCTGAGCATGTTCTTCAAGCTGACCGAACCCTGCTTGTTTGAGTGACCGTGGGGACCCAGTGGGAGGGAACCTGGGAGCCCAGTTCCAGATTCCAGCCGTGATGACAGTTCGCGGGGTGGGGGCAGTTTCTTTACTGAGGGGATGAAACCAGGCTGAGGTTGTGAGTGAGACCCTTAGATGGAGTCATCCAGTCCCGGGGGAGGGCGGCAGTCTGCCCACCAGCTGGCCCATCCCATCCCCTGCGACTGCACACGGGGCTGGTCCAGCTGGCTGGGAGATGGGGGAGCGTGACGGGGCCAGTGGCGGAGTGTCTCCGTGCGGCTCCGGTCCCTCTGCAGGGTGGAGCAGGGTTAGATCTTCCCAAATCCCACGGCTCCCGGGCCCGCCGGTCAGCACAGGCGGAATGTCAGAGGAGCTTCACAGGAGGATCTGAGCGCCGGGCGGGCCTCAGAGGGCTGGAAGCTCCGGGAAAGCTCGGGAGAAAAGGGCCTGGAGTGTCCCTGTCCGCTTGGGTGGTGTCCTCAGTGCTGGGAATATTTGATCGTCACCAGTAAAGGCGATGGTAAACAACCACGTGGCAACAGCCCTCTCGAGTGTGTGTGGATTTTGACAAAAAAAGGGATCGGGTATTATCAGGCTGTCTCCACACACGGAGGTCTGGGGACGTCCCTCTGGCTTATACACGAGTTAACTCAGATTTTACGCCTGTTTGTGGCCTATCAGGCATACGCCGTACACCTGCTTTAATTAGTAAAGAAAAGTGCACACCGACAGAAGTCAAGTCCTTCTTCATATAAAGATATAAAGACTTCCCCAGACCTCTGTGTGTGGCAGGAATGTGGTGAGTCTTCTCTGCCTTTTGTACACTTTCTGTAACAAGCTGCACCGTGTCTGGGCCGACGGGGTCGGGGAGTCTAGCTCACCCCACAAAGCCGTGCAGTCGGGCCCTGCTGTCCCGGTGCCCCATGTCCCTGCACGCAGGGCTGCCCGCTGCACACATCATTCACCAGTTTTCTGCTATTAAAGATTTTGCCTTTTGCTCCTGTTGATGGAAATAATCAATAAACAATCTAGAACAGGAATAGAAAGGAGTTTGGGGCGTTTTTCTGAGCCAAACTGAGAGGACTCTAGGCCAGAAGACAGCCTCTCAGGTAACTCTGAGGAACTGCTCTGGAGAAGCAGGGTTTTCAGCACAGTTTTATATTTCATCAGAACAAAGAACATTAAACAAGCCAGGGATGCGTTCCTTCAAGGTTTAAAAACAACAGGCCAGCACATACGCAGTGAGTCAGCGTGGCCTTGGCACCTGGGGAGGGAGGCTTATCATCCAAGGAGGGCCAGCACTGGCGTCCCGGAAAGGGGGGCATTTCATCTTTACATTAACAAGGACGCTCTTTACTTCTGGTCACTGCGCACTTGTCTTTAATAATGAAAGCAGACGTACGGCGTATGCTTGATAGGCCACACACGGGCATAAAGTTTGAGTTATCTTGTGTATAAGCCAGAGTGACTTCCCCAGACCTCCGTGTGTGAGGTCGCCTTCCACGCTTCCCCGTCCCCCTGCTGCCCGGGCTGGGCCTGCACAGCAGGTGACAGGTGTGCAGCTCCCTCATTTCCACTGGGTTGGAGGAGGTGTGCAGCCGAGTCTCTTCACTCTGGCCCCTCGTGGTGGATGATTTCCTTCCCTGCAGCCAGGAGCTGGGAACAGTTTAACGGACGGGGCAGACGTCCTGGTAGCAGCAGTGCCCTGTCCCTCCCGTCCGTTGGAGGGAACGGGGCATTTGTGCAGGACGGGGATGTGAGAAGGACCTTTCCAGCACCGGTATCTTTACTGCATGTCACGATTGTTTTGTTTTCATAGGAGAGGAAAATCAGAGTAGGTTTTCCATTTGAGTGAAATAGAGAAACAGTGAAAATAGCTGGTTTGCCATCCCCACACTCCGCACGCCCCGGGTTCCTGTGGATAGAGGTTGGAGAAGCTCCTGCCAGGCGCTGGGGTCACATCCACACAGCGACTCTGCCTGTGTGACAGGGGCAGCATTAACAGCACGCTTCCTATGTCAGGACCCGCTTTTTACAGGCAGTCGGTCAACATGTTCAGCCACGTAGATGAGAACCTACTGTAGAGCACAGGAAACTCTACTCAGTACTTTGTAATGACCTATATGGGAAAAGAATCTAAAACACAGTGGATCTATGTATATGTATAACTGATTCACTTTGCTGTACCCCTGAAACTAACACAACGTTGTAAATCAGCGATACTCCAATAAAAATTTTTTTTTAAATGTAGATGAAATATTTGATAGTGGTGCATGTAATTCAGTTGTTGCTGTTTGAGGGAATTTGAATTTAAAAGGTGCCAGTTATTAAGAAGTTGGGGTTTTGACTTTGCCAGCCATGCCCAGGCTTACACTCAGTGTTTGAGCTGGTGGAAATAGCTGCCCTTTCTTGGTCTGTCGCCTCTGAGCAGGTTATTTGTCTTGGGCAGGGTGTTTCCTCAGGGGCGGAATTTGTTCTGGCTGAAATCATGGCGTTAGCTAGGTCGATGGACTTGAACCCTTCTGTGCAGGACACGGGAGTGGTCAGCTCAACAGCAGACGTGCTGCGTGTGGTTTGGCATCTAACACGCAGTCAGGCACACTCAGCCAGGGTCCCAGGCCCTGCCTGCTCTGGTCTGAGTGTTTGCGCACCCGCTCAATTCATGTACAGAAGTCCTAACCCGCGATATGGTGCTAAGAGGTGATGAGGTCGGGGGGCGGGGTGAAGGTCTCGTGAACGGGACGCACAGAGCCCCTGCCCCTGCGCTGTGTGTGGGCTCAGCGAGGAGGTGCCGGCCAGGACCCAGGGGAACGGGAGAGTCCTTACCGCACACGGCCGCGCTGGTGCCTTGGTCTCGGGCTTCCAGCCACCAGGACCGTGAGACATGAATTTCTGTTGTGTATAAGCCACCTGGTCGGTGGTGTTTGGCTACAGTGGCCCTAAAGGACTGAGCCACTGCCCAGCATACAACAAGTCTCTCCACTCTGGATGGACGTCTGGGGTCCAGGCCTGTCCTGGGGGATCCCCCAGAGATCCAGGTCAGCCTTGGTGAGGAGGAGGCCTGAGCTGGTGATGGAAACTCTGGGGAAGAACCTTTGGGAACCCAGGACCCAGGAAACCACCTTACAGGCCCACTGTTCAGAAAAAAATGGCTTTGGGATGTTTTATACAACAGCTTCCCACCTGCTTCAAGGGCTGTTTTGCTGCGCTGTATGGGCCGCAGTGATTTCAGTCAAGGGAGTTCAGATAAATGTTTTTCTTATGGTTACAATCACAGTCTAAAAGGATTGTTTGCATTTCTAAGAGTGACATTATTAAGTGCCAGAAATGGGTTAAAAGTAACAAAATGCCTGGCTATGAAAATTGAGCAATGGTGTTTACTTGGCCTCAGATTACCCCTTGCCCTCTTGGAGAAATTACACGCGTCTTTGAGCTCCACTCCGCATGGCTGGATGGAGACGTGCGGGACCAGCCGACGGTCCTGTGCAACCCTTTGGGCGTGTGGTGCCCTGACCAGTGGATGCCGCGTAGTCACGGGTCTGCCCTCGGCTCCAGGGCCCGGGGAGAGACGCACTTGTCACCTGCATGAGCGGTGGAGGGAACACGTGCATCCCTGGGCAGCTCCTGCCACACGTGGACGCGCCTGTGTGCTGAGCGGGCGCCTCTTACGTACCGGTTAGGTCTGTAGAATCGTGAGCACGTAGCAGAAGTTCCGTATGTTCAGATGTGACACGTGTGATGTAAGGAAGTTACTCGAGCAGTTACTTTTTAAGAAGCTGAGACCCCAACAGAAGGGCTGCCGAGGCCGGGCGCCCCCCCCACCCCCCCGGGATGCCCTTGGGGCCGAGGCGACCATCCATCCACTCCTCCCCATCAGCCGGTGGCCCTGCAGCCTCGCCTCTCGCTCCTGTGTTGTTTGAGCATGAGGGGCGCGTGGAAGGCACAGGGACTCCCCTCTGCCCTGAGAGCTTGTCTGCGAGAACCAGCTCCTGGGACGAGGCCGGCAGGGGGAGATGTGTGATGAAGGGCTGCGGCTCTTCCGTCTCCTCCCTTCAAACCTCAGCCTGCCCCTTGACCCAGCTCCCAGTTAGGCTACACCTCGGTGATTAAAAAAATGAAAGGAGGAAAGAATGAGATGCGGCAGATGTAAGCAGACGGAGCCTCGTCTACCCCTCCGCATCTGCTGCGGTGCCCTTGTGCTGATGGGCAGAGGGCACCTGGGCCTTGGACTCCGGTGGCAGGTCGGTGTCTCTGGGGCGACTGTGCGCCCTCGTCAGCGCGGTTCCAGCTGGAGGGAGAGGAAACCGGGAAAAAGGAGGGTCTCCTCCTGCTTCGCCTTCGCACAGTGTTCCCGAAACAGCAGAGCTTCAAGAGCGGAGGGACTCTTTACGAAGCTTCCAGCACAGTCTGAGAAGGACCTCGTGGAGGGTGTGGAAGAGTTAGTAGCTGGTGGGGAGGAGGGTCGGGGCGCGTCTCCTGTCCAAGCACAGCCTCTGGCGGCTCTGTCCGTGGAGAGATTGGCGAGCCTGGCTGCATTCAGGGCGCCGGGGAAACAAAACACACAACAGACCGATTTGCCCTGATCGCAACCTCAACTCTCAGCCTTGGTGATCAAGAATCAAGTCATTCTTTAGTGAGCGCTTTAGTTCATCAAAGGCACAGTTGAGATTAGTAGGACAAACACAAAGTAAATAGTAAGACACCTTCCTGTTCATTCTATACATCTCTGTAGCGTTTGAATTTTTTCCCAAATAACATGTATTACTCTTTTTCCCTTCTGTCAGTATGATTATCTGGTGGAGTGACATTTCTGACTTCTTTTTTGTACTTATCTGCGTATATGTGAACTTAATACATATACATAATAAAATTGGGACTACACACCTGTTAGAACAGCTAAAATAAATAATGATAACACCAAATGCTGGCGAGGATGTGGAGGAGTTGAATCTCTCGTGCTTTGCTGGTGGGCATGTACAGTGGTACAACCACTCTAGAAAACAGCTTGGCGGTTTCTTAAAAAACTAAACGTACCCTTCTCATACAACTCAGCAATCTCGCCCTGGAACATTTATCCCAGAGAAATTAAACCTTATATTCACCCGGAAACTTACCCACAGCTGGATTCACAACAGCCCGAAACCGGAAGCTACTGAAGTGTCCTCCAGTGGGTGATGGTTAAACAAGCTGTGGTGTGTGCACACCACAGAATACTACTCAGCAGTGGAACGAACAGGCAATCCGCATATGGACAACTTGGTGGGTCTCACGGGCATTTGCTGAGTGGAAAAGGCCAGTCTCAGACCGTCACAGGCTGCGTGATTCCCTCTGTGCAGCTGTCTTAGTCAGCTCGGCTGCTGTAACAAAAATGCCATAGCTGCATGGCTTAAGGAAGGCTTTGTTTCTCAAGGTTCTGGGGCCTGGGAAACTCAAGATCAAGGCTCCAGCGGATGCTGTCTGCTGGGGGCCCATGTCCTGGCTGGTGGGCGGCTGTCTCTGGCTGTCTTCTCGCCTGGGTGTCTCTGACCCCATCCTGGGGGATTAACGCCCCTCCCTCATGACCTCATTCGACCCTGGTGACACCCCACAGGGCCATCTCCAGACCCCGTTGCCTTGGGATTAGGCTGTCAGTATGAATTCTGGGGACACAGACATTCAGTCCACAGCAAAAACATTCTCTAAATTACAGTTACGTGGATGGAAAACAGACTAGGGTGTTGCTGGAGGGTGGGTGTGACCATCAGAGGGGACGTGAGAGAGGTCTTTGTGGGGATGGAAAAGCTCCAGGTCTGGATGGGGGTGGCGGTTACACGAATCTACAAGGTGTGACAAGGTGACACAGAACTGTACACACATCGTGCTGGCGTCAAGAGTCCTGGTTTTGATTGTACATAAGATGTAGTCATTGGGAAGCTGTGTGAAGGGTACAAAGGTCTTCTCTGTACAATCTTTCTAACTTCCTGTGACTATAATTATGTCAAAATAAAAAGTTTAAAATGTGATTGCAGGTCCTTCACATTATCTTTAATTCCTTGCTGGATGAGAGACTTCATTGCGTCGTGTGTTCAGGAACCATCAGCTTCTCCGCAGTCCTGCTTTCCTGTCTAGTAGAGATGGGACTAGTCGTTATGGAGGGAATGAAATAATTGGTTACGTTTTTAGATGTGCCAACAGCAGCTGATTTTCATGGTTTTCCAGACCAGGTAGATGGATGATTAGCCCCTTTCACTCACCAACAAGTACCTGTTACGCATCTTTGTGTCTGTGTGTGTCAGTGTATCTGTGAGTGTCTGTGTGTCAGTGTGTGTCTGAGTGTGTGTGTGTCAGTGTGTCTGTGTGTGTCTGTGTGTCTGTGTGTCTCTCCACACCAGCTGTCTCCTTCCCTCTCTATTCCACATGGTCACTGTAAACAAAAATGTTTTAACCATGAGGCTGTTTCTTTCCTGTGTAAAGATGGCGAGCCTCTTGCTCCATCCCCTGCAGGCTCTGGGCCGGGGCCATTCTGACCTGTACCCTGAGATCCTTAGGGTTCAGAGTGGGGAGAGCATGTCTCATTTTCGGCCTCTAGCCCCATTTTGTATGCACTACCCAGCCTTTCTAGATAACCTGTTTTGCTCCCCAGTAATTAGGTGTAACCGTTTTCCCACAGAGAGTTAGCATCTCGTCTCTGGGATCAGACCACCTGGGTTTAAATCTCGACTCCACCACCAACTTACTGGTTATCCAGCTTCTTTGTGCCCTGGTTTCCCCACCTGTACCTCCTGGGGACACGGCAGTGAGCACCTAGGAATGCTGTTTACAGTTCTGGCCGTCATGCTGCGGACGTCTCAGACGCGTTTTGTCTGTTTGCTGATGATTTCATGGCCCTTCTGTCTCTCGTGTGACCTGCTCTGTCAGTCAGTGTGCCTTTCACCTGCTCCCTAGGTTTCCTTTTTTTCTTTTTGATTGATTAAAACACTAAATTTTTTTTTTTAAAAACCCACTAAATATAATTTCAGCATCTTATATAACCATGTAGGCTTAAATTTTTTTTAATTTTTAAAAAATTATTTTCTTGACGTTTTAAAATTGAAGTATAGTTGTACAATATTGTTTAAGTTACAGGTGTACAATCTAGTGAGTCACCATTTTTAAAGGTTATACTCCATTTATAGTTATTAGAAGATACTGGCTGTATTCCCTGTGCTGTGCAGTATAGCCTTGTAGCTTATTTGTTTTATACGTAGCAGTCTGTGTCTCTTAGCCCCCCGCCCCTGCCTCCCCCTCCCCCCTTCCCTCTCCCCACTGGAAACCACTAGTCTGTTCTCTGCATCTGTGAGTCTGCTTCCTTTTTGTTGTGTTCACTAGTCTGTTGTATTTGTTAGATTCCCAACTGCTCCCCTTGGTCTGGGGGGAGGCACAGGGGTGCCGGGAGGTCGGTTTGCAGAGATCGGGCCCCTTTCACTGCCCCAGGGCACCGTGTCCTCATCGCTTCACGGCTGACCCTGGTGCGCTGGAGCCGACAGGGGTGTGGAAGGAGCACAGCGAGCCTGCAGCGCATCCTTTATCCTTTATCTTTTATCCGTGACAAAGGCCCAGAAGGACTGGCTGCCTTGGTTACTGGCTCAGCTGGGGCCAAACGGAAGGAGTTGTAACTGGACGCCGGCTCTTCCCCTGCCGAGCCTGGGACTGAGCTGTCACTTCGCCAGAGTCACGGAGCAGGGTTCATGCCTGCAACCCCGCACAGCTGTTCCATCCGCCCAAGGGCGGCCGGGCCGCCGCACAGCCGGTCCCGTGTGCGCGGGGAAAGTTCCTGGAGCTTCCAGACCCTCAGCGAATCCACGCCGTCTCGGGCACAACTGCCTTGCCCGGAGCTCTTAATGTGAAGGGGCCGGCGCGACCCTGGAGCCGCTGACGTGTGGGAGCGGGGAGGGGAGTGACCGGGACGCCGCCTGGGTGTCGTGCCTCCGTCCGGGTCCCTCCGGTCCCCCGTTCCGCTCCGCGATGGCACTCCCGGGCCCGCGCCCCGCTGCCATCCCGGAGGGCGAGGAGGTCCCCCCGGCGGCCTGTAACGGGGAACACCGGGCGCCCTGCGGCCAGGATGAGAGGGCCGTGTCCAGGCTACAGCGCAGGCACAGCGACGTCAGGGTCTACAAGGAGTTTTGTGACTTCTACATCAAATTGTGAGTGCCCCTCCCAGCCCTCTCCTGGGGCTCGAGTTCCCTGCCTTGGGCTTTGACACCACCCCACCTTCAGTGGGGCCTCCCAGGGTGGAGGGGGCGTCCAGCGCTGCCTTCAGTGGCTGCCCGTGCAGCCCTGAGGTCTCCCTGTTGGGAGCTGGGAGTGCCTGGGGCCTCCAGGGAGTCATTAGCCAGGAGGAGCGTTTAACGGGCCTGAGTCTCTGTTTCCACCCATCCCTTCACTGCGCTTTTGCAACAGATGTTGCTTCTCTTCACAGCTACTGAGGAGCTCTGTTTAAGACTAATTGGGCAATTATAATTACACTGTAACCAAAATACTTGGTAAACTGTCAAGAGGCTTTTAGGGTTTACATTTCTGCACTTTAACGCTGGAGGTTTTGTTTCGCACGCTTTGATAAACGAGGCACTTGAACAAGGGAAAGCTCGAGGTTTTCTGTGTGCAGCTGATGTGTGGAAGCAGGTCGGCCAAAGCAATTCTGACCGGACAGTTACAAAGGCTTTTCTGTTCCCCGAGGTGTACGTTTCCTGACAGAAAGGAAAAGGAAAAGGAAAAGGAAATCCTTTTCTGAAAAATTAGCCTATTAATTATAACTAACCAAGTGACAGCTCTATCATCCCTGACTTTTAATAAGTAGCTTCTATCATCTGTGTTAACTGTGACAGTCGCTGTGGAAAGAATGTGTGTGTCAGTTTCCCATCCAGGGGATGCTGGCCATTGGGGACACTGTGCCTGCAGGGTCGGAGGTGTATGGGAACTCTCTGTATCTTCCACTCAGTTTTGCTGTAAACCTAAAACTGCTCTAAAAACAGCCCATTAAAAAAAAAATACACGGTGCCAGAGGGTCAGAGACAAGAGAGGAAGGGAAATAATGTAAACAGTTGAGTAGGTGGGTGAGACTATTGGTTGGTTGGTTGTTTTCCTGGAAGTTTCCTCTAATGTTCTGTTTCTTTTCTTCTCCTGCTTGTTATTAAAATGAGTACTTCTTCAAAAATACATATTACTTTATCTCTAAAACTACTTTATTTTTCCTGTGTGTTGGGAAAACTTGTCTGTATAATGTGTCTATCTGTTTTCTAACTATTTGAGTATTTGAACTTGAATGTAAACGGTCTATAGTGTAATGAGTATAAATAGGTCAATGATAAACATTTTGATCTTGGGACCCGTTTACATTCTTAAAACAATATTGAGGTCTCCAGATAGCTTTTGTTTTATCAGCATTTACTGTATTAGAAAATAAAACTGAGAAAAATTTTAAGTATTTATTAGTTCACTTAAAATAACAATAAGCTCATCACACATTAATAATATTAATACATATTAATATTAATTAAGTTTTTATGAAAAATGTTTCCAAAATGAGAAAACTTGGGGAGAAGAGTGGCATTGTATTACATTTTTGCAAATCTCATTAATGTCTGTCTTGATAAAACTGTTTCACCTGCATTCATCCTTCTGCAATATGTTGTTGTTTCACATGACGTTTATAAAGAACATGTGGCCTCCCACAGAGATGTGGGAAAAGGGAGGACATTTCCACCCCGAGAGGGTCACTGATCTAGGAAATCATGAGTCAGGATGTTCCAGGATTTCTTCTTTTGTAGCTCTCTTGGGGTTCTACTAAAATCATTGAGAATTTGGTGACTCTTTTGAGAAAGTTTTAAAGTAATAATAATGCTTCATATTTGAGTAGCATCTTCTGGTTTCCAAAGTGGTTTTATATACTTGTTCTTATTTCGTCCTCAAAGTGGTCCTAGGCCCATGGGGGCAGCTGTGGGCTGAGCACACCTCGTCAAGGGACGCCTGTGGATGCTGGCCGCCCCTTTGGAGAAGGGGGGCAACAAGCCTTTCCAGAGCTTTGATAAAACTACCACCGTTCGTCTGGCTTATGGCAAAGCCAGGTGTCGAAGGGAGTTGATGGGTTTTTCTCCCTGATCCACAGTAATTTTGCAGTGACAAAGTAGAAAATTCAATTTAGTATGAGACTCAGGTCAGGTTTGCCACAAGCAGTGAGGCTGCCTCCCTTCCTTCCTTTTCTGGTGGCGTTTTAATTGAGTTTTGCTTGGGGTGGGGTTGTGAACATGGCACTTCTGGTGGGGTGTGAATACCCCAGGGCAGGATACTGCTGGGTGAGAGCTCTAGGGGAAGAGGGCGGGGTTGTCTTCCGCTGGGGTAGGCGGGGGTGAAGCATGCGCTGTGCCAACCTTGCTAAGGAAGCAGTGAGATGTAGGCTGAGATGTAGGCTGTGACGGGACGGGGCAGCCCGTCTGCCTGCGGGAGGGACCCCCCGCCCACCTGCCGCATGGGGGGCTGGGAAGGTTCGGAGGACGTCGGCGATGACTACCCCAGGTGGGCTGACTGGGTGTCTGGGTGGAGAGAAGCTGCCCCGGGGCCGGCCACAGAGCAGAGCGTGTGCTCTGAGTGGGGTCTGGATATCTGAAAATAAACTTGCAAACCACGAAGCTGGCTGGGCCAGTGCCTGCTCTGCCTGGGGACCTTCCCACCTGGAGGCCGTTCCTTTATGTGAGATTCAGAGTAAGCAGCGGTCTGGTCACGGGCTTGATTGGATGCTTTTCCTCCAGGCTGCACAGGGTTGGGTGGGACGTGGGCCTTTACTGGAAGCGCCCGCGTGTGCTGGGGTCCAGGGGGACCCCGGCCCGGACTCACCAGCCGGGGTCTCGTAGAGGTTCCTCTCACATCCTCTCGAGCATTTGACGTGACACCGTCATCTGGTTGTGACTCGTGGGCGGGGGACCTGGATTCTGGGCCTGTGTCTCCCGTGAACTGGACAGCTTTGCAAGGTTGGGCTCGTTCGTCCCTGAACCTGCACTTCACCATCTGTAAAACGATCTTCAGAGTGGAAAATTCTGTGCTTTTAAGATACATTTTGTAATATTAGTGTTCAACATTTGTCTTCCCAATTGGATTATAGGGCTAAGGCGTTTGGCGGATTGTAGAGCTACTGAAGCTGCTTTCGGCAGGCCCTCACGGCGGGTGCGAGGGGGCCTGCGTCTGGCCGGGCCTTCGGCGTGTCCGGACCCACGTGGGGGGGACTTAATGAGGCCGCTTGTCAGGCTGTCGGCTCAGCCCTTGAGGCGGCTCTCGGTGCCCCCTGCGTCCCTGCCTCCTGCAAGGTGGTGTGGGTGCGCTCGTGGGCATTTGGCAGGGGGTGCAGGAATGTCGGCGAACCAGAGGGTCTGCACCCCGGACGCTGGGTGGGGTTGAGACCTTGGGTCGCAAGCGGGAAACGGGCTTTATGGACAAGATACGATTGCTGTGGCCTCAGACTGAGCTCCCGGGAAGGGCCGCGTCCGTGACCTGTGTCCCTTGTGTGTTGCAGCAACATGGCCAACGCCCTGGCCAACGCCAGCTGTGAGCGCTGCCGGGGCGGCTTCGCGCCCGCCGAGAAGATCGTCAACAGCAACGGCGAGCTGTACCACGAGCAGTGCTTCGTGTGTGCTCAGTGCTTCCAGCAGTTCCCCGAGGGCCTCTTCTACGAGGTGGGTGCCGGCGGGCAGCAGCCACAGGCGGTGCGCGAGGGCGGGGGTGGCCCTGGGCCGTGACGCTGGCGGGTCCCGGGGGCTCGCCCGCCCGCCCTGCGGGTGCTCCCCGCCCCGCCCCAGCACGGCCCGCTTCCTCTGGCCCCACGACTCCCAGCACCTGTGTCCTAAAGGGGCTCTTGTTTGGGGGGGAAGGGGGCACCCCCTCCGTATCCAGCTCTTCTCTGTGTCTCCTCTTCTTCCCCAACACTTGTTCTCCCTGATCCTGTGGTGTCACCACGTGGCCCGCGCTCGCGTGTGTTCATTCTGACCAGTCCTGAAACCCCCTTCTCACGTCTACTTTGGGGGGGCTGGTCTAGGGATGACTCCGAGCTGTGAGCGAGGACGACAGTGTGTGTGTGTGTGTGTGCGCGCGCGCACGCGTGTGATCACCTCCTTACGCATTTGCACGTGTCTCTCTATGTGATAATACATATACGTAGAGTTATGTGATACCCAGAGATGGCCACTGTTTGATTTCTCCTTCTCCTTCTACCAAGCAGATTTTAAACTTTTCTGTTTTACAGGCCATTCCTGAGGAAGGAACGGTGGTTTTTAAAGGTCATTAGTAAGTCAGTTGTTGGCCAACTCGACAGCATTTTCCCATAGAAACAGTACCCCTGGGAGGGAAGCTCCCGGCCAGCCTGCGGCACAGCGTGTCGGGACACAACTCAGGGAACACCATGTTATTCACTCAGACGCATTTTTCCAGCTCCTGCTGTGTCCCAGAAACACACGTTCCCTACGACAGAAACCCGTGCAATTGGAACGAGAATCTCGCTTTCCGTGAAGGGCGATGGCTTTCGGGCTGGGAACGGCAGGGGACAGTTTGGGGGCTGAGCGGAAGAGGGGACCCAGTGACCCACAGCCGGAGGGTGGGGCTGCCCTGGGTGCCGAGGAGGGTGAGGGGAGCAGGAGGAGAGGGGGTGGGGCGGGGGCTGAGGTCTCACGAGGCTCTCCAGCCTCTAAGCCGGAGCAGGGCGGTCAGACCCAGAGCACATTTACGGGGCTCCAGGGAGCCTGCCCTCGAGCAGACATTGGTCTCCACACCCTGGAAAGCCTTTTCTTCCTTGAGGCCCAGAGAGGCTGAAATGCCCTTGCTGACAGCAGATTAGTGACATAAATGGGATTAGAACCTAGTTTGGTCCTCTAATATCCGATATGGTGTTCTTTCCCTGACATACTCTTTTCAAATCTAAGATCTTTTTATTGAAATGAGTAATTATGACAAAGGGCTTAGGAGAGAGATTCCAGGGGAGCAAGAGAGAAGAAAGGCAGGCTCTGTTTTGCAGACATTTTTCTTATTTCCATGCCCCGCTGTTCCCTCTCTGTCGCCTTCTCTTTCCCATGCTGTGCGTCTGCCGGCCACATCGTGCAGCAGGCCCGGGTGATGAGCGCGAAGCAGGCGGCACGTGCAGTGCCCGTCGGTTAGCCGGCCCCGGCCACGCTCCAAGCAGGGTCCCCGTCCTCGCACTGCTGGCCCTCTGTGCTGGATGGCGCTTTGCTGTGGGGCGTCCCGTGTGTCGTAGGGTGTTAGAAACGTCCCTCGTCTCTCCCCTTACATACCCAGTTGTGACAACCGGAAGTACCTACCCACATTGCCGGCTGTCCCCTGGGGAGCACAGCCACCCTCGGCCGAGACCCGCTGCACTGACACCTCTTCCCGTAGGTAATGAACTTCCCCGTGCTGGCAGCAGGTTGGTTCTCAATGGCTCGTTCCCCAGGCCGTGTACGCAGAGCCCTGCTCAGAGCAAGACCTCCTCGTGGTCCGTCTCTAAGAATCTGACTGCAGTCAGAGTGGATTCTTGTGCCATAAAATGTACTTAGAAAGTATTTCTAGAAAGAACTCACTTAAGAAAGACCCTAAAGAAAGCATACGCCTTCTTGTGTAAATTGGCACAGGGAGATAAGTACAGGCAGACCTCGGATAGTGTGGGTTTGGGTGCAGACCACCCAACAAAGCGAGTATTGCAATAAAGCGAGTCGCACGAAGTTTTTGGTTTCCCAGAACATAGAAAAGTTATATTTACACTATATGTAGTCTATTAAGTTACAGTAGCATAATGGCTAAAAAACAACATACACACCTTAGTTAAAAACAATGCTGTTGGGGGCTTCCCTGGTGGCGCAGTGGTTGAGAGTCTGCCTGACAATGCGGGGGACATGGGTTCGGGCCCTGGTCTGGGAGGATCCCGCATGCCATGGAGCGGCTGGGCCCGTGAGCCACAACTGCTGAGCCTGCGTGTCTGGAGCCTGTGCTCCGCAGCCGGGGGCGGGGGGGGGGGGGGGGGCGTGATAGTGAGAGGCCCGCGCACCGCGATGAAGAGTGGCCCCCGCTTGCCGCAACTAGAGAAAGCCCTTGCACAGAAACGAAAGACCCAACGCAGCCAAAAATAAATAAATAAATAATTAATTAATTAAAAAAAAAAAATAATGCTGTTGGAAAAATGGTGCCGACAGGCTCGCGGGAAGCAGGGTTGCCACAAACCTTCAGTGTTTAGAAAACACGCTATCTGCGAAGTGCAATAAAGTGAGATGTGCTTGTACGCATCCTTGGGCAGCTCATCACTCAGCTGTAACGAAAACATCGTCGTCATTTACCAGAAGCCAAGACACACTTTCTGTGTAGTAACTAGAACTGCTCCCCACACTGAAATTCAGTTTTCTCTTTTTGAAGATTCTACTTCTACATTTTAATTTTAAATAACTTTTAATTACTAATGATTATAAAAGTTATCCATCTTTTTTTTTTTAATATAAATTTATTTTTGGCTGCGTTGGGTCTTCGTTGCTGCGGACGGGCTTTCTCTAGTTGCAGCGAGCTGGGGCTGCTCTTCATTGCGGTGCGCGGGCTTCTCATTGCGGTGGCTTCTCTTGTTGCGGAGCACGGGCTCTAGGCGCGTGGGCTTCAGTACTTGTGGCTCGAGGGCTCTAGAGCGCAGGCTCAGTAGTCGTGGCGCACGGGCTTAGTTGCTCCGCGGCACGTGGGATCTTCCCGGACCAGGGCTTGAACCCGTGTCCCCTGCATTGGCAGGCGGATTCTTAACCACTGCGCCACCAGGGAAGTCCCCGAAAGTTATCCATCTTTCAACTTTATCCATATCGGAAGACAGTGATCAAGTAAGAATAAAACACTGCGTGTGATTCATGATCCTTACTTTGGTGTTGCGGTTAAATCTTGAGAGAGAAGCCTGTCTTCGTGGGCTGTCAGTTTTGCCCATCATTCTCCAATAACGTGGAGAAGTGTTTGTAAAACGGCCAAGTCACAGGCGGTTGATTAAATGCCATTTCCAGGGGGAAACACCCATTTGGCCCCCAGGCCCTGACACTGTGTGTGGCCATGACACCACTTCCTAAATCTCATTTTGTGACATCAGGGATTTCCTCCAAAAGGATTATCTTAATTTTTCCCCAAAGGAAATGGTTTGTGAAATAAAGGGGAACCAACAGTTCCAGAGTGACGTGATTCCAGAAAAGTTACCGACAGGATGGAGCGGGGGAGGCCAGGCAGCCTGCCCAGCTCGGCTCAGGACACCTCACCTTTCTCTCTCCTTAGTGTGAATTCCCCCAATATGACCCCCGCCCCCCCATCACAAATGCATAACAGGAAAGACCCATTTGTGGTGAGTGATTTAGTGGGAAGACTTTACAAAGAGGTTACTTCCCTCGTTTCCTCTAATATGGAAGGAATCATGATTCCTCAGGAAGCTGGACCCTGGGGGCAATGCTGGTGGGCAGGAAACCTGGGAAGACTTCTCACATCTGCATGTGGCTGGAGGTGAGACCATCAGAACAGTTTCAAATTCTGAGCTTTCTTTAAAGCGGCAGGATTCTTCTTTTCCCCCAAAGAGAATCTTCATGGAACTCCAAACCAAACTTAGAACCATTAAAAGCAGGGCTGTTCTTGGCTAGGGTCCCCTCCCCATCCTGGCGGGTCCCAGGCTTCTTTGGCATTTTGTTAAACATTGCGAATTTGGAGCATTAATTTTTCTTATTCTACAGGCTTGTTCTATGATAAACCAGTTCTGGGTTGTACCTAGAAAGACAGTATTCATGGAAGTTTGAGTCTTCCAACTTGATGCGTTCTGACTTTTCTTCATTTCACACCCTAGAGTTTTACTTTGGATCAGCCTCCGGCCTTTCTCCTGCGCTCAGAAATCGAGCCATAGTATGTCTGATCATTTCTACATGCTTAGAAAAGAGGCACCTCGTTCTAGCAAAAGAAGCTCTCCCTTTGCAGAAGTCTTCATTTGGGGGAGCACACCCCGGGCATGCAGGGGGGTTGCCATAGGGATGGCTTCAAGGGCCCATTTCTGGACCCTCAGATTCTGGTCTCAGGGCCTGTTCATCCTAAAATCGATTTGCCTGATGATATTTTTGTATTCACGATAGCGCTTAGTCCTCGCCCTTGACGAAAGGAAGGGATCTGAAATCTTACTCTGACGAATTGCTCTAGGATCCCCATCAGAAGAGATTTTTGGGGGGGGTCCCTAAACCCACAGGGCTACCCACCTTTCCCGGCCTTATGTATTCTCTTGCTAAGGATGCAGCCCAGCTGAGGAACCGTATTGGGTGTTCTGTATGCAGATAGATGGCAGGTTTGGGAATGTGGGGAGTCGTCGTGTGACAACTGTCTTTTAGGACTTTGCCCTAATCTCGTCCCCTAATTTCAAAAGGACTCATCGTTTTAAGGCAGAGAGAGGCGTGGAGAGAGGCTGCGGAAGGGCGGGCGCGGTGGGAGCCGAGCAGAGCAGGCGTGACGCTCACCGGGCCCCGAGCGGGTCACGGTCCAGCCGGGCTGCGTCCACGGCAGCGTCCTTAAGCCCCACCGTGTCCTGCCCACCTGAATCACAGCTTTAAAGACTTATTCCAGCCACAAGCGGCCCTAAGCTTTTCAGTCTTCTACTAACAAATACAACATATATGCCAACTGCTGGCCTCCTTTTGCTTTGTTTTTTTAAGCAATATGTGTCTTTCCCTGTTCATTAAATGCAGAGTCATTGCTGATCATTTCTTTTATTTTTCTCCTTACACTTGATTTTAATGGGTCTCAAAAGTCTGTGATAGATCTTTGGTCGAGTTATTTCCATCGAAAATACTGATTTTAAAAACTGATAAATTAAAACTGCCACTCGCGCGCGCACAAGCCACAAAACACTCTCCTTCCGAAGGCTTTACGACGCCTTGTTACCATTACCCAGCCTTTCACTAGTAAACTTAAGTGGCAAATTGAGACAGTTTGAGTCTCCTTCCTCCACTGAACAAGACGGGGTGGCAGGTAAAAATTTGATCATTTCTAACTACAGTTATTTCTTCATTTTTATATTATGTTTCTTTAAAAAATTACTGATAAAAGCTCAATATCAGATTTCTATGAATGTACACAGTATACAGTCAGTAAAGGAACATATCTCACTTATAAATAACTTCTGCTTTGGGCTACACGTTACAATGCATTGTGACGGAATATTGAGTAATAATGTATTGAGTTAATATCTTCTGTTTGTAACTTTAAAAAATAGACTCATTAAATGTATCAGAGCTCATTCATTTGAGTTTAAAAATGAAGTAAGACTTTTTGTGGCACAAGATAAATCTGCTTTGCCCGGAATGCCAGTTAAGCTGTAGGGGATATGGTCAATAAATTGAATGAGCTAAATCTGCAGTTAATTTCCATAATTGAGGAGATTGAGTTGACAACTGGAACATCATTAAGTATGGATTTTGATAATCAAACAATATGTGGTTTTGACAAATAACTTGTAAGGAGCTCAGAGATTCAAAGGGACGCATTATATAATTCCCACGACTTATTTACGTGAAAAGGGTACAAGCAACCCCCAAAATAGAAAATAAATCTAGAATTAATGTTGAACCCTGAGTCTCCCAGGGGTCAGTCATCTGTATCCATGGAAGCATAAAATAATGGTGAGGGTAAAGAGTGGCCCTGCTCATCTCATTAGGGTTTGCTTCTCATGTAAATAATTAAATGGTGAATAAAATGTAACATTCGTAACATACCTATGTTTTCATCATTTGTATACCAACAGTCATTGTAATGATAACTTAATCCAGAAGAAAAAGAATGTTAACCCTTAGGGCCTTATGGATTTGGAAAGTAAAACAAATTTTAAAGTTTCACAATACATTTTAATTGCAGAGAAATATGGTAGGATGATCAGTTAAAGACCTTAGTGGAAAAAGTATTGTTGTAGCATAAAACTTTTGGGGGGAAATGAAAGGAAAACAGTTCAAGGAGAGAAATGAAGGATACATTTTCCACCTATAGGAAAAGAATATTTTTTAAAATGGGTTTTGGCCCCATTTAAAAATGTTTACATTTTTAAAAATATGCTAGCACATTTACTGTTCGTAAGTACGTATTTTCAACGTGGGGGGAGGTTTGTACGTCTGTGAACATTTTCCGGGGGGCTGTCTGTGGCTCTTGTCCGATCCCTCCGGGTGGAGCCAGCGTGGAGGAGCTCACCCTTCTCTGGGGGCGGAGGATCAGTTCTGGCCTCAGCGGGTCTTGCCCGTGCCCACACTAGGTGCCGGGAAGGTACCGAAGTGTGTCCGCCTTTACGTATCTCAGGAGGATTACAGATTCTGGGCAGAGCTTTAGTCCAGAAACCTCTTCCTCCAGTCTCCGCAGAAAAATTCCATTCATCCCGGGATTGTTTCCTATTTACGAGCCGGCGGTACTTTCTGTTTCAGTTTGAAGGAAGGAAGTACTGTGAACATGACTTTCAGATGCTCTTTGCTCCGTGCTGTCACCAGTGTGGTAAGTTTCACTGCCGAATGCACGGTGAAAAGTAAGTTTCCTTCAGAACGCCTTCATAGCACGTGCTCATAGGAAGGAAAGCGTGCAGGTGCTTTGTCAGCCCTCTTCCCGTCAGTAATATTAATGACGCTTCTCAGGGCCTGTAGGGTGAAGGTAACCCCAGGACTCACCGGACTTCTGTTCGATGCCCCGTAGGATTCCTTTCTTCCCTGTCAGTGCAGCCCGGGCGGCCTCAGCGGGGACCTTGAGACGCGCAGGGGTGGCCTGCGTGTCACACGGCAGGAGAGACTGGGGACACCGAGTAGCATGCTGACAAGGTTGAATGAAGGAAGAAATTAAGTATGTGGTACAAGAAAACGTGCGGTGGATTTCTGTTTTCTGTGTCCATGACCAGAAAAAACCAAAAAGACCTTCAGGAGAGGGAGAGCCCAGTACCCACTCTGGAAAAGCAGATTCAGAGATGTGATAGACAGCCTGAAAGTGTGGCGGCTACAGAACCCAAAACAAGGACTCAGATGACACGGAAGCACTTTTCTAGTAGCGCTTCGTGCGGGAGCCGCACACATGGGGAAAGGGGCAGGTGTTTTGCCGGCGGCTGAGGGCAGGGAAGCCGCGCTGCAGCCCGTGCGCTCCTCTCCGCAGGGGAATTCATCATCGGCCGAGTGATCAAAGCCATGAACAACAGCTGGCACCCCGAGTGTTTCCGCTGTGACCTCTGCCAGGGGGTCCTGGCAGACATCGGGTTTGTCAAGAGCGCCGGGAGGTAGGAGCAGGTCACCCTGTCACCTGTCGGGCACGGGTGGGCAGAGTGGCGCTCCGCGGTCGCGCGTGCTCCCTGGGGCCGCAGACACGGAGTTGGGGCGTGGGGCCCGGTGTCTGCGGGAGAGGCTACCACAGGGAGTTTCTCAGCCATCAATCTGGTCCTCTGGGAGGGATAAATAACTTTCCGTGTGAAAAGTCGGGGCTCGGTTCTGCTCTGTTAAGCCCAGCGGTGATGTTTAAAGAAATGGTTTCTTTAATTTCTTTTCATAGATATGGGAATCTTTTTTTTTTTTTTTAATTATTAGGAAGAACCTTAGATTTTAAATTTAAGTTTCTAAAACAGTTTTGTCTCTGTCTGTTTAGACATCTGTGTCGCCCCTGCCATAACCGAGAGAAAGCCCGAGGCCTTGGGAAATACATCTGCCAGAAGTGTCATGCCATCATTGACGAGCAGCCTCTGATATTCAAGAACGACCCCTACCATCCAGACCACTTCAACTGTGCCAACTGCGGGTATTGCAGTGTCTTCCTTTTCATTGTACGAATAGAGGGAGCCAGTGATCACACTGATCTACAGTCTTTCTGTTACTCTGGCACCCAAATCGGTTTCCTTCAACTTTTAATCTGGAAAACGTTAAACCTGTAGAAGAGTCAAGAGAATAATACATAGAGAACCGCCATACCCTTCATTTAGTTTCACCAGGCAACATGTTGCCACATTTGTGTGTGTGCGTGTACACATGAATGTATACACATACCTTTAAATAGTCAGCTCATATTAAAATATCCCTAATGATTCCCACAACTGTTTTTCATCACTACGTTCTTCCAATACAGGATCCCCCCACAAACAAAAAACTTACAAAAGTCTTATCTTCGTACGTGCATAACAGGGTGTGACAGAGTGTTATCTTAAATTACATTTGTTACTTTTGCTGTATTTACACCTAAAGGGAATTTTTTTTTTCCTCAAAAGCTCATGATAAATTGTTAGGCTATGAGCTTCGGCATCTGCCATCTAATATAAGAACTTAATGGAAAAGATACTTTACTGTGGTCAGCGTGACCATCCGTGCTAAGTTACGGTAGGGAGTGGAGAGCTGGGGTGAAGGCTGACAGACAGCTTCTTTTGGGAGTTCAGTTTCTACCTTATCTCGTCCTCTTGCCTGTCCTCCCTCGGTTCATTTTTCATGAGCACTTCTAAAGAATCTTTTAAAACCGATGAAATCCATCTTGCTTTGGGGCCATCTCTGTTTATGGACTCAGGAGCCTGAAGATAGTAGTGAACCTAAGCATCTGGTGGAGGAGCGGTCTGAGCATCTCGTTCGTGTATTTTCTGTTAACCTAAAGCTATTCTTAGCAGCTTGCTAGCGAGTGTCAGTAAGCGGAACTAGTCTCCAAACTCCTCGGTTATTTTGGGAAGATAATATCGGCGGGTCTGTCCTCACGACTGGGATCCTCCTCCCCAGCTTTTTAAGGAAGACGAGGGACTCTAAAGTGACAGCAGACAGGGGACGGTAGCTGTGGCCGGCGTGGTGGTGTGTGTCCGGCCTATCAACACTGCATGATGTTGATGTTTGGATACGAATCTGAAGCCTGTTCAAGCCTCTAGATCAGACTACTCTGACCACCTCCAAGGGGGAGAAAAGCAGCTACAGGGGTTGTCGCGGGTTCTCTTCGGAAACCTTCTCGGAGGCACATGGGCTGCACCCGTTGCCTGCCTTCCTGGCGGTGGCACTGCTCAGCTGGTCCCTTTCTCGTGGGCAGGAAGGAGCTGACCGCCGACGCCCGGGAGCTGAAGGGGGAGCTGTACTGCTTGCCGTGCCACGACAAGATGGGGGTCCCCATCTGTGGCGCCTGCCGCCGGCCCATCGAAGGGCGCGTGGTGAACGCCATGGGCAAGCAGTGGCACGTGGAGGTGAGTTCCCTGCGGAGGGGTGACCGGGGCCTTTGCACGCCCGAGGCTCAGGTGCACTGGCGAGGCTGGGAGATGCTGAGGGGCACGTGTGGACCTCATGGAAGACTAAGAACATAGACTCTACATGGCTCCGTGACCTCCAAGTGACGAGGCAAGCAGTGCTCTTGGTTCCTAGATCCTTGAGGGAAGAGGTGTCCTGGTCCAGCCCAGAGATGTGTCCCCACGTTCACCTCTGTCCTCACTCTGTGCTGTCGAGTCAAGGCCTCCGGATGCCTGGACGAAGGCTGGATGCACCACAGGGTCACCTGTGGCCCAAATGACATAAGCACCCCAGGCTGTCATGGATCTCCTCTGAGCTACTTCAGCTTTGGGGTTTTGCTTCACTGTGTAAATAAAACATGGCAATCCAAGTATGACCTAACGCAATTTCTTTCAGCATTTTGTTTGTGCCAAGTGTGAGAAACCGTTTCTCGGACATCGCCATTACGAGAGGAAGGGCCTGGCGTACTGTGAAACCCACTACAACCAGGTAGTGATGGGGCTCGTGGAATACTACACACACTTGTATGAACTTGAGCTTCTCAATGCTTAAGTACAAGGAGAGCTCTGGGAAAATGTACTTTGGGCTATAGCGATTGCTTTTTAACGTTTTATTTGGAAAATCATTTCAGGCTCGCAGAAAGGTTGTAAAATAAAAAATACAAAGAAAATACCTACCTGTTTTACTCAGGTTTACTACCTGCTTCATCATGTGTGTGTCCTGCCCTCTCTATGAAGACGACACTTATGTAAATGCACGTTTCATTATATACAAGTTTATGTACACATATAAACACACGCGTATTTTTTCTGAAGCATTTGATGATGAGTTCCCCATGGTCCTTTACCCCTAAATACTTCAGTGTACATTTCCCAAGAATACGGGAATCTCTTATGTAACCATGGTTATCTGTATTGATTACTTCAGTCTGTCCATTCCAGTTCTGTCACTTGACCCAATCAAGTCCTTCTGGCCTTTTTTCCGCTCCAGAACTGGACCCAGTGTGGGGTTTTCATGCTCCTTCAGCTTCCTGAAATCCAGAACATTTCCAGAGCCTTTGTTTGTTTTTGATCATGATGAAGAGTAAATTCTTTTCATTGTAGGAAGTAAAAACTAGTCAGTGAACTTTTACTGATTCTCTCTCTAGTAATGGCAAATTCTGGGTTTAGGTAGCCAGCTATTTGTTTTTAAGCTGTACAAAGAACTGAAATTATTTATATTAAGTGTTTGGTCTTCTGATGCTTAGTTGTAACACATCTTTACTTTTTTTTTTCTTTTTTTTCATTTTCAGCTATTTGGTGATGTTTGTTTCCACTGCAACCGTGTTATAGAAGGTGATGGTAAGTACCTGCAGGGATTTTAACCTGTAGGGCACCGTTTTGACACAAAAACCCTTGGGTCATGTGAAAATTGAAAAAGGTTGTTTGGAATGTGATGGTTATCAGTTACTTTTCCTCTTTCTTTGCATATTTCCCAAGTATTCTCTAGCAGGGAGATGCTAACTCCTCAGAGGTGGGCTTGTGGCTCGTTTGTGGTGATACTTTAGGCCAGTGCCATAGGGTCGTTACCATAGGAGCGGCTGACCCCAAGACCTCTTCTCCTTCCAGTTCCTCCTTCCGGAAGCTGCAGGGCGTGTTTCTTGGGAGCACTTAGGAAGGGTCCCCTGCACCCTGGCAGTTATCTCTAGGTGTTTCCAGGGCCTGCCCCCTCGTCCCTGATTGATGGGGACGGGAAGGAAGCAGCTGTGTTTGCCAATAGGCGCAGCAAGCTCTGCCAGAAGTTTCCTGGCGAAGTTGCAAACATTCCTGCTTCAGCCTCTGAGCAGAGAGCCTAACTCGGCAAACGCTTTCTGAAACACTGCCCGTGTGCCCTTCACGAAGGGGTGGGTTCAGGAAAGTGATCTCTAGTGCCTTTGGGAATAAATCTCATCCCCGCCCACGGGAGGCGGCTGCCAGAGGAGGGAAGCTCTTGCCTTAGTGTCGGCTTGGCAGACAGGCTCCTGCAGGCCGGTGACTTAGTGTCTGGACTTTGTTTTAATTACCTGCTGTGCTAGGCAAGCCGGGCCGCGCCCGTCACAGCTTGGCGGTTGGGGGCGGGGCTGGGGGGTGTCGGCGTGAAGACCTGGTACCTGCCGTTCGGATGCCTCACGGGAGAAGAAAACATGAACCACCAACACGGGTTGAAAAGGCAAAGGTGATCTTCCCTAAGGGGAAGCCTACAGTTGTGGCAGACAAATGCAGAGCTGGGCTTGTGTGTTCTAACAACGTGATGAGATAAATTAATGAATAACGTCGACCGATCCTGTGAACGTCAGTTAACGGCACGAGATTTTCAGTGCCGTGTGTGGCTCTTCGGTGAGAAAAGCCCTCGAGGAGGGCACCCAGCCCGGGACGGGCGGGTGCGCTGAGTGACGGCCCCCCTCCTGTCCCCTAGTGGTCTCCGCGCTCAACAAGGCCTGGTGCGTGCACTGCTTCGCCTGTTCCACCTGCAGCGCCAAGTTAACGCTCAAGTAAGTCCGCCCTCGGCTCCCGCGAGCGCCGCCACCAACACTTAGGGGGCGTTGTAAAAACATTCGCAGAGTTTAAAAAGAATGATCTGATGCCTTATTTCTTCTCTCTGTTCAGGCCTTCTAAGAGCAAAGGTTCTTCCTTTAATTGTTCCCTGTTTTCTCCTGTTCCTTCTCTGTCCTGCGCAAAGGGATAAGTTTGTTGAAATTGATCTAAAACCAGTCTGCAAACACTGTTATGAGAAAATGCCAGAAGAATTTAAGAGGCGACTTGCCAGACGGGAGAGAGAAGCAAAGGATAAGGACAAGCAGAAAAAGAAAAAGCCAGTCTGTTTGTAAACTTTTCTATCCCTCTGTCATCATTTTCACTGCTTTCTCCTTTGGTTAGTCCTTTAGAATATGTTTTCATTCTGTTTTTGTCTCTTGCTTTTTTCGTTACTTTCGGGCATGTATCTGTAGCCACCAGAGATTGAAATAGAAGCGTTTGTCCCATGTAGAGCTGGTCCTTTTGCCTAATTATTAAAGTTACACACCTTGAGAAGGGTTCACACTTAACACTGGCTTGTACTTCACTTTCGTCCCTGAACCTGTAGACTCTCAGCTCGTTTTTTTAATCACAATATGGTATAGATTTCTTTTTTCTTTTTCCAATGGATTCAAAGGGAAGAATTCTAATCTCCTAATAGATACTGGAAAAGTTTCAAAGTATTCTTGTCTGATAATTGCAGCTTTTAAAATCCTGGTTTTTGGTTTCTTTGCCTAAAATAATATAATTTGATCAATTCCAGTGTTGCATGTTCTAAGTTCTATATTAAACTGAATCCTCTCAGCATGTTTCCTGTCTAAGCAGAGACCCTCTAAGGTACATAATAAGATACAGCACCTCTGGTGTGTGTATGTGTGCTTTCATTCTCTGCCCACATACTACTGGTTATGAACTCATTTTCTTGATGTTTTCAAACTCAATTGTATTCCTGATTTTTATGGGAAATATTTCAATCTTTGAAATTCTCTTGAATTGCTAGCATGATTGTCCCAGTTCCTTCATAGTACCATTGTGTTCTGAGCTCTAAGAGTTTTTTATTGTTTAAAATTAAAGAGGAATTAAAATTCAGATATAAGATTAAAACAACGTAAGGTTTGTTTAGCAGTATCTCTGGGAGCAGGGATAATTTATTTCTTTTGTCAAAAACATGGCGGTTTTAATAGCTTTTGTTCTAAGAAGACTTTGGGAGAACTTTTAACTCAATGGTACTATTTAAATCAAACTGCCAGTTGAAATGTAACATCATTTGAATAACTGTCAGCATTAGGCTCTCTGAAAAACAGTAGAAAATAATTCCCATGTGGTGCTTTAAAATAAAAGATTTTTCACTTTAAATGTGTGGTCAGGAATTAACTTTGTCATTAATGTTGTTCTTTAAAATTATATCAGCAGATATAATAATTTGTCACAGCTGACAGTATATCACTGGACCTGTCCCACAAATGCTTCCTAAACGTAATTTCACAGAAAATGAGCAAGTTGTAAAGTTCTGCATTTGCTCCATTCACAATTAAGGACCCATGATTTCAACGGCGATAAGCCCTCATAACTGTCAGCTGGAGATGCATCACCCATAGCTAGGAGGCCGTCTCAACACCTGTCCACAATTGTTTTACAAGTGAATTGAGAGTGTGTATTGCCCTGGCTTTTTAAAAAGAGTTGAGTTCTCCGTATATACGCCATTCACAGATGTGACCACAGACCACAGGTCACAGGTGTGACCACCTGGTCCACTTGTGCTCTTGAAGAGTGATTTAAAGCTTTCTGTCAGACAGCCAACCAAAATAACCTATATATTATGTTAGATTTTTTTCAAGATGCTTGTTGTTGTTGTGGGGATGGGAGGCCAGGAAAGATGAAACCTCACAGCTACATGATATAAAATACTAAGTAAGATGACTTTGCCTTCAATAAAGAGAGGGTCGTTCAAATTACTGAAATACAGTTCTTTGCTTTGAATGACTGTTCTTTAAAAGTGCTCTCATGGTACTTTAAAATGTGATTGACTTTAATTATCTGAATTTTATTTACATTATATTCCCTGTATACTTAGCACAGACTAAAATGTATCAATAATATCCATTCTGTATTACACAGATAGATGTACAAGATCAATTTACAAGGGCAACTTTCTTCAAATGATATTGTGAATTTTTTATGTTTACCATAATGATTAGAATTGAGATTAGAATTAAAGTTTTTTGCTAATACGAATATAGATGTAATATGCATAGTGTCTTCATTTACTTCAGTAAAATTACTGCACATTATTTGTCTGTCTATATACAAATGTTGACTACATTTCCACTAATTTCTTTTTTATATTATTATTATCTTTAGGAATAAGTTTGTGGAGTTTGACATGAAGCCAGTCTGTAAGAAGTGCTATGAGAAATTTCCATTGGAGCTGAAAAAAAGACTTAAGAAGCTAGCTGAGACCTTAGGAAGGAAATAACTTCAGTTTATTTTTTCTCTTCTATGCAAAGATAAGAGATTACAACATTGCTTGACCTGATACACCCTTACTTAAAGCTGCATTGCAAAATAGTTGAGAGTGAAGAGGACCTATTGAATGGTTTTCTTCATCTCCTTTTTCTCATTAAAAAAAGTTTGTGTAATCATATTTAAAACATGGATGAGATCAAAATTTGCCTTTGTTAGTAACCCTTATCAATTTGAAATGTCAACTGTACTTAATAGCAAAAGAAACATGGTTAAATGTTAAATTTTAATTGAGGTCCAAAAAGTTAAATATAACTTTTAAAAATGAAAGTAAGGAGTCAGCTTTTACATGACTCAGATAAAAAATATAAACACTATTTAACTTTGTACTCAAAAGCAAATTAATTGCAACTGCAGTTTGGGAGGATATGAGAAAGAAAAACAACCAACCAAGAAAAACAGACCTTACAGAATCTTAGTACATTTATCAAACTAGTGGCTATAAAATGAATATACACATTACTAAGATAAGAAACAAGTATATTCAGAACTACTTGATTTGGGGATTTTTGTTGTTATGGTTAAATGCCATAATTACTATGCTTAGTTTTATATTTTATTCTCATTGTGAACTTCTTCATACAATTACTTAACATAGTAGTTATAGTTAGCTGATAGTATTCCTTTCTAAATTTTGTGCAAAAAAATTTATACTAGGTATTTGAAAATACAGTATACTTTACAATATTGGGAAAATGAAGTATTTTTTAATGTATTACAGCAATTATGCTTCTAAGGTTAAGGTCAAAGATGTAGTCTTAGAATAGGACATGAAATTAAATGTTACGTAGTTTGGAATGTATCACTTAAAAAAAAGTGAATGTATATGTATTGCTCATATTGCCTTTATAACCATGCTAATATCTATGCTTTATACATAAACGAACTTGCCTTGCCTTAGAAAAATACATACATTAATCAGGAATTCTGTTTCATACCTTACGAACTAAAAACAAGTGCATTGACTGAGATTTGTAAACTCAAATTCATTTACCACAGCTATGATTATATGTTAAAATTTTTTTCACTTTTTGGGGAAACACATTGAAATTAATTTCTGTAATCTTACTAGAAGAGAATGATGTTGATGTGTATTTCAAATTTTTCATTACAAATCTCATAATTAGATTTTATTTACTATAAGTAGGAGGTATAAATGACACTTTTAAATTGGAAGGGGAATGTTCAAGTATCAATTTTAGGTCAAAAGTAGTGAATTATTTTACTTTGTAAAAAGTTTTATCCTGAAGTTTCTGGACCAGTCTTTCCTGATAAACTTGTATGCAAAGCAAATTTTGTGAACGTTTTTTAAATGTTGCTGCTGCTATGTTATCATGTAAAAGAAAGTTGCCAAGATGGACTTAGGGGAAAATTATTGGTTTTTCCAAAAATTGCTGAAATATTGTTTTACCATTAAAAAAAAAATCTCAGGATGCTACCAGTCTGCCATTAAAATATTTGTATGCATGTATTTTTTAAACATTTGTGCATGCACTTTACAGAGTAAACTGTATTTCAGTTTTCAGTTAATTTATAACCAATTGCTTTATTTTTTAGTGTTCTTTTAGAGTTCAAAGAATTATCAGTGATTGAAGATAATCAATATATAGTTTAAAGACTGTGCTTAGAAGTCTGAAACTGTCTTTGCATTTGACAGCAAGAATCAAAATCCCTTCAGCGTGCCTTTGTCAGCTAATATATGACCAGCAACAAAAATCTTCAAAGTATTTATTAAATACTGTACTGTGGATACAGGCAGAAGAGTGCAGGGTTTTCAGTCTGGGGTCTTGAGGCTAAATCCCTAAATGCTCTCACACCAGAAATGCGGAGCACAAGACGCCCATCTGCCTGGGTTTCTCGTCACTGGGAAGAGGCAGGGGCTCAACTGCTGCCAGGCTCACGTCTCTCCTGCAGCCAGAGGCCCCACTGCTCACCCCTCTCATAAAACACGAGGTCGTATTTCCTGCAAGTCTGCCCCGTTGAGCCTCCAAGGCTGCGGGGTGTTTTATCCAGACACACACCTTCTCCACTGTAGGGGACACAGAGCCCTCACTCGTGGGGGAGGAAGGGCCGAACAGTTGTCAGTGGACGAGAGGACGGAATTGCTTACTTCACGGTGTTTCGCACGGCTTCCTCTGGCCGGAGAGAAACTCAGGCTAGTGAACAAATCTTGGCTTAAAATCCTACAAGGCAGTTTGAAATAATTCACTGTTTACCACTTCTAGGTGGTCTTTTTCTTATCAAGCCTCAGATAATTGGGAAAACGTTTGGGTACAAGTCAAACGTTCTTTGGATCATGTTCAAAGCCTTATTAACATTGTAACTGATGGTAGATCATTTTGCCTCATTTAGTTGCCAAAATAGCAATTTCTAAATTAAGGAAATTTTGAGGTCGGCTTACAGCATTGTTACTGTATTTCATTTTAGATTGTAAGCTCAGTGGCAGGGACACTATGTCAATAATTGTGTTTTTACATAGCAACCAGTGCAGTATACTCTTGGTGCTTAATAAATGTTCATAATTGTTAAAAATAACTGTTGTGTTTTGCTTAACTTGAATGGCTTTGAGACATGGAACCATGAGAATATAGGACTAGTGCTTAAGAAAGTTGTTTTGGAAACAACCTAAGCATCCATTGACGGATGAATGAATGAAAAAATGTGGTCTATATAACAATGGAATATTATTCAGCCAGAAATAAGACGGGAATCTTGCCATTTATGACAACGTGGATAGGACACTATGCTAAGTGAAATAACTCAGAGAAAGACAAATACTGTATGATCTCACTTATATGTGGAATCATTAAAAAAAAAACCAATAATCATAAAAAAAAACAAGAACAGACTGGTCGTTCTCAGAGGCGGGGTGGGAGGGTGCAGGTGGGCAAAATGGGTGAAGAGGGTCAAGAGATACAAACTCCAGTTATAAAATAAACAATTCATAGGGACATCATGTACAGCATGGTGACTATAGTTATTAATACTGAGTTGCACGTTTGAAAGTTGCTAAAAGAATAGATCTTAAAAGTTCTCATCATAAGAAAAGAATGTTAAAACTGCATGGTGGGGGGGCTTCCCTGGTGGCGCAGTGGTTGAGAATCTGCCTGCCAATGCAGGGGACACGGGTTCGAGCCCTGGTCTGGGAAGGTCCCACATGCCGCGGAGCAACTAAGCCCGTGTGCCACAATTACTGAGCCTGCGCGTCTGGAGCCTGTGCTCCGCAACAAGAGAGGCTGCGATAGTGAGAGGCCCGCGCACCGCGATGAAGAGTGGCCCCCGCTTGCCGCAACTGGAGAAAGCCCTCGTACAGAAACGAAGACCCAACACAGCCAAAAATAAATAAATAAATAAATAAAATTTAAAAACAAAAAACAAAAAACTGCATGGTGGGGACTTCCCTGGTGGCGCAGTGGTTAAGAATCCGCCTGCCAATGCAGGGGACACGGGTTCGATCCCTGGCCCGGGAAGATCCCACATGCCGCGGAGCAACTAAGCCCGTGCACCACAACTACTGAGCCTGCACTCTAGAGCCCGTGAGCCACAACTACTGAGCCCACATGCTGCAACTACGGAAGCCCGCGCACCTAGAGTCCGTGCTCCGCAACCAGAGAAGCCACCGCAATGAGAGGCCCGCTCGCCGCAACTAGAGAAAACCTGCACACAGCAATGAAGACCCAATGCAGCCAAAAATAAATAAAATAAATTAATTTTTTAAAAATTCCGGGAAAAAAAAACTGCATGGTGAGAGATGTTAACTAGACATTGTGATCATTTTGCAATGTGTACAAATATGGAATCATTATGTTGTACACCTGAAACTAACTTGATGTTATAGGTCAGTTACACTTCAATTTTAAAAAGAGTTCCACATTTTTTTTTTAAAGCCATTTTAAACTTTTACTTGTATGTACTTTTTTTCTGGAACACAGTTTAAGTGGTACTATATCTAAAACCATGTAAAAATGTCAAACAGCCTCTGTGCATTCACAGGGCAGCTTCCTTGTAGGTAACACGGTGTTATTTAATCCTGACAATCACCCAGGGCTGTGAAGTCAAGGAGGCCCTTTGAGCTTGCACGGCAAGACGTGGTGTGTCCAGAACCTGAACCCAGGTGGTTCCTGTGCTTCTGAGCTTGTGCACATTTCTACCCTGTTACTTGGTGGATGTCTGTGTGTGTGAAAAATTCAAGTCTTCTTGAGTATATCACAGAAACATTCATGTATACGAATAAAAGCAAATGGCCTGATTGCTGTTATAAGGCAAATCTTAGAACCATGTAGGCTGGTGGTGGAGTCTTCCCACCGTTCACTGTGAATTCTGACCTGCTTCAGTTCTTTATCTTCACACCCTTCAGCTGCCCCGTGCTCTTGGGGCTCCATCGTTCCCGGGCTCCTCCTCTCCCTCCTCAAATGTCCGACCTGAGTCCTGCACGCCTTGTCCTCCCCTGGGCAGGTGCAGGCCTTGGCTTCCTCCTGCCCAAAAAAGAGAGACGGGCGATTACAGCACAGCATGGGAGGAAGCATAAGGTTTTGCAGGATCACAGGGGCAGCACCCTGCAGGTGGCGGGGGAGGGTCTCCTGGAGCTGGATCTTGAAAGGAGAATAAATACCCACTAGCCCGGCCTGGGAGCAGGGGCCCTGGCCCTCTTCCAGTTCCCATTTCCTCCATTTTCCCACTGCCCTTAGTGGCATCACCATCTCTCCAGGCTCCCAGGCTAAGGTTGAGTTGCCGTCTGTTCTCCCCTCCCCCACCCCTCCCATCCCCACAGCTAAGGACTCCAAAGTCCAGCCCTTCAGCTGCAGGAGGTCCCAGAGCCCTTCTTCCTCCCAGCTGGCGCCCTGGCTGGCTCCACGCTGTCCTCACTCTGCTCTGACCTCCAAGCAGCCATCGCTCGACTCCCCTTGTTTACCAGCCTCATTAGGCTCACCGAACAAGCAGGTTCCAACCTATTGCTGAGTCTGTTTTCTCCCAATGGCCATGCCCATCATGCAGGACTATCTTTCCCGGACCTTCACCTGCCCTCCTGAGATCCATGTACCCTCCTCACTTTTGAGACTCACATCAAATTCACCCCATTTTTTAAACCTTTCCCGACTTCCTCAAGCAAAACTAGTCACTCTCCTTTGCTCCCCAAATCCTCTGCTCACACCTCTGATTCAGTAGTTGTTTTGAGCACTTGTATGTATTGGTTTGTGTTCCTACCAGAAGGGCGGCTCCCAACGGAAGGACTCGTTTTGTCCTTGTACCCTTGCCACTCACAGGAGGAGCTCGGCGATTGGATACTTGGATCCAATCCTGGATACGTGGCAAAGTGCATTCCACCCTGAGCAGTTTCCAGCATTCCACAAAGCTATCAGGACTTCTAGAGCTCAGAAGCAGCAGCGCCCACGGCCCCCAACTGGCCCTGGGACACACACGTGCTACGACAGACCATGTTGCCTCCTCATTTTCATTCATCTCAAGGTATTTTCTAATTTCCCTTGTGATGTCTTGACTCACTGGTTATTTAGACGTATGCTGTTAATTTGCACATATCTGTAAATTTCTCAAATTCCGCTCTGTAGTTGATTTCTAATTTCATTCCATTGCTGTGGGAAAACATACTTCATATGTATAATTTCAATTCTTTTGCACTTATTGAGGTTTCTCTTATACCTTAGCATATGGTCTATGCTGGAGAATGTTCCATGTGCACTTGAGAGGCACGTGTATTCTGCTGTTGTTGGGTGGAGTTGTCAATAGATGTCATTTAGGTCTAGTTTGTTTAGGGTATTGTTAAAGTCTTCTCTTTCCTTGGTGATCTCTGTCTAGTGGATCTGTCCTCTATTTTTAAAATATATTTGATGACAAAGAAAAAATTATAACACTGTTCAGTGGTGTTTACAATTCATGTACATGTAATATAAGACATCTACAACATAAAGGGGGGAAGGTAAAGATATCTATATGGCCATAAAGTTTCTACATTCTACTTGAAATGGTGAAGTATTCGTTCTGAGTACTCTGTGAATAATTATCTATATTGGAAGCCCTAGAGCCACCATTTAAAAAACAACTATACAAAGAGATATATTCAAAAACAATAGATAAATCAAAACAGAATGAGAATATTATTATACGAAATACTCAAATAACCAAAAAGAAGGCAGAAAAGAGTAAACAGAGGAATTAAAAATGGAATAAACAGAATCCAAATAATAAAATAAGAGACATAGATCTAAACATCAATACTTACGTTAAATATAAATGGACTAAACGTAACAATTAAAAGACATTGCCAGAGTGGATAAAACAATACCTAACTATATGTTGAACAAGAAACTAGCTTTAGCTTTTCTTGTCATTTTATAATGACATACGTACATTAAAAGTAAAGGGATGAAAAAGAAATATAGAAATTTTAATCAAAAGAGCTAGAGTGGCCATATTAGTATCAGACAAAGTAGATTTCAGAGCAAAGAAGATCATCGGGGATAAAGAAGGACATCACACAATAATAAAGGGTCAATTCACCAAGAAGACACAACTATCCTAAATGTGTTTGCATCTAACACCAGAGCTTCAAAATTCATGAAGCAAAAACTGACAGAACTAAAGGGAGGGATAGACAAATCCAAAATTATAGCTGAAGACTTCAATACTCCTCCCTCAGTAATTGACATAACTAGGAGACAGAAAATCAATAGTGACACAGAACTGAACAGACCATCAACCCAGTGGATCTAATCGACATTTGTGGAACACTCCACCCAGCAACAGCAGAATACACATCCTTTTAAAGTGCACATGGTAGATTCACCAAGGTAGACTATCTTGGGTCATAAAACAAACCATATCCATTTTAAAATAGTAACTAAAATCATGTGAAGTTAGTCCTCTGACCTTAATGCAAGTAGACCAGGAGTCCATAAGACAAACATAACAAGAGAATCTCTAAACACTTGGAGGTTAAACAACAGGCTTCTGAATAATCGATGGATCAAAGAGAGAAAGTCAAGGGAAATTAGAAAATGTCCATATCCCTCATGAACTTGAATGCAAAATCCTCAAGAAAAATTAGCAAATTGAATTGAGTAGTATATAAAAGGTTAATACAAACTCATCCATAAAAAGTCATGAAATTCTGAAAAATGCTGTACCATAGATGAAACTTGAAAACATAAGGCTAAGTCAAATAAGCCAGGCACAAAAGGACAAATAATGTATGATTCCCATTATATGAGGTTCCTAGAATAGGCAAATTCATTAGAGACATAGAGTAGAGGGTACCAGGGGATGGGGATGGGGGGATGGGGAGTTACTGTTTAATGGGTACAGCGTTTCTGTTTGGAATGATTAAAAAACTTTAGGAGATGGATAGTGCTGATGGCTGTACAACACTGTGAATGTATTTAATGCCATTGAATTATACACTAAAAAATCGTTAAAATGGTAAATTTAATGTTATGTGTATTTTACCACGATAAAGAAACAAGCCACGGAGCAACTCAGCCTGTGCGCCACAACTACTGAGCCTGTGCTCTAGAGCCCGTGTGCCACAACTACTGAGCCCGTGCGCCACAACTACTGAAGTCCGCACGCCTAGAGCCCATGCTCCGCAACAAGAGAAGCCACCGCAATGAGAAGCCCACGCACCGCAACGAAGAGTAGCCCCCACTCGCCGCAACTAGAGAAAGCCCACGCTCAGCAATGAAGACCCAATGCAGCCAAAATATAAGATAAATAACTTAAAAAAAAGAAGCAATATCAAAAAAAATAAAAAACTATAAAATAGATAACCAGCAAGGACCTACTGTATAGCACAGGAAATACTGCTCAATATTCTGTAATAACCTAAATGGGAAAAGAATTTGAAAAAGAATAGATACGTGTATATGTATGATTGAATCACTTTGCTGCACACCAGAAGCTGGCTCAACATTGTAGATCAACTACACTCCAATATAAAATAAAAATTTAAAAAAACCCAAAAAACATACAATCTAACTTATGGACTGTGTTGATAGCTAATTTTTATTTAAGAAAGATTTCCTACTTAACTCTACCAAATGAAATGCCAAAAGAAATTTTATAGGCTGTTGGCTATGCTGTATTTTTAAATAATTATACTGTTTCAAAATATGGTATGCCAATTGTTAAGACAAATTTTGCATTTTCTATATTTTACTTCTCTCTCAAAATACACCTGTGCTTCCTTTTTAAAAAATAAAATACATTATGAAAAAAAATCATACTTAAAAGTCCTACCCAGAATGTGAAGCTTAACTGACTGATGCTGCTCATTATAGAAAGAATAAAATGTTTTCTCTCTCTCTACCTTTTTATTTTTTAATTAATTAATTTATTTTTGGCTGTGTTGGGTCTTCGTTGCTGCACGCGGGCTTTCTCTAGTTGCGGCGAGCTGGGGCTACTCTTCGTTGCGGTGTGTGGGCTTCTCACTGCGGTGGCTTCTCTTGTTGCGGAGCACGGGCTCTAGGCGGGCAGGCTTCAGTAGCTGGGACACGCGGGCTCAGTAGTTGGGGCACGCAGGGTCTAGAGCACAGGCTCAGTAGTTGTGGCGCATGGGCTTAGTTGCTCCGCGGCATGTGGGATCCTCCCGGACCAGGGACCAAACCTGCATCTCCTGCATTGGCAGGCGGACTCTTAACCACTGCGCCACCAGGGAAGTCCCTCTCTATCTTTAAAAAAAAGAAACAAGCAGAACACAACACCACCGTGTGGGGTATATCCTGGGAATTCAAGGAAGGCCTAACATTCTAAAATCCAATGTAATCATATTAACATCTTAAAAAAATTACATGATCGTATCAACTAATACAGAAAAAGCATTTGACATATTTCAATGTCCATTCATGATAAAAACTGTCAGCAAACCAGGAATAAAAGGAAATTTCCTTAACTTGATAAAGGCATCTACAAAAAACCTATAGTTAACATTGTACTTATTGGTGAAAGTCTTTCTCCTTAAGATTGGAAACAAGGAAAAATGTCCTCTCTCACCTGTCTCATTCAAAATTGTACTAAAATTCCTAGACCATGATGTAAGGTGAGAGAAAGAAATAAAAGGCATACAGATTGGATAACATGATTGTCTCTGTGTAAAATCCCAAGTAACCTACAAAAAAAATTTTAAAAAACTCCTTGAATTAATAGGTGAGTTTTAACAAGGTCACAGGATACAAGGTCAACAGACAAAAATCAACTGTATTTCTCTATATGAGCAATGTACAGTTGTAAGCTAATATCTAAAAAATAACATTTACATCAGCTCTATGAAAAATGAAATAGCTATAACCTAACAAAACATGTCAGGATGTATATACTTAAAACCACAAAACACTGATGAAACTGAAGACCTTGAATAACTGGTCCATGCAGTGGATTGGAAGACATGGTAGAGATGGTGATTCTCTCTGCCCTAATCTACAGATTAAACACGTCTACAATCAAGTTCCTGCAGAATATTTTATAGATACAGAAAATGTGATTGTAGAATGGATGTGGAAAGGCAAAGGAACTAGAATATAACAATTCTGACAAAGAAGTGTAAAGTTGGAAGAATCACACTACTCGATTTTAAGACATATATAAAGCTGCAGCAATCAAGACAGTGAGGTATCTGTAAAAAGTTAGATGCATGAATCAATGAAACAAAAGGGAGAGCCCAGATACAGATGCTAACATGGTCATTTGATTTCTATAAAGGGGCCATAGCAGTTTAATGGAAAAGGATGCTGCTATAGCAATTAGACATCCATAAGCAAAAAGGCTCTTGACAAAAACCTTCCACTTAATGAAAAAATTAACTCAAAGTGGGTCATACATCTAAAGTGTAAGACAGAAGAAAACCTTCGTGACCAGGGGTCATAAGTCCTTAGATGTGACAGCAAAAGCATGATTCAGAAAACAAAAGAATTGATAAGCTGCACTTTATCAAAATCAAAAATGTCTGCCTTGTGGAAGACACTGTTGAGAGAATGAAATAACAAACTATAGACTAGGAGAAAATGTTTCCCAGTTACATGTCTGACAGAGAACTTGCAGTCAGAATACCTAAAGCCCACTCAAAACTCAACAGTGAGACAACTGTTGATGAAAATTCAATTAACAATCAAGGTAAGAAGAAAAAAAAGGAATTTTATTCGAGCCAAACTGAGGATTATAAGCTGGGAAGCCGACTCTCAGAAGCTCTGAGAACTGTTCCACCTGTTAGATGTCGAAGGCACAGTCATAAACAGTTTTCAAGACAAAGGATCGTAAATCAAAATGACTTGCTGATATTTTGCATAAAGTTCACCAAGGATACATAGCCCAGGTGAGCAAGTCACCATGACCCCCTGCAGAGCTGGGAAAGCGCATGATTCTTTTAAGAAGTCACATTGCTAACTCAGAAGAAAGGAAAAAGGAAAGCTCTTTACCTTAGAGCAGGCACTCCCATGTCTGAGGAGGTCTGGTTAATGTGTAATGCAGATGCACACTGCTCATTAGGGAGGGAGGGGGAAAGCCCAGGGGACACAGAGAGAGAGAACATGATGTTTAAATTTTCTTGTCCTGCCTTAAAATGTAGATTTTATTTCATCACAACAAACAACCTGATTAAAATACGGGCAACAAGTAAAACACAGAGTTTACCAAACAAGATATATGGATGGCAAATATGCCTATGAAAAAATGTCCAGCAATATTACCTGTGAGGGGCTAAAACAGAACCATGACAAATTCTGCTACACACTTTTTAGAATGGCTTAAATTAAAAAATGCTGACAATACCAAGTGACGACAAGGATGCCGAGTAACCAGATCTTTCACATACTTCTGATGGGAATGCAAAATTGAGATGGCCACTCTATCAGCTTGGCAGTTTCTTGTAAAGCTATACGTAACACCCACTATAGGATCTAACAATCCCACTCCTGAGTCTTTTTTTTTTTTTTTAATCCACTGGAAGTTTTATTTCTTTAGGATTTTATCCCAACCAGTCGTTTAAAAACCAAGTAACACAGACCTGGGGGGTAGGGATTGGGGACTCAACCCATTTCTTCCGGCAGGAGACTGAGGCACACAGAGAGGAGGGCGTGGGAGAGGAGGATGCTGGAAAGGCAGGGAGGTGGCACGAATGAGGTGAGAGGCGTGGGTGAGACTCTGGCTTGGAGGCCTGAGTCTTTCTTTAGAGGACTTATAAGCAAAGTTTTCCTTAAAGGGCCAGAGAGTAAATATTTTAGGCTTATAGGACATAGGTAGGTCTCAGTCACAACCAACTACTCAACTCTGTCACAGCGCAAAACAGCCATAAGACACCACATAAACGAATGGGCATGGTCGTGTTGCAGAAAAATTTTATTTGCAAAAACAGGCAGCCAGGGAATTCCCCTGGTGGTACAGTGGTTAAGAATCTGCCTGCCAATGCAGGGGACACGGGTTCGAGCCCTGGTCTGGGAAGATCCCACATGCCGCGGAGCAACTAAGCCCGTGTGCCCCAACTGCTGAGCCTGTGCTCTAGAGCCCGCGTGTCACAACTACTGAAGCCCGCGCGCCTAGAGCCCGTGCTCCGCAACAAGAGAAGCTATCGCAATGAGAAGCCCGCGCACCGCAACGAAGACTAGCCCCCGCTCACCGCAACGAGAGAAAGCCCGCACGCAGCAACGAAGACCCAACGCAGCCAAAAACAAATAGATAAATAAATTTATTTAAAAAAAAAAAAAGGCAGCCAGTCCACACACAGGCCATAGTTTGCAAACCCTTGCCCTAGAGAAATGACAACTTGTGTTCATTGAAGAAAAAACTGGTAAAAAAATGTTTACAGCAGCTCTCTTCATGACCACCAGAAACTGGCAACAACCCAAATGCCCTACAACTGGTCAGTGGATAACCCTGTGGTCCGTTCACCTGTGGAATGTTACTCAGCAATGAAAAAGAATGAACTATTGAGGATGCAAAAACTTGGATGAATTTCAAAGGCATTATGCTGAGTGAACAAAGCCAGTATGAAAACACACTGTATGATTCCATCCATAAGACATTCTTGAGAAGACAAAACTATAGTGGGGGGACTGATCAGTGCTGGGAGGGTGTGACTCTAAAGCAGTCGTGTGAATCAGTTTGGGGAATGATGGACTTGTTCTGTATCCCGACTGTGGTAGTGAGTACATGAACCTATGCATGCCTTAAAATTCATGAAACTATACACCCCCCAAATGGGCAATTTTTCTATGTGATTATTTACCAAAAATACCAACGTCAGTTTTCCCTATTAAAAAGACAGTAATTATCACTTTGTGCATTCATTTCTTCACCACCTAATCCCTCCACCGTTTGCAGGCTGCTTTTTGCCTGCACCATTTCTTTCAAAAATCAACTTATAGGAAACAAGTCTAAAGAGTTTTCCTCAGTCATCATTCCTGATCTTTTTGCAGCATTTTACACTGTTGATTATTCTCTCCTTAAAGCTCTGTTTTTTAGCTTCTGGGACGCTGTAGTTTAAGGGTTTTCTGTCAGCCACACTGACTGCTACAGGTAGTATCTATTTTCCAACACAACTTGTTCCTTTTTAAGTTCGACGTCAATAGAATTATGAGAGCTTTGCCATCCAACACACCAGACATACACGGCAATTGAGCACTTGAAATGTAGCTGGTGCTCCTGAGGAACTGGATTTTTAATTTAATTAATTTAAAATTTAAAATTTGCTATTCAATTATTGAGAACTTCTAAGTATGTTTGGAACAACTTGGGTATATGCATCTATTTTTTCAACCCTAAATTTTATGAAATCTAAACACAGATTCAATTTCCATAGACCAGATTTTGAACACTTGGTACAAAAAAAAGAATGTAAGATAGCTTATTAACAACTTGCTCATATTAATTGTATGTTGAAATTATAATGTTTTAAATATACTGGGTTGAATAAAAGGTTATTCAAATTAATTTCTCCTGTTCCTTCTTACTTTTTAAAGTGTGGCTTCTAGAAAAATTTTAAATCCATGTTGGGTCACATTTTATTTATATTAGACAGCACTGATTTAGGGACTTCAATTTCCAGAGACACATACATACAAACACACATGTGCGTGCACATATATACATATATATGTATACACATATAGATGTACACATACAAATGCATATACATACGTGTGTGTATACACATTTCTTAATTTATGATTTGTGCAAGCTCTGCCTCCATGATCCCAGGCAGGGTTGTGCTATCATGTGATAGTTCTAAATCCTTCCTCAGCTCATGGGTGAAAGATCCATTTCTGCACCTCTAAGGCAGTTTAGGTTGTACAGACATTGAGAGTAGCATGTACAAAAGCCTCTATTTTCACAGATGTGATGAAAGCAAAAGTTTTAAAATGAAAACTTAATTATGTCCAAGAAGAAAAGATAGCATCGGTGGCAACGAGCAGTCCTGTTGGTTCCTCCTGTTTCTGAGGTTCTTTATGAACATTTTAACCTCGTCATGTCTACTAAGTTCAAAACTCATGAGAATATTCACAGTGCTACCTACAAGTAGTTTAGGATTACTGTAGAATCATACAAAATAAGAGCGCTGAGAAAATGATGGGATGAACTGACAGTATGAGTGATTCTGAAGAAAGAAAGAGTCATGTGATTACATGAAAGACAAGGTGTCTGCCAGGGATGATAATCAGCAACAGAGGACAGGGGGACTTGAGGAGATGAAAAAACTCTTGATTTTGATCAGCATCAATGCTGGATGCCTGTCAGTTCAATTAATTCAGAAGTTGAGGACTCAGATTAATCAGGTAAAACTGTGTCTGATGAAAGACGTCATAAGTCAGATATTTCTATGGATTCAACTCTCATTTGAATTAAATTTGCAATGCATCAACACGAGTGATGCAGCCATTAGAGTGGAATCCATCCCACTGGTAAGGTGGTCCTCGTAGAGAACATTACAGTTAGCTGTGTGATTTGGGGGAAGGATAATTACTTGTGAGAACAAGTTGGGATGGATCTGGTCCATGCTGGGAAAAGATGTGGGCTAGGATGGACATCTTCCTGGAGAAGAATGTCTATTTTTAAAGCCCAGCAGGACAGATTCATCCTCCCACTTGGTGAAAACTGAAGTTTCAAAGCTTAATAAATGTATGTAAGAAAAGCCTCTTGAGTGCCTCAAGGTTTTCTCTTTGGCTTACTCCTTTTCAGTATATTCTAGTCAAACAGATTAAAGGTAGTAATTTTACCAGGTGTGCTTGGCAAAGTTGCTTTCCTATCCACTCCTTTGGTTTCCTTATCTGTCGACTTGAGCATAATAACAAACAACATTACTTTCACGAAGTTGTTGGAAGCATCAAATGAGTCAATACATGTGAAGCTGTTGGGCTGCACCCCGCAGGCCTACAAGCCCTGTGCTTGCCCAGCTTCAGGACGGAAGAGCCCGGAGTCAGCAACAGAGACATCGATGGTTTAATGGATGGGGGAGCTTACGCGTCTGAAGCAAGATCCTGGAGCAACACCCCACTGTGTCCAGCAGACCGAGGGCAGGACAGAGGGGCGTCTTCACTTCCTCGGGAAAGAGAGATTACCAGTTACAGGGGAACTGAAGTCAGGTGGGCTCATTAGTTACCAGGGAAACCAGTAGAGGGGCAGGCCCCTCACCACTCCCTTGATAAGCTATCATTAGCTGGGACCTGGGGCAAGTACTAGGTGGGCCAAAGGTTCGTTTGGTTTTTTTCCATAAGATGCCTCTAGCAGCACTTAGTGGTCTTTAACTTCATTCGAAACAATTTTGTTAGACTGTATTTGACAGCTGTCATATCAGCGTGCATTTAAAAAAAGACTTATCAAAATTGGTGAATTTTTGTGTAGCCATTTTAATATTGAAGATGGAAGGAAAAAAGCAACATTTTCATTATATTATGCTCTATTATTTCAGGAAAGGTAAAAACACAACCGAATTGCAAAAAAGGATTTGTACAGTGTATGGAGAAGGTGCTGTGACTGATCGAACGTGTCAAAAGTGGTTTGTGAAGGTTCGTGTTGGAGATTTCTCGCTGGACGATGCTCCACGGTCAGGTAGACCAGTTGAAGTTGATGGCGATCAAATTGAAACAATAATTAAGAACAATCATTGTTATACCACGCGGGATATAGCCGACATACTCAAAATATCCAAATCAAGCATTGAAAATCATTTGCACCAGATTGGTATGTTCATCACTTTGATGTTTGGGTTCCACATAAGTTAAGTGAAAAAAACCTTGACCATATTTTCACATGTGATTCTCTACTGAAACATAATAAAAACGTTCCATTTTTAAAACGAATTGCGATGGGCGATTAAAAGTGGATACTGTACAACAACGTGGAATGGAAGAGATTGCGGGGCAAGCGAAATGAACCACCACCAACCACACCAAAGGCCAGTTTTCATTCAAAGAAGGCGGTGTTGTGTCTATAGTGGGATTGGAAGGGAGTCCTCTATTATGAGCTTCTTCCGGAAAACCAAACAATTAATTCCAACAAGTACTGCTCCCAACTAGACCAACTGAAAACAGTACTCGACGAAAAGCATCCGGAATTAGTCAACAGAAAACGCATAATCTTCCATCAGGAAAACGCAAGACTGCGTGTTTCTTTGATGACCAGGCAAAGAAAAAAAAACTGTTACAGCTTGGCTGGGAAGTTCTGATTAATCTGCAGTATTCACCAGACATTGCGCCTGGGGATTTCCATTGATTTCGGTCTTCAGAAAATTCTCTTAATGGAAAAAAATTCAGTTCACTGAAAGACTGTAAAAGGCACCTGGAACAGTTCTTTGCTCAAAAAGATAAAAAGTTTTGGGAAGATGGGATTACGAAGTTGCCTGAAAAATGGCAGAAGGTAGTGGAACAAAAGGGTGAATACGTTGTTCAATGTAGTTCTTGGCGAAAACGAAAAATGTGTCGTTTACTTTTACTTAAAAAACGGAAGGCACTTTTTGGCCCACCCAATACTAGGAAGATCAACTACCCAAGGTAGGCTCTTCCCTCCCAAACCAGCCACCCTATTCACATCCAATACGATTGAAATAAAACAGAACCAGAATGTTCTGTTTTATTTTCCCTCTTTATAAAGGCAATAATTGCTCATTGTGGAAAATTTGGAAAAATTGAAAAATCAAAAAGGATAGACTGTAAGAGGCCAGGTTAGTTCCATGTGTTGGATAAAACTGTATTAAGTCTATTAAAAAAAAAGGATCAAAATTATCCATAACCATAAATCCTAAACTCCCTGTACACACGGATGTGATCTTTTTAACCCTAAAACCTACTGAAAACATTTTATGAAACTTGTTTAGAGCTAAGACCTAAAAATTCAAATTCCAAAAACGAGCGCTTTGACGCACACGACTGGCGCCGAAGAGTGACGTCGGCACCGGGTACACCCCCGTCCACCTCCAGCGCCTGCGGGGCGGGCTATTCACGGACGCAGCTACTCGCGGCCCGCGTCGGCGTTACGCATCTTCTACCGCGTCACACAGCCCGCGAGCTTCTCATTCCCGCGCCGCGCAAGCGCAGTCACCTCCGCGCGCCGGCGCCCGCGGGCCTGCGCGGCGCACAGGGCTGACGCGACACGCACGCACGCACGCACGCACGCACACTCGCAGGCGCGTCGGTCTCTCGCCGGCGACGGCGCTGCGTCACGGACCTTTGGGCGCCGCGCTCCCGAGACTGCGGCCGCTGCGGCCTAGGCGCTGGCGTTCCGCGCCCGAACCCTGGTTGGCGGCGGGATGAGGCGCAGTAAGGCCGACGTGGAGCGGTATATCGCCTCGGTACAGGGCTCCGCCCCGTCTCCCCGGGAGGTGAGCGGGCCGGGACGCGCGGCCTCCGGGCGGGCCCGCGGGCGGCGGCGCCATGGCTCGCGTTGAGGCGCGGCCGGCGGCCGGGGGGGCGGGGAGGCGGCGGGGCGGGCGGTGGGCGGCGGGCGTTGGCGCTTTCTCTTCCTTCTCCTTTTTTTTCTGCTCTACTTCCTCTCCTCTTCGTCCCCGGCGCCCGGGCGGCCAGGGAGGCGGCCCCGCTGCGCCCACGGCCCGGGCTCCGCGCCGAGGCCCGGCCGCCCCGCCGCCCCTCACACCCCGCCGCCCCTCACACCCCGCCGCCCCTCACAGCTCCTTTTACCGGCATTTTGTTTTTCAGCGGATCCCTGGGGGGGTCTGAATTTCTTCCCGGGCCTTGTGTCTGGGGCAGACTTTGTGGCCTGCCGGCGACACCTCTCGGGGTACTTTCCCTCCTTGGGGGCAGATAGCGAGTTGGGTGCACCGTGGATCCGACAGTCGCTGGTCGGATCCCTGGTCGCTGCCCGGGGTCGAATCGCAGCTCTGCCATGCACACGCTGTGGGGTTTGAGGCCAGTGTAGCTTACTTCATTAGTAGAGTGGAGTTAGGGTATTGACAGGAGTTTTAGGCGGGTCTTTGTTAGACATTGAGGGTAGTGCTTGGCGCGTTTGGTGAGCACTCAGATGTGGCTGTTAAAGGCATGGTCGTTCAGGGTGTTCTGGGCAGGGGCCTATGCGAATAAAGATGCATGAGGAAGTTAAAAACCGAAAACCGAGTGACAGTCATGAATATAATGGCACCGTAATTGTGTCTTTAGCCACATATTAGGCGTGTGTTGTGTTACTGCCGACGACCCTTTGGATATTGAGACCTGGAGAGATGAAAGATACTTGTCGGGGGGAGACAGGTGGCTCGGCAGGATTTTGGCAGGATCTTGGCAGTGGGTGTGGTTTAGTTTCTTTTAGAACCAGTGGAGTGGCGGACAGCCCATCCCTCCGGAGGAGGGGACCAGGTGCCTACATACAGATTGTAATTCCCAACTGCTGGCGTAGTCATGAATACACATGTGGTACCAGGACCTCACTGAACGTTCCTGTACCCCTGAAACCGGTATAACTTTTTTTTCTGAAGCAAGTTGAGAGCTTTTATGAAATTCTAAGTGGGGACCCTGACTCTCAAAAGAGTAAGAACCACTGTCTAGACAGGAGTTAGAATGTTCTTCGAACTAAGGAACTTTTCCGTCAAGTAAATAAGGGGACAAAACTTTAAGGATTGGTTATTATTGTCACCTCTTTTACATTTATAAAGAGTATTTTAATCAGATGTTTTTCTTCAGACAAGGAGAAATCATTGATTTTAGAACCTGGGGCCTTCAGTGGAATATTGATTAGCAAGTGCATAACTTTGGAACATGTGACAGTAATTCTATAAACTTGGGTCTCAGTGAAATGACAAAACAGGGCGCTGTGGACAGGTTGGGAGGGAGATGGTGGAGTGAGCAGAGACAGCAGCTGTGAAGAGTAGGAAGAGATTAGTATCTACTTGGTAGCCAGTTTGGCAGAGACTGGCCATATGTGAACAGACCAGGCTTTCTAGGATGTCCAAGTTCTAGGTGCCGTGGTGGGTCCATAGTCTCCTGTCTTCCCAGGCTTCCACTGTGCTTTCATTTGTTCACCTCATCTTTTGTTCTGCCATTTTCTACTCCTTTACATCTGCTTTTGTTCTTGTTGAAAATGTCACTTATGTTTCTTCAATTTTTTTTTTCCAGATGGCTTCTATTTAGTTTTCCTAGTTTTCTGTCTAGTTGGCTTTTTATTCCGCACCCCTGATTTCCTGCTCCTTAGAGGCAACTTGACAGCTCTTAGGTGTTTGTTCTACCGTTACCATTTGTACTTCATACTTCTGAATAACATACATATGTACAGTTGACCCTTGAACAAGACAGGTTTGAACAGCACAGGTCCACTTATATGTGGGTTTATTTTCAATAAATGTGTACTAGAGTACTGTGCGATCCACGGTTGGTTGAATCTGAGGATGTGGAAACTTGGATATGGAGGAGCCAAGGTTCTGGAGGAACCGAGTGTGTATACAGAGGGCCGACTGTAAGTATATGTGGATTTTGAACTGGGCAGAGGGTCAGTGCCCCTAACCCTTGCTTTGTTCAAGGGTCAACTGTACTTTTATTTCTTTATCTCCTTTTCCTCATTTTAGACACTTTCTACTGGCTTTTACCTTTTCTCCAGACCTGTCCACGGATGTATTTAGTTTTCCCCTCCTTTTTTCAGTTCTGTTCTTGTAAATTTTAGTTAAATGAATATCTAATGTTTATATAATTATGGTAAGGTAAATATTTTTGCATTCAAGTCACCTTTATTGTGTAGTTTTATTTTTCCTAGAGTAAATAATAATTGCTCTTTTTTTGGTTGGTTTAGTTTCCTATGATGTATTCCTTTTTTTTCTTTTAAATTAATTTATTTATTTTTGGCTGCATTGGGTCTTTGTTGCTGCGTGTGGGCTTTCTCTAGTTGCAGCGAGCAGGGGCTACTCTTTGTTGCGGTGTGGTGGCTTCTCTTGTTGAGGAGCGCGGGCTCTAGGCGTGCGGGCTGCAGTAGTTGTGCCTCGCGGGCTCTAGAACGCAGGCTCAGCAGTTGTGGCGCACGGGCCTATTTGCTCCACGGCATGTGGAATCTTCCCAGACCAGGGCTCGAACCCGTGTCCCCTGCGTTGGCAGGCGGTTTCTTATCCAGTGCGCCACCAGGGAAGCCCGGGTGTTGGATTTTGTCACATGCTTTTTTTCTTTTGGTGGCATTTGAGATGATCTTGTGGTTTATTTCTTTTGCTCTTTTAATGTGATGGATATACTTGCGTTATGCTTTTGGCAGGTGTACTGGACCCAGCTCTGCCTCCCCAAGGTGTAGAGGGGAGGGAGGTGAGTGGCACTGAGGGCTTTCCACTCACTCTACTTTTCATATCCGTTTATGTGCCAGACGTGAGTCATGCTTAACATGGTCCTCCTTGTCAGCTGATCCTCTCAAACTCATTGCCCCTTGGCTGTTGTTTGACTAGGTTAGTGAGGATCTTGGTCGTTAATTCGTACGTCTCTAATTAGATGATAAGGCATTTGACTACCTTAAGAGAGTCATAGTTACTCTGCCATTTATTACCTTCATTGAATTTCTTTACTCTGACATTGGATGTACTGCGCAGAAATCACATCACATCAGCACCTACAGTTGCCTCTGTTTAAATTAAGCAGTGAGACTCCTCAGGGCTGCCCCAGTTGGAGAGGTACATTCTGGTGTTAGTCACAGGCTAGACCATAGTATGCAAGGGGCAGATGAAGTAAAGTTGTAGAGCTGGGCAGGTGCCATTGTCATGCTAGTCTTTGGTGAGAAATGTGGGTATTTTCAAAGTGTAATGAAAGCCATAAAGGGATTTAAAATTTTAAAGACAGGCACGATGTGGTTTGTCTTATGTTTTGGCGAATTAATTTTGGGAAGGAAACAGGAAGGAATTAGTCGTTTTGGTAGTCCCAGAGAGAGATCATAGCAGGCTTGTACTTTGGTAGTAGCAGTAGAGATGTAGAGAAATGGATGGATTGAGGTAACACAGAAGGTAGAACTGACAGGTCTTAATATTTTACACGCAAGTTTGGAGCTCAGGAGAGCTGAGAGCCAGAGATACACATTTGAGAGTCAGCATAGTCCTGGGTGAGATGGATTATGTATCCCAGATGAGATGCTCTGAGAGGGAAGAGGACTTGGGACCTACTCCTGGGGCTCTGCCAGTTGGACAGGCACGGCCTTAGGGTGCCTGCGCTTCGCGAGCTGAATGTGATTGTGGCCTTGTGAAAATGCAGGGCACTATACGTAATTGGTGAAATACGGTAAACTAGCACTCTCTCCTGCTTCTGTGCTTGTCACCCTTCCTGAACTGCAGGCTTCGTGCATGAAGACAGAGACTTAATTTCCTGCCCATGCTCCAGTGCCCAGAATGGTGCCTGGTGAATAGCAGGCACAGCGAACAAATCTAACACTTGTATTTTTAGGAATAAAATCAGTAAATGAAAACATTGCTTTGTAGGCTGCTTTTTCACTTAGTATGTTGATTTTTTTTTTCTGTGTCCTTATATAGCTTTCAAAAATAAGATGCTTGATGGCTGTGTATTGTTATCACATGTGTGTAACATCATCTGGTGTGTCCCAGCAGGCTGGACTTTGGAGCTTATAGAAATAAAAGAGCCAGGGTGTGGACTTGGATTATTACCAGAAGAGTTCAATTTTTATTTCTGCCTCTTTAGCTCCTTGAGTGTAGAATAATGATCTGTGGAGTGGTCAGTAACTGGACCAGGGAATCCCCAGTGCCTTAATGGGTCTGAAGTACTTTGGTACTCTCCCCATAAAGGCTTACACATGGCAGGAGAAGTGAAGTCTCTCGTGTACCTCTCCTCCCCTAGAAAAGTGGACTTCTGTCTGTTTACTTATCTGTAAAGTGAGAGAGGGGCGCCACACGGTTTCTAAGGTTTCTTGCTGATATAAATTCTTAATTTCTGATGTCATCCTGTCTTGATGTTCTTAAATTTATTTTTTTGTTTCATGAAAATTAGAAAACATGGACTCAGGACTTTTAGAATGTGTGCATTTCTACAGGCAATTTTTCTTAATCTTTTAAGTGAACAGAAATCAAATATATTAATATTAACCTTGCTAGGACAGATTTTAGCTCTTGTGAAAAATATGCAGAATTCAAAATATGATAAATAAAAGAATTCTTAATTTTTTTTAGAAGTCAATGAAAGGATTCTATTTTGCAAAGCTGTATTATGAAGTTAAAGAATATGATCTTGCTAAAAAGTAAGTACCAAACTGTAAACATGCCTTAATTTTCTAAAACCGGTGCTTTAACCTCATGTTCTTCTTTGAAATGGATAAATACACGTTTTTTAGCAGTTCTTCCTAAGTATGTCCTGGAAGTAAGGGATTCATCACTCAGATTGGTGATAAGAACTAGTCTGGATTCCATATGCAGGTTGAGTCTAGAATGATAATTTCTGCATGCCTGCTGCTTGTTTACACCTAGGGCAAGAAATCGTTTGGCATTAAACTTTCTCTAAAGATTGTCCTGGGTTAGAATAAAAGAGAACCATGCCTATATCTTAATTTCTTCCTGGTTAGATATCTGCTACTTTTATCAGCTGGAAAAAAAATGGCAATGAATACAAAATTAAACTAATTCCTGAGCAGGAGAATAGCTTGTGTAAAAGATCTTTAATTGACTGAATAGGTGAACTTGTGAGGCTTTGTCTCACCATAGAGCCAAGAAGCTTGGTGGTCTGATTTCCTGATTTATAGTGGCTTAAAGTTGGAAATTCTGAAGGAGGCAGGCTATTAAAGGCATTGATGGGAAGATGAAAATTTTGATAAGGAAAGTGTTAGCGCCTTTATTTAACTAGCAGCATTGGGGCTGTTAACCCTGTTCCTTATTAATATGACACTTTTTCCTCCAGTGTTGATCTTTGGTCTAATATCTCCTGTGATAACATTCACTGGGCCTAGAATTTGCTTATTTTTAGTTGTCACTTGAGTTAAGGAATGGAAGTAACCGGCATTTGGTGGTGTAGTGAGTGATTTTTCTTCTGTGCTGTTTTAGCTGGGTACAGTCCCGTTAGATGTTATTTTCTTGTTTAAAAGGTGAATACATTCCCTTAGTTGTTATTTGGAAATTGTTGCTCTTTAGTGTTTTGCGTTATGATAGTTCAAAGATTTATTGTAATCACTTTCTAATTTCTGTGCAAAACTTAGTGCTATTACCAAAATGTAATAATAGAAAAAAAGTAATTTATGTGTTCATGTCTTAAGAATGGGTAGCACTAGAAAAAAAAATTTGGTAAATGTACCATTTAATGGTAAAATGAGTATGTTGTCAACTTTGTACGTGTGTTTGTGTTTAAGTATTATCTCTTTCTGTGGATGCTTTTCAGTTATCTGCATATTCTACTTTAAATAGTGGTAGTCAACAATTAGAATAACAATATAAGTTAGTTTAGTGGTTGCTTGGCTTAAGATATTCTCTCAGCATATTCTCTCAGTTAAATGCAGTTCTAAATGTGATAATTTAAAGATTGTTTTTATATTATTATTATTTTTAAACAGATATATATCTACATACATTAATGTGCAAGAAAGGGATCCCAAAGCTCACAGATTTCTCGGCCTTCTTTACGAAGTGGAGGAAAACATAGAGAAAGCGGTTGAATGTTATAAGGTAAACTATATAAGATGAAAACATAGCGTTCGCACAGCCAAACACACATAATGCCCAGATTAATTTATGTAATAAATAATTCAAATATATTTTATGGATGTCTTGAAAACAAGCACTGGTATCATCGTACTAGTAAGTGAAACAGCTTGAAACAGATTTTAACGTAGTTAGCCCAAAGAATGCTGTATTTTATCATTAAGAGATTAGCGATTGTAAAAGAAGATTAACACCTATAAATTTCAAGTTTACCATGATCAGAAATGCTGTTCTTATGTGTGTGGTTCCCTCCCTCCCTCCCTCCCTTCCTTTTCTGTTTTGCGTTTACCAAATAAAAAGATAATTTTTTTTTAATTCATCTTCAGAAAACTTGCAGACACTTTAACAGCCTTGAAATAACATGCTGTCATTTAGAAATAGAGTTTTAATGGAGTCACTTGATACATTTTTAATTTTTGTGTATGAGTGTGTGGACTTTAGGAATCTTACTAATTTCTTAATTCTTTTTTGATATCAGCGTTCAGTGGAATTAAACCCAACACAAAAAGATCTTGTGTTGAAGATTGCAGAATTGCTCTGTAAAAATGATGTTAGTGATGGAAGAGCTAAATACTGGGTTGAAAGAGCAGCTAAACTTTTTCCAGGAAGTCCTGCAATTTATAAACTAAAGGTAAAAAATTAAGCCAAAGAAAGCATATAATAAAAGCAGTTGGGGAGAACTTAAGACACAGCTATTTCTAATATTTGGAGTTTAAATGATTTCAGTAGTAGCCTTTAAACCGGTGTATGTGGGGATGGGGAGTGTGGGAAATGGGTGAAGGGGGTCACAGGGGTACATACCTTCAGTTACAAGATAAATAAGTTCTGGGGATGTGAAGTACAGCTTGTGACTACAGGGAACCGTACAGCACTGTGCATTTGAAAGTTGCTAAGAGTGGATCTTAAAAGTTTTCATCACAAGAAAAAGTAATTGTAGCTGGGTGAGGTGATGGACGTTAACTTATTGTGGAGGCCATTTCACGGTACGTACGTTATCACAATATGCTGTTTCATTAGGCACGAGTTTGCTTCACACATGGCATCTCATTTACCCTTTGGAATGATTAATATTTTAGGGATTTTACGGTTTGTTAGCTAGATGGTGGAGCTAAGATTAAACTGACTTCTATCTGATACGAAATTTTTGCTTCATTGGGTGAAAATTACCCATAGGGTGACAGTTTAGAGTTATAAAGTTTTTAAAGAACTGTTATCTAAATTTGGAAAAGACTGTGTTATGGGATAGTGAGGTTTTCAAGCAAAAGTTAAAAGACAGTTTCTCTAGCATGTTATAGGTAATTTCTAAAAATGATAGAAACTTGTTGCTAATATATTAACTCATTCTGCTTGTTATTCTTTACTGAGTGAAATATAGTTTACTAAGTGATTCTTCTGGAGAAAGTCTTTCCAAATATACTAGGCAAACAATTTTAAGTGTATGTTGGGTCGTAACCAATATATTGGGTGGCTTGTAGGATCTTAGTTCCCTGACCAGGGATCAAACCCCAGGCCCCGGCAGTGAGAGTGCTGAGTACTAACCACTGGACCGCCAGGGAAGTCCCAGTGTACATTGTTTTTAACAGGACCCCCTCCATCCCGACTTATACATGTTTCCGATAGAATTTTTAAAACTTTATTTTGAAATAATTACAGATTTTTCTCAGGAAGTTGCAAAGATTGTACAGAGAGGTCCTGAGTTTACTTCATCCAGCTCTCCCCAGTGGTTACCTCTTAACGTAACTATAATACAATATCACACCAGGATTTTGGCATTGGTGCAGCATGTGTTCAGTTCTTGTTCATCTCATCACGTGTGTAGATTTGCATAACCAGCACTGCAGTCAAGAGACAGAACTGCCCCATTACCACAGGGCGTCTTTCATGCTTGCCCTTCTGTGGTCACATCCACCTCTCCTTCCCATCGTCCTTAACTTCTGCCAACTGTGAATTTGTTCTCTGTCTTTATAATTTTGTAATTTAAAAATGTTGTATAAATAGAATCAGGCATCAGGTGACCTTTTGAGGTTGGCTTTTTTCATTCTGTACAGTGCCTTTGAGACCCATTCAGGTTGTGTGTATCAGTCAGTAGTTGGTTCCTTCTTTTTATTGCTGAGTAGTAGTTCGTCATATGGGTGTGTTCCACAGTTTAACCATTTACTTTTGAGGGAAATTTCGGTTGTTTCCAATTTTTAGCTATTACAAATCTGGTATGAGCAATTGTGCACAGATTTTTAAATCAGAAGTGTTTTAAAAGCCCCTAGAGATAAATACTAGTAACATTAAGTTTTTCTCCCTGTGATAAGCACCTGGATTTTAAATATTAATCTAAAATGTTAGGTTTCACTGTGTAGATTTCTTTACCTTATTATCTTTGTTTTATGCCGCAAACATAATTTCCTTATTGGCCATGACAATCCATTCCATTGTGACATTATGGACCATGTATAAATGGGAGGGGATTATTTTTCTTGCAGTATAACCAAAAGTTAAATGTTTCTGAAGCATCCTGATTTTCTTTAATGACTCTTTAAAGACAGTGTTGTCTAAAACTAAATCTTATGTCAGATTTCCCCCCCCCATCTTTTGGAATAGAAATCCATGAGATTTGTAACTATTTAGCAAAGTAATTCTGTTTCTCCTAAAATTTGAGGTTTACTTACAGTAAATAGTTTTTTGGCATTTCTTTAATGAACAAAACTACTCAGTATTATTAATGAGAGGGCTTTTTCTCTTGGGTATGGGAGCAGAATTTTTTTTTTTAATATTTATTTATTATTCGGTTGCACCGGGTCTTAGTTGCGGCTCATGGGCTCCTTAGTTGTGGCTGGCAGGCTCCTTTAGTTGCAGCTCGCCGGCTCCTTAGTTGTGGCATGCGAACTCTTAGTTGCAGCATGCATGTGGGATCTAGTTCCCTGACCAGGGATCAAACCTGGGCCCCCTGCATTGGGAGCGCAGAGTCTTAACTACTGCGCCACCAGGGAAGTCCCGAGAGTAGAATTTTTGAAAAGCATCCATAATGGTGTTGATCTTTTACTTACTTATTTTTAAACATATAATTGAAGTCTAGGGCTTTTTTGCAGTTATAGACACACCAAGTGTAAGTTACGGAACTGATCCAGGAGGAGAGAGATTGGTGAGGGAGAAAGGGCACTAATGGCGAGCATGGTCTGCGAGGTGGCGGGGTGGGAAGGTGAGTGCAGGAAGGTAGAGTGGAGCTTAGAGGTGATGGCTTCCATTTTCTCCGCGGGAGATGAGGTGTGATCATAAGTTGAAAGTGAGGGTTGGAGGAAAGAGGAGTATGAAGTGAACTCTTCAGGGAATGGAGAAAGTGCGTTTATTAGAAGTAAAGTAGGGCTTTATTTTCTCTAGGCATTACCAGTTTGGCAGTTTGAGATTGTGAAAGTAAATCAGTTAGCTTGCTTGTGATTTCCCAAATTCCCGAATGCCCTACACTCACTTGTTCATCTGTTAGTGTATGGGCGCAGAGAAAGCAGGGGGCAGGGTCTCCAGGAAAGGTGGAGGGAGTTAATTGAAGGCATCTGTAAGTAAGGAGTAATTGTGGATATTGGGACTGTGGCATTTCAGCTTGACATGGAAGGAAAGTGTATGTGTGTATTTCATGGAAAATTAAAACTTGGTGACGTCAGTGTACTGAAAGCTTTTCATGTGGTAGAGGCAAAGAGGTGTGGCAGTGAGAGTATGTGAGCCCCAGTGAGGTGGGAAAATGAGAGGGTGTGGTGGTCTGAACGCTTTGACCAAAATACAGATTTTGCCAAATGGATGGCTGAGGCTGGAGTGTGGAGCAGTGGAGATGAGGTCGTTAAAGAGCAGAATGGCCAGGCTATTGTGTGTCTTGTGCACTTCTCAGTTGCCACTGACAGTGGCAGTTGTTAGGGATAAAGGAAGACGGTTGTATTCCAGTTGCTGATGAGGGGGGACCGGGAGGAGTAGCCGGATAGCAAGTCCTTTAGAAAACGGAGTTAGGAGCAGGGATGTGGGGTGGGGCGGGGACGTGGTCTGGTGGTGACGCCGGGAGACCCCCACCTCCTCTACTTGTGCGTAGGCTAGCAGAGAAGTGATGGCAGCTGTCTTGGAATGGGACCCCATTCAGAAGGGCCAGAAGGTGAAGACTTTGAGCAGATAGCAGAGCAGTGGGAGCCCCACGGTGGGGGCAGAGGGGGCAGGGGTGGGCCAGCCTCGGGGAGATGCAGAGCATGCTGAGGGTGAGGACCCTGACGCAAGGGCTCCCGGGAGGCTGGGCTTCTGGTAGTGCCTGGAGTGCGCAGGGACGCGGGCCGGTCGTCCTGGCACACTCCGCGGTGAGCATGGGCAGCCACTGCTGCTGTGCCATCCCAGGTGTTTCTCCCCACGTACATTTCTTGAGGTTTAGCTTCTGGGCTGGAAGTGACTCTGAGGGGCTAATGAGGTATGTAGAGTGGGAATTTACTAAAGCCAGACACAGTGGGATGATGCTCATAGGAGCCATGATGTGTTTAAAGTTGCACAGATGTTTCTCTAATTAACGGTTCTTTAAAAATAGGAACAGCTTTTAGATTGTAAAGGTGAAGATGGATGGAATAAACTTTTCGACTTGATTCAGTCAGAACTTTATGCAAGACCTGATGATGTCCACATGAACATCCGACTAGTAGAGCTGTATCGCTCAAACAATAGACTGAAGGATGCTGTGGCCCACTGCCACCAGGCAGAGAGAAACACAGCCTTGCGTTCAAGTTTAGAGTGGAATTCCTGTGTTGTACAGACCCTTAAGGTAGGTAAAAACTGTTGGGTCTCACACTTCTTTATGGACAGTTACCATATATCCCTTTGTATTTAAGCGCTGCTTTCCAAGACCTAAATTTCTTTCATTTATGTATAGCAACTGCGAAATGAGATATTTACTAGCATGATTTCAATTTATAATGGGTGGATTGGAGAAATAAATATGAGAAATATGTTTATATATTTTTTGGTGTTTTTATAGGCTGATTTAAAATCGACATGGTTTTACAGCATAGGAATGGGCAAAGGAATTTGTAGGCATAAAGCACTCAGTTTTGTAACACATGATAAAGTTTTGTAACTTGGAGTTCTTTTTGCAAAATAGGAATACCTGGAATCTTCACAGTGTTTGGAGTCTGATAAAAGTAACTGGCGAGCAACCAATCAGGACTTACTTCTAGCCTATGCTAACCTTATGCTTCTCACGCTGTCCACGAGAGATGTGCACGAGAGCAGGGAATTACTGGAGAGGTATGTTGACCTACGGAAAGAGTACTTCGGTGTCAACTACAGATTTTCTGTTTGTGGTAATTCCGTTCATTGGTCTAAACATCTTAATGGCATTATTTTTTCTGTAATATATCCAGAGGTAATAGTTAACATAATGAACTACTTAGTAGGAATCTTCTTTTGTGGGGATATTGTAATTGGTTTTGTGTGACTTTGATTTCTAGAGAACTGTATTACTGCTTAGGCTTTATTAAGTTATAGTTAAATATTTAGTTTTCGCATACTTAGTAAAGAGTTGAGCCTGAAAATGAATGTTCTAACCGCTGTTCCATATTTTGTTTCAAAAAAAATGATACAATCTTGATTGAAAATCAGAGAATAAACTTCATTTGTCAGATATTCTAGTATAAGCTGTTAACGTGACTGAAATTTCAGAAAACTGTTTTAGCTTAGAAACAAGATAACTAAAATATAATACATGATTTTTCTGTTTTCCACGTTTTAATTTTGAGGACCAGTATCTCCACTTGATTAAAATAAATTCCACTGAACACAAACATCACTTGGATTTGTGTGTTAGTTTAGAGCAGGGGTTGACTAGAGCTTGTGGGCTAAACAAGGCTTACAGCCTGATTGTATGAATAGAGTTCTCCTGGACACAGCCATGCTCATTGTTGTGTGTTATCTATGGCTGCTCACACACTGCAGTGGTAGAACTGAGCACTTGTGACAGAGGTGGTGTGCCTGCAAAGCCACATTAGTATGTGGCCCTTTATAGGAAAAGTTTGACATTCCCTGGTTTACGCTCTCCATTTGTCTGAAAAGTAATTCTTTTCACTGAAGTGTAGAGGTAGTTTTCTTGAGGAAGTACTTAGTGTCTTAACATGGGTAGGGTAAGGGAGTATCCAAAAAAAAACTAAATTGAACTTTTAGATCATTTTAGAAAATATTTAGGTTTTTTTGTTTTTTTTATTTTGGTGTGGTTATATACTTAAAGACTTGGTTACATGAGGAAATGAAGGAGAAAGAGACAATTTTTTAGTAGTACTAAAAAAAAATTTTAACTTCATGGATCCCTAGGAGGGGTGTTAAGACCCTCTAGGGCAGCGGTCCCCAACCCTTTTGGCGCCAGGGACTGGTTTCGTGGAAGACAGTTTTTTCCAGGGACTGGGGGTGGGGCAGGGGTGGGGTTGGGGGGTGGTTCAGGCAGTGATGTGAGCGATAGGGAGCCGCAGATGCAGCTTCGCTCCCCTCCTGCCATGCGGCCCGGTTCCTAACAGGCTGCAGACAGGTATCGGCCCGAGGCCTGGGTTTGGGGACCCCTGCTCTAGGGGTTCCAGGAACTCACCTGCTAGAAGAAATATCTGTTGTTCAGATTTCTTGTAATCTACTCTAAAATCATCCTTCACATTTCTATTGTGCTTGCTTTTGATTTTCTTACAAAACGAAGATTCTGAGAACCATTAGGATTCAAAAGCATTAATTAGTACATAGATTACAAATAATAGTGAGAAATATAATTTATTTAACTCTGTAGTTATGTATATAGTAAGAAGAGCAGTTATGGTATTGATAATGCACATATTTTAGTTATTTACTTATAATTTGAAAATGGCATGTTTAATTTGAGAAATTTCAACTTTGAATTAAATAAAACCATATGGAGAAGATGTTTTGGAATAAGATTCTAGAGGTTAAGCTTGAAGTATAGGAAGTGTGTGGAATAACAATAAGCACTAGATGATTTATAATTCATAAAACAGAATATGGATTATTGAGAATTAGAATGTGGAAGATGAAGCTTGAAATAAATTGTTTTATTAATTTTATTTTGAATTAAATAATGAAACTGATTATTCACAATGCAGTAGTTTAATGCATGTTTATTACTTTAATATTACAGTTTTGATAGTGCTCTTCAGTCTGTGAAACCTTGTGTGGGTGGAAATGATGAACTCTCAGCTACTTTCTTCGAAGTGAGAGGACATTTCTACATGCATGCTGGTTCTCTGCTTTTGAAGATGGGTCAGCATAGTGACGTGCAGTGGCGAGCGCTCTCTGAGCTGGCTGTGTTGTGCTATCTCATAGCCTTTCAGGTAATCCACTCCCAGTTTTGCATGCAATTGACATTTCAGTGAGACTTTGTTGTATTTCACATGGAGGTGTGTCCTGGTACATAATGAAAATATGGGTAAATATGTAAAATTAAAATGAAATAGTTACTTTGATGGGTGAAGAATAACAAGATTTATACAGTACTGGTGAGGCTGGTGAAACAGGTACATTGATGCATTGCTGGTGGCAGTTGGCATTGCTATGGCTTTTTGGAAGATCAGTTTGAAGAATTTGATCTTTTTACTCTGCCATTTCTGGGAACCTGTAGTATGGAAATAGTCTCAAGTATGGATAAAACTTGATTCAAAAAGATACGCATAACTTGGACGAAAAACTAAGTAAATTTTGGGGTATGGTTGCGTAAGCTATGATAGAAGAACGTGTTTACCACACGCATTTCAACATGTTAATTGGAAACATACATATGTAATATGTATACAACATTAATAGTACATTTAATGTATAGCAGTATACTTACTCATCTTTGGAAACATGAAACTTCTTTATACATAGAACGTGACATGAAGAAAATACGCCAAAATATTAACCATTATTTTTAGATGATGAGATGCTGGCTCTTATCCCTTCCCTAATTAATTTTTGTAGTTTTAATGTTTTCTTTAGTGAGCTTGTAGTAATTCTGAAGTGAAAAGAGATGAGCAGTCTTCCAAAAAATGAATTAAGCCCAGCTTGTAAAAATTACTGTTAGCTTTGGAGAATAATCTTTTGCCTGAGAGAAAGAAAAAGGGGTTCACTACAGATTTACTTTTAGAGAATGTTCCTCCTTCCAGTTCATATTACCTAGATCTTTTAAAAACCTGTTGATATGTGGTCCACAGTGCTACGGTGTGCTCAGTGGAAGCATTTTGGTTCATAAGGAATATGTTTTAGTGAAAATGAGTGAAGTTAATGAAGTTTGCTAATTTATATAAGCACTAAAAGGTACTTACGATTAATATTTTTACAGAATTCTCAAGTAGCTGACAGTTTTCTTATTTTTAATGGAAACTAACACACAGTCAACCATTTAAGTTAACACACAGTTAACACACAGTCAACCATTCTAAACATTGGCCTTTTTAAAATTGCAGCATAGTTGATGTACAGTATTGAATAAGTTACAGGTATATAATATAGTGAGTCACCATTTTTAAAGGTTATACTCCCTTTATAGTTATTGTGAAATATTGGCTGTATTCCCTGTGTTGTACAGTATATCCTTGTAGCTCATTTTATACACAACAGTTTGCACCTCTTAACCCCCCACCAATACCTTGCCCCTCCCTCCTTCCCTCTCCCCACTGGTAACCACTAGTTTGTTCTATATATCTGTGAGTCTGTTTCTTTTTTCTTGTATTCATTAGTTTATTGTATTAAACTTTGACCTTTTTAAATAGTAAAAACTAAATCTCCCTCTTAATTGATGGCGTGAGGCTAACTTTTGTAATGGTAGGGTTTTCAGAGCCTTGCTCAGGGGGCTGCTGTAGTTCTAGTGAGCCCAGGTAGTCCCCCGCTTGTGACTGTCCGACTCACAGATTTTCACCTTTACAACGGTGTGAAAGTGCTACGCATCCCGTAGAAACTGTACTTTGAATGTTGATCTTTTCCTGGGCTGGCGATACGTGGTACACACTCTCCTGTGATGCTGGGCAGTGGCAGCAGGCTGCACCCCCCATCTGTCACACAACCATGAGGACTTACAGCCATCTCTACCCAGACAACAACAGTCCTGCTTTTCATTTTTAGTACAGTATTCAGTCAATCACATGAGATATTCAACACTTTATAATAAATGGGCTTTTTGCGTTAGATGAGTTTGCCCGACTGTAGGCTAATGTAAGTGAGCATGTTGAAGGTTGGTGAGGCTAAGCTGTGATGTTTGGTAGGTCAGGTGTATTAAATGCATTTCAACTTAGGATATTTTCAACTTAACGGGTTTATTGGGGCATAACCCCTTCCTAAGTTGAGGAAGAGCTGCGTGTCTGTGTTTCAGCTAGGCTTTAAGCAAATTCCCTTTTGAAACCTTTTTTTTTGGCCGCACTGTGCAGCTTGCGGGATCTTGGTTCCCTGACCAGGGATTGAACCGGGGCCCTCGGCAGTGAAAGCGCCAAGTCCTAACCACTGGACTGCCAGGGAATTCCCTCTTCTGAAACCTTTTAATTAAGATGAGGAAGTGTTGATTTGAGATGATGTGACTGAGTACATTCATAACTAATTTACTGGTCCCAAATGATAGCGGTTGAGTAGTTCTGGAAAAGGTGCCAGTTTTATGAATTGAGGTCAGTTTGAAAGCAAAAAGAGTTATGTCACATTTTGTTTCTTATTTTCTGTGGTCTTCAACATCTATCCATAGATGACTAAGTTTGGCTTCATGCTTAAAAAACTTCTGGGTAAAAGCATAGGTCAAACTAATGTTTCTAAAATTCAAAATCAGAAGTTTTTAGGTTTATAAGTAATATATTTATTTTGAAAAATTATCTTTGGAAAGGTGGTTATATTCACATGGTGTCTTATTGTAGTGGCATGTAAGAATACACAGTGAAAACTCCTTCCTGTGTCTGTTCCTTAGTCATTTACTTCTCTTCCCTGGAGGAACTAATGTCATTAGTTTCTTATGAGTTCTTCAAGAAATGTTTTATGCACGCACACTCTTCTTAGAAAATACAGAAAGAAGAAATTCTGTACATTCTATTTATTTTACTTTATTTCCATGAAATATATCTTGGTGATATTTCCGTATCAGCCCAGAAAACATAGCGTGAGTACAGCACCCTCATTTGTTCTGACGTCTGCATGTTATTTCATTCTATGGATGTACCATAGATTGGGTTTCTTTAAACCAGTGCCCTAAAACCACGATACCAGGTTTTACTTTTTTGCTATGCTACTTCAAAATAATTCTGCAATGACTAATTTATGCCATTTCACATGTGAAAATTTGCGGGTGGAATAAATTCTTGAGAGAAGAATGGCAGGATCAAAGTGTATCTATGCATTTACAAGTTTTAGAGCTATTGCCAAATTTCTAGCCTCACAGAGGTTGTACCAAATTATACTCCCACTACCAATTTAAGAAAGTCATTAGAGGTTTAACAGCAGTTACACCCACCATCCATATAGTTAAGTTTTAGGATATCTCCAGTAAGTGTTCATTGTCTGGAACTGAACATTTTCAGTGATGGACATTTGCTGCTTTTCAAGATAGCCTGTTGCGTTTTAGGATAATTTGGTTCTTGGTGCTTCCTTATATGGAGTAAAAATATTTCTCAAGCTGCTACCCATTGGTGGTGGTTTTTTCTTTTGGTGCTATTAAAAAGTCTAGCCCTTCTTTTACAAGATAATTTTCCTAATATCTGAAGGCAGCTGTCTTTTTTTCACCATTCTGTTTATTCATAATTGTTCCAGCTCTTCTTCATAGGATATGGCTTGGAGCCCTTTTACTCTCTTGGTTGTCCCAGTTATCCCAGTGGTATCTCAGATTATTCTCTGGAAATGTGCTGTCCACAGTGTGGCATTTCCAAGTATGGGTCCACCAGTGCCAGGTCATGGAGAGCTGTCATCTCTTCCACTGCTCTCATTCTGTTTATGCAGGGTAGAAAAGGTCTCTAACCAAGTACTCCCATTTCCCCAACTGTAACTTGAATGTGCTTTTAGTAGAAAGTAATTTCTCAGAAGTGCTCTTTGTAGGCATCTTTTATAGATTATCTAAATTCCTTGGTTCCGAGTGTTTTGCAGTTAGATTTCCAACTCTGTTTAACATTGGCTAACTGTTTATTCTTTATCGAAAAAGTACAGTGTAATAGAAGGGAATATCTTACTATTAGAAATGTATCACTAAATTAAGATTTTTGATTCTAAAATGATCAGGTTCCAAGACCAAAGATTAAATTTATAAAAGGAGAAGCTGGACAAAATCTACTGGAAATGATGGCCTGTGATCGTCTGAGCCAATCAGGTAATAGTAATGTTTAACTGATTTTATTTTAAAAAGAAAAGAAAATTTCTGTTTGAGCACATCTTATGATAGTATCTTCTCTCTGTCCAGGAGATAATTTGTCATAATCATTTGTTTCTCTTTGCCATATTGGATTAGGGAGAGAGATATAGAAAGAATGATAAGAAATTGTATATTCTTTAAAAGGAACAAATATTGTTTGCTCCCGGGTAGAGAAACTCCTTACTGCACCCGCCCCCCCGCCCTTAATCTAGCTGCTAGAGCTTCCATCCAGAATATTTTTTTTCCTTTTTAAAAAAAAAAATTTTTTTTAATGTTTATTTTATTTTTTGCTTTCTCTAGTTGCGGCGAGCGGGGGCTACTCTTCGTTGTGGTGCGTGGGCTTCTCATTGCGGTGGCTTCTCTTGTTGCGGAGCACAGGCTCTAGGCGCGTGGGCTTCAGTAGTTGTGGCGTGAGGGCTTAGTAGTTGTGGCGCACAGGCTTAGTTGCTCCGCGGCATGTGGGATCTTCCCAGACCTGGGATCGAACCCTTGTCCCCTGCGTTGGCAGGCGGATTCTCAACCGCTGCGCCACCAGGGAAGTCCCTCCATCTAGAATATTTTAAAGCACTTCCTGAACTAAGAATAAGTTACTCATCGGTTGCTTATAAGACATTACTATGGGGGATATAAAGATGAAAAAGTTATGGATCTCTTTCTTAAGGAACTGACATCATAGTAACAGAGATAGAAGGCATATATTCACATTCTGTTAGGCTCCTGGAATTTTTAGATTTATTCCCAGTTTTGACTATTTGGGATGGATTCTAAAGGTCTGTTACAGACCATCTGGCTTTGCTAAGGCAGAAACTTGCAGGTGTTCATGTAGGCAGTGAATCAAGCAGTGAACTGAAGACTCTATTGGAAAATGTTTCTATAAGAAGCAGTTTTCATATAAAGTTGAAAGGACTTTGTTAAGAGTTAAGAAGTGGTCTTAAGTCAGAGTAGCTATAAGCTGTTGTCTATGGGTAGACTGTTGATCAAGGCCCCTCTGTCCCACAGCTTACTTTTTTGTGAGAGACAGACTTTGAGTCCTTGAAGAAGTGACCTTCTGTTTTTTTCTTAGGTGTCCCTTCTACGTTTGCACAGTTTGTAAAATGAACTTGTTTTACTATCTTTGATCTGGGCCTTACTGGGCTTGTCTTTGCAAATTTTCAGGGAGATAATGGTCTGGTGGTAACCAAACCTGACTGACCAGCAGAATTACTCCACGTTTTTTTTTTTAAAAACAGCTTGATTGTGTAAAATTCACATATGATATTATTCATCCATTTTAAGTGTACAGTTTAGTGGTTTTTTGGTATGTTGAGTTGTGCAGTCATCACCACAATTTTAGGATATTTTCATCACCTCATAAAGAAACCTCGTACCCATTAGCAGCCACTCCCCATTTCCCTCCAGACCCCCTCGTCCTAGGCAACCACTAATTTTCTGTGTCTTTATATCTCTCTGTTCTGGACAGTTCATATAAATTGAATCATACAAAATGTGGTCTTTGGGTGACTGTCTTCTTTCACTTAGCGTAGTGTTTTCATCGTGCATCCATATTGTAATGTGACCTAGAACTTTATCCAAGGAGCGTTTTTAAAATAGATTCTTCACCCCAAATCTGTGGAATCAGAATCTCTGGGAGTGGGGCCTAGAAATAAAAAAAGAAAATTTTTAAGCTTTTTAAAGGATGATTCTGACCAGCCAGGTTTAGAAGTTAGGTTTATCAGGTCAGAACATTTGAGCTTGGTCCTGTTCTCCTGTGGCCACTTGAATCCCACACTTTTCCATCTAAAATGGAAATCCTTTTGGTATTTTTCGCACACATTTTTTTCTTTCCTTTTATTCTAGCATGTAGATACAGATACTGTTACACCTGTAGTCTATTCATTTTTCGCATCAGCACCCTTTTGGATCCAGCTGTGGTTGTTGGGCTGGAGGGCTGGGTCTGAGATAGTCATGTTATTTCCCCTTAGGGTATGTGAATGAAACTATTGAGAGAGATGAATAAAAACAATCTGTATTTTTTAAATGATGGAAATAATTTGTTTTTCAGGGCATATGCTGCTAAACTTAAGTCGTGACAAGCAAGACTTTTTAAAAGAGGTTGTAGAATCCTTTGCCAATGAAAGTGGGCAGTCTGCTTTGTATGATGCTCTGTTTTCTAGTCAGTCACCTAAGGATAGATCTTTCCTTGGTAGCGATGATATTGGAAACCTTGATGTACAAGCACCAGATCCTGAGGATTTGGCTCGATATGATGTTGGTAAGTTGTGTCTTTCTAAGGAAACATTTTGCATTTTAATCCTTTTATACTAGGAGACAAATAATAGCAACAAGGGGAATAAATTGCCCATAATCTCATTACCCAGAAATAATGACTTAATATTTTCCCGTATTCCTTGCAGGTTTTTTGAAGGGTTGGGGTAGTATGAGGGGTTGGTGTAGCCGTAGTGGTGGCATATGTTTTTCTTGTAAATAGTTGTTTATACTGTACACATGATTAGTCTCATGAATTCTTTCTCATCCTGTCTCTCTAAATATCACTTTTAGCGGCAATATGATCTTTTTAGTGAAGTAGCCATAATTTGTTTGCCACTTTTTATTGTTGGGTATCGAAGATGTTTCCAGTTTTTTCACTTATATTAAAATACTGATGAAAACTTTGAAGTGCCTCCATTTCAATTTTTTCCGTAGAGATTCCTAAAAACAGAATTACTGGGATAAAGTTGATGAACATGTTTAAGTCTCTTGCAAATTGCCATATTACAAGAAAACTTGTACCTCTTTATGCTTTCTGAAGCCCATAACTTTTTTTTTTTTTTGCCCATAACTTTTTTAGTATTGAATTTCTTGTAGAGGAAAAGATCTATTTATTATCCTAATGGACTAATGTAGTGGTATCCCATTGTTTTAATATTTCTTTACTGAAAGGAAAGTCTATTGTTTGAAGATTTCTTACTGGGTGGCTATTCTTTATTTTACCTCTGTCAGTAGATTTGGTTTTATTGAGTTCTAGTGAGGCTCTTTTTTCTTCTTAGATGGACTTCAAAAGAACGTTTTCCATCATAACTGTCTTTATTAAAGTTCCTAGATGGAGTTTGAATACTTTTAATAAGAACATAAGACTTTGCTTATCATAGATTTCCCCTGTGCTCTGATATAGAAAAGCAGTTATAAAATTAAGGTACATTTAATATGAGTCAGTTGTTTATGTTGGCAAAGCTGATGGGACACAAAGATTTCCAAAACCTCAAGCCAATTTTTTTTTTTTTTTTTTGTATTTCAGGTGCCATTCGAGCACATAATGGTAGTCTTCAGCACCTCACCTGGCTTGGCTTACAATGGAATTCATTGCCTGCCTTACCTGCAATTCGAAAATGGCTAAAACAGCTTTTTCATCATTTGCCCCAGGAAACCTCAAGACTTGAAACAAATGCACCTGAATCAATATGTATTTTAGATCTTGAAGTAAGCAGAGATTTTAACAACTTAAATATTATGAGTATTGTTTGATTTTTTTTTCTACTTAAATTGATTTTTCTTTAAATAAAACAGGTATTTCTACTTGGAGTAGTATATACCAGCCACTTACAATTAAAGGAGAAATGTAATTCTCACTACAGCTTCTATCAGCCTCTGTGCTTGCCACTTCCTGTGTGTAAACAGCTTTGCACAGAAAGACAGAAATCTTGGTGGGATGCAGTTTGTAATCTAATCCACAGAAGAGCAATGTAAGTAGTCAAATAAAGATACTCCTTTGACTTATTGCCTAGGGACTTTAATTCTCATGTGAAGTTTTAATTTTTAATTATCATGTGATGATTAACATACGTGTAAGTGTTGAACTGCATGTTTATAAATCAATTTTATTAAATAAAACTTTTTTTAGACCTGGAACCTCAGCAAAATTGCGACTTCTAGTTCAGCATGACATAAACACTCTAAGGGGCCAGGAAAAACATGGCCTTCAGCCTGCTCTACTTGTGCACTGGGCAAAGTGCCTTCAGAAAACGGTGAGTTCACTGAAGTGGAAGCAGTTTTTAAGAACATTACCGTCATGTTTTAAAATCACAGACTTTACATTGAAAGCCTTTCAGTTTTAAAAACAGTAGCAGCTTATTCATATTATGTCGGGTGAAATGTATTTTCTTAATCTTGCCACAAAGTAGTTAGTCTAGTTAATATATAAGTGCTTAGAACAGTGCCTGGCACAGTAAATGTTACATAAGTATTAGCCATTGTTATTATTACTTATAATTACCTTACGATAAATATTGTCCAGCCTGAAGATTTTTTATGTGTTTGGTGGCACAAGGCTCTGTAGGTAAGGGCATTATAGATCTCTTGCTAAGTAGTTGAGGTCTGTTCTGTGGCAAGATTAGATTAGTTTAGCCCTTTGACCAAACTGTGGCACCTATAAGAGTGGCAGATTTCGGCTATCTAAAAATAGCAACTTCTGAAAAGTGGGCTGCCTGATTAGTTAGTGTCATTGAAAGTGTGTAAAAGTTGGTTCTAGAATAATCACTGGTATTAAAGTATACCAGTATTAAAGTGGTTAGTTATTCCAGTATTTGGAAAGGTGAGCATATGACTTTTGAGATTCTATTTTGCCTTGATTTGAAATTTTAACCAGTTGTTCAGACCATCTATAAATGAATTTTTGGATCTGATCGTTTGTGTCTCTTCTAACTTTGTATTTTTTTAGGGCAGTGGTCTTAATTCTTTTTATGATCAACGAGAATACATAGGCAGAAGTGTTCATTACTGGAAGAAGGTTTTGCCATTGTTGAAGATACTCAAAAAGAAGAGCAGTATCCCTGAACCTGTTGACCCTCTGTTTAAACATTTTCATAGTGCAGACATTCAGGTAATGGAGGATCCCTTTGTGAACTAACTGGAAATGTGGATTTCCAGTTTATAAACAAAGAAATGGAAGTATAAACTGCTTAAATTTGTTGCTTGGCTATTTCATGGAAGTCTTGTTTTCTAAGTCCACTAGCTGTCACAAATACAGTATGACAGAAAAGAGTACTGAGATGCTAATCTCACTAGATGGTATAAAATCTTTGGGAAATCATTTGGGTTTGATATTCTGGGTAGAGGCAATTTGACTGAAAGTTATCCAATATGTTTAGGCATCTGAAATGGGTGACTATGAAGAGGAAGCACACGTAACATGTGCTATATTGGATGCAGTTAATGGGAATATAGACGATGCTGTGGCTGCTTTTGAATCTATTCATAATGTCGTTTCTTATTGGAATCTTGCACTGGTAAGTAGTGTGGTACTTGAATTAAATGGTTTTTGTTTTAAAACATAATTGTTTCATAAAAGCACTCTGTGTATAGATTTTTCACAGAAAAGCAGAAGATATTGAAAATGATGCACTTTCTTCTGAAGAACAGGAAGAATGCAAAAATTACCTGAGAAAGACCAGAGACTACCTGATAAAGATTTTAGATGACAGTGATTCAGATCTCTCAGTGGTTAAGAAGGTAAGTTGCAGGTTGTTTGTACTTTCTTATTATTTTGATACGTACTTTTGCCTTGGTTTTCTATTTTGGTAATTTCAAAAATGCTTAGTGATGCCTTAATGCGCAAAAGGGAGGGTGTTTAAATATTTAATTAGCATTGCTTTGCCTTAGGTTTGGGGGGGTGGGGGGTGTGTGTTTTTTTTAAACTTGGGCATTTAAGTTTATACTCTTAAAAAAATGCTTGTTAGGGAATTAGAAAAGGTTTCCAAGGCACGCATTTATTTTTGTTATCTTGGCAATGAAATCAACAAATATTGCCACCTAAGGACTAGTTCTGCATGGACTTCGCAGTTAAACATGTCACTGAAATCAAAGGTGGTTGCTGACTACTTGAGAGCGTTTCTCTCATCATGACCATCTGATGTGACTACCTTTTCCCAGCTGTCAGCAGTTTGAGGCTGTAGTGATGGTATTAACCTCAACCACATTCAGCCTTCCACCTGTTTTGTTGATTAGTTTGTGTTGCTGCTCTTGGATTAGGATTTATGTTTGATGCATTCCAACATCTGTGTTTCTCCTCATATTCAAAATCAGTTGGTAAACGTCAGTGACTTATTTTGTTCACTTGGAAAAGCTTCCCCAGTTAACATTGCTCTGCCATTACTGTGGCTAACAGGAGGGATAGAAACAACATGGACTTGAGGGTTGGAAGCCTTTGATTACACAGCAGTTTCATGTTTGTTGTTACATAAAGTATAATATGCTTGTTACACAAAAGTGAAAAATGTAAATTAGTAAGAAAAAAAAATCTGTTTATTTTAGAGAGAGTTCTTACTTTGGTAATTTTGCAGGCTAAAGCCATTGATTCATGCCTTTTGTTTTTAGTTGCCCGTGCCCCTGGAATCTGTAAAAGAGATGCTTAATTTAGTCATGCAGGAGCTCGATGACTTCAGTGAAGGAGGGCCTCTTTATAGAAATGGTTCTTTGCGAAATGCAGATGCAGAAATAAAACATTCTACACCGTCTCCCACCAAATACTCTCTATCACCAAATAAAAGTTACAAGGTAAGTGGGGAAGAAATGAGTCACTCCACTGTGGAATATGTTTCTGTTCTAAATGTTTTAAGTACTTTTTTGTTGTTATTTTTTCAGTATTCTCCCAAAACACCACCTCCATGGGCAGAAGATCAAAATTCTTTATTGAAAATGATCTGCCAACAAGTAGAGGCCATTAAGGTAAATCACTTGATTTCTCTAAACTGTGCCTCTCTTATTCCTAGATTCCTTCCTTGCCCACTTTCTCACTTATTTCTAAAACTTCAAAATGTTCCTTTGCCATGTGACTGTAGAATCATACTGTGTTTTACGTGCTTTTGTCTTGACACTTAGCATATTTTTGAAATTACTTAAGTGTCTGCGTCCTCCACTAGATATGAATCTTTCCAAGGTAGAGACTCCTATATCCAAAACATAGCCTTGTTTCTGGCATAGAGGAGGTTCCCAGGTGATTGAATTGAACTAGTGAAATATACTACTCATACCTTGGTCTGTGAGTTTGTCTCAGACTGACTGTGGTTGTGTATGTTAAATTTATAGCTAGGACTTCACAAGTGGTCTAAACTTCAAAAGGTCTCTTTATCTTTTTAATATTTCATATGAACTTAATTATGTAAAGAAATAGTTATGTGAACATGATTTTATTTTAACTTTATGGAAGTGACCTTAACTATAACACTCAAAGGAGCTTTACTTCTTTGAAATTGGAAGTACAGGTAAGTTGTTTCACGCTCATTGACAAGAACTAAATCATTCCTACTTCTAAAATTACAGCAAGGAAGTATTGGTACGTGTATGACTATTGCAATGCTGTCAGCAATTTGTGAGACTTAATACTATTTGTATTTTTTGCACTTGTGAATTTGCAGTTTTTTTGTTTTAATTTTTAAACTTATTTTTGGCTGTGTTGGGTCTTCGTTGTTGCGCACGGGCTTTCTCTAGTTGTGGCGAGCAGGGGCTAGTCTTCGTTGTGGTGCGCGGGCTTCTGATTGCAGTGGCTTCTTTTGTTGCGGAGCACGGACTCTAGGTGTGTCAGCTTCAGTAGTTGCAGCACTCGGTCTCAGTAGTTGCAGCACGCAGGCCCCGGAGCGCGCGGGCTTCAGTAGTTGCGGCTCATGGGCTCAGTAGTTGCAGCGCGCGGGCTCTAGGGCGCATGGGCTTCAATAATTGTGGCTCAAGGGCTCTAGAGCACAGACTCAGTAGTTGTGGCACATGGGCCTAGCTGCTCCACGGCATGTGGGATCTCCCCGGACCAGGGATCGAACCCATGTCCCCTGCATCGGCAGGCGGATTTTTAACCACTGTGCCACCAGGGAAGTCCCTGCACAAAGATGTTGTATGTTAATTTTCTATAATCGTGGCCTGTTATGATATTACATACTTACCATGTAGGTTTCTGGCACCCAACGTTGTATTCTTGGCAGCACTAGTAGTGGAGGAGTAGTCCGTGTGCCTAGAAAGCTGAGTTCCGGTACTAACTGCCATTGATGAATGATCTCGGGTCAGGGAGTTCCTTATCTTTCTGTCTGTTTGGCTTCTCATCTGTAAAGTGAGTGAGAATTGTTGAAACCGGTTTTCATCATGTGTTCTAGTTTTTTGAATTTTTAAAATTGTGTTTATAGCTTTAATTGCATATTTAAATCTATGGTCCAAATACCAGTAGTGACCAGTAAAGTTTTCCAGTTGATTCCATCAGTTTCTTATTTTTGGATGTAGCATCTGGACTAGACACAGTAGATGGATGAACGGGGAAGATTTTATTTTGAAAATTCAAGATATTTTTCACCTCAAGAGTTACGGTTTTCAGGAAATTTCTTTGCCTAAAACACTTTTTTTTTTTTTTTTTTTTGGCCGCACTGTGGGGCTTGTGGGATCTTAGTTCTCCGACCAGGGATTGAACCCCGGGGCCACAGCAGTGAAGGCACTGAGTCTTAACCACTGGACTGCCAGGGAATTCCCTCTAGAACACTTCTAGAAGAAGAGAGCAGACATTCTGGATTTGTCTCTGACCTCATTTGTTAATTTTACTATTCCTGAAAAGTGCCTGCTTTGTAGGTTCTGGGGTTGGGGAGGGCGTTGTCATTTGGTTGTCTACAAAGTGATGGATCTGATTGCTGACCACTAGCTGTCATTGGAAGGCATTATGTCTGCCGGTTTGGAACTTTGTAAGAATTAAGAGCTAAGAGCGTAAGTAAATTGTCTGGAATATATCACTGTATACAACGTATATACATAATATATACAGTATACTATAGGTAATATATTCCGAACAAATGTTAGCGGTTTTCCCTTTCCCAGTAGAGCATTTGAGCTTTACCTTGAGAGGTTGGCAGTGTTTGGCACCGCGTATGCGGCTGAGTGGGAAGCTAGTCTGGGAGGGAATGTGGGGTATAGAGCAGTCCAGGTGGACTGAAGAGCAGAGCAGGTGCAGTGAGGCGCTGGAAGGGCCTTTGGGGCGATGCTGCTGAGCACCGGCAGTGTCAGAGAAAGAAGTCCATTTCGTGGGTACTTGTTTTTTTGAGCAGGTAAGTGTCTTGGCTAGAGCTGAACTTTAGAAAGATTAATTTAAGCCAATGAAGAATGGAAAGGGAGATGAGGGCATTGTTTAGGTTAGAGCTGACTCTAGAATGAATGAATTAGGTAATGGTACTAAGGAGTGAAAGAATGGGAGCAAATAACAAGCTTTGACAAATTAAGGATCATGTTTTAAATCAGCACCTGGTACTCAGATCCTACTGGAGTATAGAATCTCTTAAAAGGCATCATCAAGTGTTAAGTTTGCTCTAGCACTGTATCTGCCGTGATGTAATTGCTTAAAATTGTTTCCTCTTCCAACAGAAAGAAATGCAGGAGTTGAAACTAAATAGCAGTAACTCAGGGTCCCCTCATCGTTGGCCTACAGAGAATTATGGACCAGATTCAGTGCCTGATGGATATCAGGGGTCACAGAATTTTCATGGGGCCCCACTAACAGGTGAGTTGTTAACTGGATACTCCCAGGTATTAGTGAAGTCTGTACTTTCTCCTCCTTTGAATAGGTAACTTGTGAAATCACCTTGTCTGTATACATTTATCTATATACATGTCTGTCTATGTCTGCCTGTATGTTACTTCAGCTGTATTTGGTATTACCAAGATTTCTATAACTCTAAGCAGAAACAAAACAAGCTTTATCTGATCCTGGTTATATAAAGGCTAAAGGCTTAAAGAACCTTTTAATGCACATCTCAGAGGAGCTGAGACTGAGTTGGAACCATGCCTTATGATTGAAAAAATGTTAACTGACAGCGTTATTCATTAAGAGATGCCTAATTAAGAACTTTAAACGTCTTGGGAATTATTTTGATGACATACTGAGAGGTATGACAGTCATGGGAAACCTTTTATTTTGAAATACTGTGGTCATATATAGAAGGAAAGAGTGTGGAGCTAGAGCATACTGGATTTTTAGGTTGTGCTCTCTTAACTTACCTCTGAGCCAGTTTGTTTGAAACCTGGAGCTAATACTTTGCATCACATGATTATTGTGAGCATTTGTGTGTGGGTGGTGTGCGTTAGGCATTTACTTAGAATACGCATTAAACACCTGATGAACCAAAGGGTACGGACTGTGTCTCCTGTGGTTGTCTGTGTGCCAAGGTGCTTGTGTATGTAATTTTATTTAATGACAGTGACCCAGAGTGGTGGGTACCATTATGAATCCACATTTTTTAGATGAGGAAATGGGTTTGGAAGGGTTAGGTAACTTACCCATTATTGTACAGATAGTTATTGGTAGAGCCGGGGTTCAAACTCTGGTGCTATAACTTTAAAGCCACTTGTCCCCAGGCAGCCAGAGTGATGGGGAAAATAGGTTTCTTTCACATGAGACAGATTCCTGAAATGTTGGTAATTAGATTAATTGGTTTAAATTCAAAAACAGATTCAGAATGGTGTGGCCTAGTTTCATACATTTGTGTGATGGTCCATAGGGCCAGACTTAAGGCAGACTCACGGTCCTCTCGTAACAGTGTCCTCCAAGTGCACGCAAAGTAATAGAAAACGCTTTGTGAAGTCAGACTCACTGAATGTCATATGTAAGTCATAGATAAATATATGAGAAGTCAGGGTTTAAGTATTGTTTACCTAAACCCTGTGCACTGCGTAGAGCCTTGACTACAGAAGATAGGCAAGCTGGCTGGCTTTCTCCTGGGCTCTCCGAGTGCTGTGTGGAGTCATCATTTGGCACCTGTGGGTCACAAGTTCTGTTTTCTTCTTCTTTGTACAGGCATAACAGGTCTTCTGGTTGTTAAACACACATATAAGCATAACATTCACATTGTCTCATTTTATTCTTGCAGTTACTCTATGAAATGGGTAGAAGCAGCACATCCTCATTTTACAAGTGAGAAAAATGGAGACCCCAAGTGGCAAAGTCACAGGCAGCTTTGTGGCCCTGAGAGGAGAGCTCAGGTCTCCAGATTCCCATTCCTGTGTTCACAGACTGTTTTTCTTAATGAAAGTGCAGATGTGCCAAGATGGTCCTTGTCTTTTTAAAAGAAGATGATTAAAAAACAATTAATAAGCTTATAATAAAGAAATAATCAGAAGTACTGACCAGTGTAAAGAAAACTAAACAGTAACCATATCACACTGAGTTCTGCTAACATTTTGGAGCATTTCTTTCTGGTCCTCTCTCTTTGTATATTAGAGAACTTTATCACGTTGTATGGAGACGAGTAGCCTGTTTTTAAATACTTAAGTTCTGAGCAGTTTTCTACTCAACGTTTTTTTTTGACAGTACTGTTAATGAATACAAGGTATCCATCATGTGGAAGCTCTGCAGACTTTATTCCCTTATTTTTAAATTTCCAGTTGTTGCTATTGTAAATAATGCTGTGAACACAGTCCTAGGATTTTAGGGTTTTGTAAAATTTCTTGTGTTGGGAAATTGCTTTCCTGAGAAGCTGTGCCGGTTTTACACTCTTACCACCAGTATCTGGTAGTGCCTATCTCTTTGCACTCTTGCCAAGTGTTTGCTATTACCAGTTTATAAAAACCTTGCCTATTTTTAAAAACAAAAATAATACCAGCTTTTAAGTTTTTGTTTTTTTAGTACTAGGCATGCTCAACACTTTATAATCCTTTATATTTCATGAGTTATCTGTTCATTGGGTGCCTTTTTTCTATAGGATGTTTTTAGTACTTGTTTTCACTATCCCTGATAAAGTCACCAGTTAAGTTTCAGACTTTATGATTCTTGGCTTATATCCATCATCTTGTTCTGTGTTCTTTGCCTGTTTTCTCCCCAGAATAGGTCATGGTAGCCATCCTCAGGCAGCCCATTAGTTTTCCACGCTCAGGCTTGGGCCTCTGCAGTGGCTCTGTGTCTCTGGTAACTGCAGAGAGGACAGACAGCCTGGCTCGCCTTTATTGGGTCTTTTTCAGGGCTTTCCACAATCAGCTGCCCACTACCTCTTGGGGCACAATTTCTGCTTCCTCTTCTGTGTAAAGGTATAAATGATCTTCAAGTTGTTTTGTTTTCTGGTAAAACTTTCTTAAAACAGATCAAGCAAATGATTGTTGGTTGTTTTCACCATCAACATGAGTGTCTTCTGGTTGCTGGTTTCCTGATAGCACACACACAGAACAGATGGAGCAGGTAGTTTGGACACCAGCATGAGTGTCAGTCATGCTGTGCCCTTTTTATTAAGCCAGGGAACACATTTTGTGTTACTTGTGACATCCTTTGCATGAATTTGTTAGGTGATTTTTGACCTGAACGTTCTCAGCTTGAGTTTAAAAAGTGCAGCCTTGTCATTCTGCACATTTTCAAGGCTCACTTCAAAAATGTGGCCCTGAGACCCTCACGTGCGTTTTGGTTCCTTAAGTCCTTCCTGTGGCTAGTGTACCCCCCGTGTTTCTGGCACGGCACGACTGTGCCTTCGCGTCGTGCCCCTCTTTCTCAGGGAGCGGCCCCGCCGCTCCTCTTGGCTCCTGTGGTGCTGCTTGTGGGGACTGCTCTTGGTGACCGCCCTGCTGCTGCTCTCGCTCCTCCTGTGTCACTCCTAGCAGTTACTCCTAGTTTGTCATTTGATAATCTTTATGATGATGTGTTTTGATGTTTAGAAATTAAAAAAAAAAAAATCTATGTAGTTAAATCTCTCTTTGATTTCTACTGCTTTTGTATTTATAGTTCTTGCCTAGATAGTCCTAACTGCAGCATAGACTTTTTTTAACAGTGTTTTCTTTCTTTTTTTTTCTTTTCTTTTTTTTTTTTTTTTTAGTTGCAACTACTGGCCATTCAATGTATTATAGTCAGTCACCAGCATATAATTCCCAGTCTCTACTCAGACCAGCAGCTAATGTTACTCCCACAAAGGTAACAAAGGAATAATTTATACATTTATAAGTATCTCCTTTTTAATTGTCCAGGCTTCCTACAGAGAAATTCAAGTAGTTCAGCATTAAAACTTAAATGTCCCACCAGATAACAGATATTTTAAATTTCTCTCCAGATATGGAAGTATGTTTCTCAGTTAGTTAATTTCTGTGTTACAATAAGTGTGAACATCTAGAATATTTTTAAATTGGGGTGGTGGTGGGTCCTTCGTCATTCGGTCGTGACAGAAGCAGGACTGTGATGTCCTCACTGGAGCGCTGTGTGTAACTTGCAGGCCTGGGGCGCTGTGACCAAGTGTCCACGGAGACCGGCATCCAGCAGAGCCGGGCAAAGACCCTGGCTCTTCAGTTCTTAACTTCTCTATGCATTAGTTGCCTCATATGTAAAATGAGGATAATAATGCCTTAATTCATAGAGTGTTCGAGGATATTGAAATGAGATAATATATGTACAGTGCTTAGAACTGTGCCCAGTTGGCACGTTAACAAATGTTAGTCCTCATTGTCATCATCATCATTGTTAACATCATTGGATACCTTGTTCAGGAGTGAGGAAGGTACTTATTCTATGGATCTATTGTAGGAGAATTAGGTCTTTAAGGTGCTGTCATTAGTTAAGGCAATTTTCATTATATGCCAAGCAGGGACTAGAGCTGTAAGTATCTTTGTAGTAATGTAGAAGTCTCTTCTCTTACGGATGCACTATATGCCCTAGTGATGTATTTACCCTGTACTCAGGCTTGAGGTTTATGAGAATTGGGTGGTATCTAGTTAAGCTGTAGTTTTATAGACAACCTACAAAAATGTGCGCTTTATTTTTTTTTTTTTCTAGGGACCAGTTTATGGCATGAATAGGCTTCCACCTCAGCAGCAGATCTACACCTACCCACAGCAGATGCACACACCACCAGTGCAGAGTTCGTCTGCTTGTATGTTCTCTCAAGAGATGTATGGTCCCCCATTGCGTTTTGAGTCTCCTGCAACAGGAATTCTATCACCTAGGGGTGATGATTACTTTAATTACAATGTTCAGACAAGCACAAATCCACCTTTGCCAGAACCAGGTTATTTTACAAAACCTCCAGTTGCAGCTCATGCTTCAAGATCTGCAGAATCTAAGGTTATGGAATTTGGAAAAACCAATTTTGTCCAGCCCGTGCCAGGTGAAGGCATGGGGCCATCTTTGGCAGCACCTGTGCGTACATCACAGCCAACTCCTTTTAAATTTAATTCAAATTTCAAATCAAATGATGGCGACTTCACGTTTTCCTCACCGCAGGTTGTGGCACAGCCCCCTTCTACGACTTACACTAATAGTGAAAGCCTTTTAGGTCTCCTGACTTCAGACAGACCTTTGCAAGGAGATAGCTACAGTGGACCAAAAGCTGCTCAGACCATTGGACCTCGAAATACATTCAATTTTGGAAGCAAAAATGTGCCTGGAATTTCACTTACTGAAAACATGGGCCCAAATCAGCAAAAGAATTCTGGTTTTCGACGCAGTGATGATATGTTTACTTTCTACGGTCCAGGGAAGTCAGTGTTTGGAACGCCTGCCGCAGAGCCGGCCAACAAGAGTCATGACACTGATGGGGGTAGTGCGCATGGGGACGAGGACGACGACGGCCCTCACTTTGAGCCGGTGGTGCCTCTTCCCGATAAGATTGAAGTGAGAACTGGTGAGGAGGATGAGGAAGAGTTCTTCTGCAATCGTGCCAAGTTGTATCGTTTTGATGCGGGATCAAGAGAATGGAAGGAGCGTGGAATTGGCAACGTAAAGATACTAAGGCACAAAACCTCCGGTAAAATCCGCCTACTGATGAGACGCGAGCAAGTGTTGAAAATCTGTGCAAATCACTACATCAGCCCAGACATGGCCCTGGCGCCCAACGCCGGCTCAGACAGGTCCTTTGTGTGGTACGCTCTGGACTATGCAGACGAGTCGCCCAAACCAGAACAGCTTGCTATTAGATTCAAGACACCGGAGGAGGCAGCACTTTTTAAGTGCAAGTTTGAAGAGGCCCAGAGCATGTTAAAAGCCTCAGGAGCAAACAGAGCCACAACCTCCAGTCAGGCTACGAGAACTGTAAAAGAACCCACAGGTCCTGACAATAAGGATATTGGCAAATCTGCTGCCGGAAACATGAACTTTGAATTTCAGGTTGCAAAGAAAGAAGGGTCTTGGTGGCATTGTAACAGCTGCTCATTAAAGAACGCCGCAACTGCTGAGAAGTGTGTATCCTGCCAAAATCTAAACCCAAGCAGTAAAGAGCTCCTTGGCTCACCATTAGTTGAAACTGTTTCCACTCCTAAACCTGGCTCAGAAAATACTCCAGATAGATTTGCATTGATGACTCCAAAGAAAGAAGGTCACTGGGATTGTAGTATTTGTTTAGTAAGAAATGAACCCACTGTATCTAGATGCATTGCATGTCAGAATACAAGGTCTGCTAACAAAAGTGGATCTTCATTTGTTCAGCAGCCTTCCTTTAAATTTGGCCAGGGAGATCTTCCTAAGTCTGCCAGCAGTGATTTCAGATCTGTTTTTTCAATAAAGGAAGGACAGTGGGATTGCAGCGTTTGCTCGGTACAAAATGAAGGAGGTTCTGCAAAATGTATGGCTTGTCAGAATCCAAGAAAACAGAGTTTTCCTGCTTCTGCTGTCCCAGCACCTGCCTCTTTTAAGTTTGGTGCTTCAGAGACAAGCAAGGCTCCAAAGAGTGGATTTGAAGGAGTTTTCACCAAGAAGGAAGGACAGTGGGATTGCAGTTTGTGCTTAGTGCAGAATGAGGCAAGTGCGGCCGTGTGTGTGGCTTGTCAGACTCCACCTGCTTCTGCTGTCCCAGCACCTGCGTCTTCAGAGACAAGCAAGGCTCCAAACAGTGGACTTGAAGGGATGTTCACCAAGAAGGAAGGACAGTGGGATTGCAGCGTTTGTTTGGTACGAAATGAAGGAAGTTCTACAAAATGTGTGGCTTGTCAGAATCCAAGAAAACAGAGTTTACCTGCTTCTGCTGTCCCAGCACCTGCCTCTTTCAAGTTTGGCGCTTCAGAGACAAGCAAGGCTCCAAACAGTGGACTTGAAGGGATGTTCACCAAGAAGGAAGGACAGTGGGATTGCAGCGTTTGCTTTGTGCGAAATGAGAGTTCTTCCTTAAAATGTGTGGCTTGTGATGGTTCTAAACCAGCCCATAAACCTGTTGCAGAAGAACCTTCAGCTTTCACTTTGGGCTCAACAACTAAGGCAAATGACTCTTCTGGAAGTCAGGTGGGAACAGGATTTAAAAGTAACTTTTCAGAAAAAGCCTTTAAGTTTGGCAATGCAGAACAAGGATTTAAATTTGGGCGTGTGGATCAAGAAAATACACCTTCATTTACATTTCAGAGTTCTTCTGATACAGACTCTAAGTCAACAAAAGAAGGATTTAGTTTTTCTGTCCCTGTGTCTGCTGACGGGTTTAAATTTGGCATTCAGGAGCCGGGAAGTCAGGGGAGGAAGAGTGAAAAGCCCTTTGGAAATGACGCTGGTTGTCAGGCTCAGGATGCTGGTGGTCAGAAAGACGGGAGTGCTGTGGTTCTTGGTCAAACTGGCAGCACTTTTACGTTTGCAGATCTTGCAAAATCAAATTCAGGAGAAGGGTTTCAGTTTGGCAAAAAAGACCCCAATTTCAAGGGCTTTTCGGGTGCTGGAGAGAAGTTATTCTCATCACAAAGTAGTAAAATGGCTGATAAAGCCGACACTTGTGCTGACCTTGAGAAAGATGATGACGCCTATAAGACTGAGGACAGTGACGATATCCATTTTGAACCAGTCGTCCAGATGCCTGAGAAAGTGGAGCTTGTCACAGGAGAAGAAGATGAGAAAGTTCTTTACTCACAGCGGGTAAAATTGTTTAGGTTTGATGCTGAGATAAGTCAGTGGAAAGAAAGGGGTTTGGGGAACTTAAAAATTCTCAAAAATGAAGTTAATGGCAAACTGAGAATGCTGATGCGGAGAGAGCAGGTGCTGAAGGTGTGTGCCAACCACTGGATCACCACCACCATGCACCTGAAGCCCCTCTCCGGGTCGGACAGGGCCTGGATGTGGTTGGCTAGTGATTTTTCTGATGGCGATGCCAAACTAGAGCAGCTGGCAGCAAAATTCAAAACACCCGAGCTGGCTGAAGAATTCAAACAGAAATTTGAGGAATGCCAGCGACTTCTGTTAGATATTCCACTGCAGACTCCCCATAAGCTTGTGGATACTGGCAGAGCTGCCAAGTTAATCCAGAGGGCGGAAGAGATGAAGAGTGGACTAAAAGATTTCAAGACGTTTTTGACGAACGATCAAACAAAAGTCACTGACGAAGAGAGTAAGAGTTCAGGAGCGGGAGCTGCCAGTGCTGCAGACGCGTGCGGCATGCCAAATCCTGAGACCACTGGGCCCACCCTAGAGTGGGACAGCTACGACCTAAGGGAAGATGCTCTGGACGACAGTGTGAGTAGCAGCTCAGTGCACGCCTCCCCGCTGGCCAGCAGCCCCGTGAGGAAAAATCTCTTCCGCTTCGGTGAGTCAACCACCGGGTTTAACTTCAGTTTTAAATCTGCTTTGAGCCCGTCTAAGTCTCCTGCCAAGTTGAATCAGAGTGGGGCCTCAGTGGGCACAGATGAAGACTCTGATGTCACTCAGGAGGAGGAGAGAGATGGACAGCACTTTGAACCCGTCGTACCGTTGCCTGATCTAGTCGAGGTGTCCAGTGGTGAGGAAAATGAACAAGTTGTTTTTAGTCACAGAGCCAAACTCTATAGGTATGATAAAGATGCTGGGCAGTGGAAAGAAAGAGGCATTGGCGACATAAAGATTTTACAGAATTATGATAATAAGCAAGTTCGCATAGTGATGAGAAGGGACCAGGTATTAAAGCTTTGTGCCAACCACAGAATAACTCCAGACATGACCTTGCAAAATATGAAAGGGACAGAAAGAGTGTGGGTGTGGACCGCATGTGATTTTGCAGACGGAGAAAGAAAAGTAGAGCATTTAGCTGTGCGTTTTAAACTACAGGATGTTGCAGACTCGTTTAAGAAAATATTTGATGAAGCAAAAATAGCCCAAGAAAAAGATTTTTTGATAACACCTCATGTTTCTCGTTCGACCACTCCCAGAGAGTCACCATGCGGCAAAGTCGCCGTAGCTGTGCTAGAGGAAACCACCAGAGAACGGACGGATTCGGCACAGGGTGATGACGCGGCAGGTGCAACCTCAGAAGTTGGCGGGGTGTCTGGCACACCTGAAGCAACAACAACAAAAGCAGTGGTTTCACCTCCAAAGTTTGTATTTGGTTCTGAGTCTGTTAAAAGCATTTTTAGCAGTGAAAAGTCAAAACCATTTGCATTTGGCAACAGTTCAGCTACCGGGTCTTTGTTTGGATTTAGTTTTAATGCACCTTTGAAAAATAACAGTAGTGAGGCCAGTTCAGCAGCCCAGAGTGGATCTGAAAAAAGAGCGGAGCCTGGTGGTCACCAAGAGCCGCAGAGCTCTGATCTCACACCGTCTTCCGACAGCAAAGTCAAAAACTCCTCTCCTGCTTTTCCAAAGGAGCAGTCCTCAACCAGTCACATGTTTAAAACACCAGAAAAGGGTAAGCACTTAGCCTTTAGATTAAGCAGAATTTGTCTTTCTTTCCTTCCTTCCTTCCTTCCTTTTTCTTTCTTTCTTTCTCGCCCTCTCTCCCGCCCTCTTTTTTTTTTTTTAACGTTTATCTTGGTGTGGACTCTTTGTAGCAGGCTAATGTTTTAGTAAAAGTCGGCTCATAAACACAGTGCTCTGTGAACAGCCAAAAAATATTTGTGCGGATTTTTTTCCTCCCTAAAGCAGTTTACTGGTGAGTGTTCAGATGTTCAAACAGCAGCAGAGAGCTTGTGTGTAAGTTGTTCAGATGTCGGTTCCTGGGAGACGCGTCTGTCCGAGCAGAGCACGAGCACTTGGCTCAGCGCTGGGTCCAGCTTAGGGCCTTGAGCGCAACTCACGAGCAGGGGCGCTCTTCAGGTTACTCTTGTCACTCAGAGCATGGTACTGAGGCGTTCACGTTTTATGTAAGGCAGTCTTGCCACCGCGTGTTAAATGAGCAAAGAACGAAGCCCTCGGGGTAAGTGGGTACGTGAGACGGCCACATTGGTGTAAATGGATGGACGCTGGCTTTTATATTTTAAAATTATACTCATTTTGATTCTCCAAATGTTCAAAAATGAAATACTCTTTATTTTCTAGGGTTTAATTTTAGCCTTTTTAAATCTAATCCAATGGCATTTTGGAGCAGCACTCCTCCTTCCTCCCAGCCTGAGAACAAAGGTACAGAGCTGGCACTGGCAGTGTGAGAGGACATCCGATTTCCAGCAGCTGCTCGTCCTCAGCAGCGTAACTGGCTGTGCGCAGCTGAGGGCTTAACACTGCAGCATGCACGTGACAGAATGCCGGCGCGACCCCTTAACGCTGCTCTCGTGTACTTGGATGTCATGTTTTCTCACATGTTGTACAGCGTTGTTTTGAGGTAGATCCGTGTGGTCTGTCCCTTTCTCTGTTTTGCACATCAGATGCTGTTTCCACTGTGTTTAATGAAGACCTGTATGTTACCTAACCTTGATGGTCTGCCAGTGTCCAAACGTGATGGCAGCAGCGTGTGTACCACAGGGAACCGAGTGTTTCTTTTAGCGCTTTCTTTTTGGACATGGAAGATGCTGTGTCTGAAAGTAGGCCCCATGTATAAGAGCTACCATTATATCCTGGTGCGTTCCCCGTGTAGTACAGACCACTTCTGGGAGAGAGCGGTGGTGCTGGAATGGAGTACTTGGCAGCTGGCTCTGTTAGAGACGGTCAGGAGCAGGTTGTGGAGATGAAAACTCACTGTTACGGTTCAATAATATATCTTGAGCAACACAGCTGTGTTACAAGTTGTCAAACAACTACAGTGATCACATGACAACCTGTGAGTTCTGGGACCCTCAGTTTTAAAGTGCACCAGTCGTACTACTTGCGACAGCAGCTCTTAGCCTTTATTCTTAAGGATGCATTCTTTAAAAAATTATGTGAATAGTGTGGACTTTTTTCTGTAAAGGGTACATACTTGTACACAGGCTCTGTGGGCCCTAGGTGAAAAGTCCCTGGTCTGAGAGCAAATGTACCAAAATACTGCTGCAGGACAAAGAGTCCTGTTCTGTTTCAAGTCTGAGAATGTCATGGTTTCAAAGGACCGTAGAGATGAAGAAGACTTGAGGCTGTCTGATAAACAAGAATCTCTATCTCACCGTGTCTTTTTGTGGTCCTTGGCTAGGAATTAATGCTACGTTTTTATAACAAAGGAGGGTGAAAGGCAAGTTCAACATTGCAAAAGGGCTGTCCTCTGGATCAGCATCATCCAATAGAAATAAAATATGACCTGTGTGTGTAACTAAAAAGCTTCTAGTAGTCACATTTAAAACTAAAAAGAGAAACAGATGAAATTAATTTTATTAGTCTATTCAGCTTAACCCATTATGTCCAAAATACCATTTCAACTTCTAATCAGTATAAAAAATTAATAATGAGATGTTTTCCCCCTTGTTTTTGGTGGGTTTTTTGTTTTGTTTTTTGTTGTTACCAATCTTCAAAACCCAGTGTGTATTTTTACACTTGCAGCACATCTCAGTTTGGACTGGTTGCACTGCGGGTGCTTCATAGCCAAGTGTGGCCAGGCGGCCATGTTGGACAGCGCCAGTCGGTACAGAGCATGCTTCATGGTTTGCTTACTCTTGCCAGTTCCTTTAGCCAGAAGTCCTTCTTTATAGACCAGAGCATCTTGTACGAAGAGTTCCTTTTCTCTCCATCTTTTGCCTTTTTGTTGTTTTTGGTTTTTCAGCTAATAGAAATTGTCTTAGGTTCCTACAGGATTATTTACCCAGAGGATAACAGGTTTAATTTAATTTTATCTATTATCATGCTTGGAAATACAGAAAATTGGATGTAATTCTAATCACCCGCCATCCTTGGCGATTGTTAACTTTCCTTGTAGGGTCTCATCGAGGTTGGCTTTGCTTTAGTTTTGTATGTATACTAATCTTCGCTTATGATTTCTTTAATGTTTCAGCTGTCGCAAATGTATGGATATTTTGCTAAACCATTTAGTATTCCAAGTATGGTTGTGGCTGCACTTTTTAAATACCTTTTTAATTTATAGCCATTAATAGTATTGTTTTCAATGATCAGTAAGTAAAAGCAGGATTTTTTTTTTTTTTTGGTTATTAAGTAGATTCTGTGTCCACTAAGGGTTTTTGATAGAACATTACCTCGGGTTTCTAATTCTAATTCATGGTTATTATGAGCTGTGTCCAAATCAAAGTATGTGTGTTTTTATCAGCATGCTGTTTTAACCTAAAGATTAAATTCCATGATTTTTATTTTCAGTTAGAATATTGACATTAATTAATTACTTAACACCGTGTCTTCATCAATTTTTTTGACTTGTCTTACAGTGGAGGAGAAGAAAAAGCCTGAAGATCTTCCCTCAGATGACGATGTTCTCATTGTGTATGAGCTAACCCCGACCCCTGAGCAAAAAGCTCTTGCAAGCGAACTTCAGCTTCCTCCCACTTTCTTCTGTTACAAGAACAGGCCAGACTACGTCAGCGAAGAGGAGGCGGACGGTAGGTCTCCTGTTGCTTTAAAGCACTCTGCTCGTGCTCATCGTAGCGAATGGGTGATGGGACTGTTTTCAGCCTGCTTCCTGGAGCCCACCCCTGCCGCCCTGCAGGTCGATGCTGATCCTAAACGTGTGTGTGGACAGTCAGTGGATGTCATGACTGAAAGAGCTGCATTCACTTATTAGCATTCCCTGGGTGGCTGCCGTGAACAGGGCAGGCATGTTGAGGGGACTGAAAGCAATTCTCATTGCCCTGGCGTCTCAGAGGGGTGGGCGAACTGTGAGGCAGAGACAGGGTCTGATTGGGGAAAGCTCTGTGGGCCCTGTCCAAGCTTTCAAGCAGGGGAGTTATGTGCTCAGAATAATTTCAGCAGGGCAGTTGGGCAGTGGTGTGGAGGACTGGGTTGTGGGAAGTGGAGATGGGAAGGGGAGCTAAAATGCCAGAGCAGCTCAGACGAGGCATTCGGGGTGTAGAATAGGCAAAGTTGGTTGCTATTTGGATGTGGGGAGTAAGGGAAAGTGTGAAGTTGGAGATAATTTTCCTAGATTCCTGGCTGGAAAATCTCCTGAAATTTACTGCAAGTTCTTTTATTTAATAAACCAAATTATACTTTAAGATGAAGATTTCGACACAGCTGTCAAGAAGCTTAATGGAAAGCTATATTTGGATGACTCAGAAGAATGTAGACCGTTAGAAGAAAATCTAACAGGTATGTAACATTAAAATTACTAGTTACAATGTTTTTTAAAAATCTTCTGTTTAAAAGGAATCTCGCAATCTGGTCACCTCTGTAATTACTGGTTTTGCCTTTTTGGTGATTTAAAATATTTAAAAATAACGTGAAGTGAAAAACATGGTGCTCCTGGCAGTGCTTGTTCTCCATCAGCATCCAGGGTCTTGTTATTTGGGTCTGGAATCTGTCGATGACACTGAGGGCCATGGTGGAGTAGTTGGACTTCATCTACTTTCATCTTAACTTTCTTTTCTTGTGTTGTATGCGATTTTCAGATAACGAGAAAGAATGTATTATTGTTTGGGAAAAGAAACCAACAGTTGAAGAAAAGGCAAAAGCAGATACGTTAAAGCTTCCACCTACATTTTTTTGCGGAGTCTGCAGTGACACTGACGAGGACAATGGAAGTGGGGAAGACTTTCAGTCGGAGCTTCACAAAGTTCAGGAAGCTCAAGTAAGACCGTCTCTGTGTGTTCCTTCTGGCCCAGTTGCCTCTGTTGACGCGATAAGCTAGAGGGTCCTCACCGCGTGGTAATAATGGGGTGCGTCTGGTAAACGGTCGGACACCTCGGGCAGCTCTGGCCAGAGGAGGAGGACTCGTGTTCTGCCCGGAGGACCAGAGGCCCCCCTGCGACCGGTGTGTGTGCTGGGCTTGGGGAGTCAGGGCGGCAGCATGGCGGTGCAGATGTCCCTAAGAAGGTCTACGCCCTGCAAAGAACGGTGTTCAGTAGTTCATTTTCTGTGCAAGTTAATTGATGGTGGAGTGGGCAGAGTGGATAGGAAATAGCAGCATCTGAAACCTAGCTCCCCTGACCTGTATACCTTGCTTGGCCAGTAACTTCGTGATTTGGTTACTTTCTTAGCTTAGGTGTAGCCATTTTAGTAGCTGTCAACACCTTGGTGTCTTAATTTGTATTCCACAGAAACTAGAAGACAAGGTCCCTGTCTTGTAGTTGTTTACAATCTAATTTTGACATATTCAGAAAGGTTCCTTGCCTCTCAAGAAATACTTTTTAAAAAATTGTTGGAAAGATGGTTAAAATGAAATAGAGTCCTGGAGTTAGTTATGAATGCAGTGTTTCATTTAAAGGATATGTGGGTAGAGAGAGACGTGGCCCAACACATGGCCTGAGTCTGTAGGAGACTTCCTACCCTTCACCGTCTGTCTGACTCTGAGGAGTCTAGCTGGCCTGCTTTTTTAGCTATCCACCTAGGATATGCCGCCTGTTCCATAGGCTTCAGCTTATTCATCAGTGCACGTATAGCTAATGGCCATCAGCTGATGTAAAGACATTACTTCCTTGTTTATAACCAAATAGATTTGTGGAAGCCCTATCTGAAGTTTTTCCATCAGCGGCCTTGCTATGCTAAATCTGAAGTATATTTTAAATCCCTCAGCAGTTTCCCTGGACTCGGTGGAAGTACACAATATGCGATTTCTGTTAATCATCTTCTCTAATTGCTGCTGCTGGAGGCTTTATTTATTTATTTAAACATTTATTTATTAAAAAAATTTTTTTTGGCTGCATTGGGTCTTCGTTGCTGTGCACGGGCTTTCTCTAGTTGCGGCGAGCGGGGTCTACTCTTCATTGCGCTGCGCAGGCTTCTCATTGTGGTGGCTTCTCGTTGTGGAGCCTGGGCTCTGGGCGCGCAGGCTCCGTAGTTGTGGCGCACGGGCTTAGTTGCTCCACGGCATGTGGGATCTTCCCGGACCAGGGCTCGAACCCTTGTCCCCTGCATTGGCAGGCGGATTCTTAACCACTGTGCCACCAGGGAATTCCCTGCTGGAGGCTTTAGCATCCAGGTTTTCATTCAGCAGATACAGTACAGTCATAATATAAAGTTGGGTTATGCAGATTGAAACAATGCATTTTAAATTTGGCCTCACTCTTTTGTGTGCAAAACTTAAAAATAATTATTTATTTAAAGTTTATGTTTTTCAAAACTTACAACACTGACAAATAATCTCTTTGCTGATGCACCGACTGAATTGTACATTGTTTATTCTTTTCCCAGCTGTGGTGCACACAGGACTTGGTATCTTTTGTCAGTGTTTTGTGAACTGTGCTGTTTATAGGCGTTGAAATGGCTTATTTGAGTGACTATTGTGTTATCATTGTTATAACTTAAAATCTTTTTTGTAAAATATCCTGTAACACTCTCATAATGTTCATTAAATAGCGGTCCTAGGGGCTGTTCAGAAATACCTTTGGTACAGAAATTAAACGTGATAAGTCACTGTAAGGGTTGAAAAGAAATTGCCAAGATGAATTGTAATTTTGGAGGAGAGCACCCTTTGATACACAGAGACAAAACAGAGAACTAACAACCATTAAAGCTGAGACGTGCTGTGTAATAGGTGTAGATATACATCCTCTTAGGATGCACCCTTCCTATTTTACACTCAGTCTGATTCATCTTGGACTATGCGAGATCTTCAGATAGGCATCCCTTGCATAAAACACCTCAGTGTACTGTATTTGTAAGTGCTTGCTATGAGCTGGCACTGTGCTGAGGATTGGAGATACAGTATTTGCTTTGTCTACTAGAGTTGTTCATTCATGGACTCTTAAGTGGCGAATGTATTAGGAGCTGGATTACGCACTCCCCTCCCCCAAGTAATCTACCCTGCGTTTTTGGGGTAACATTAATTGTGATATAATTCACCCATTTTAACATGTACAACTCAGTGGTTTTTCGTATATTTACCACAGTCAGTTTTAGAACATTTTCATCATCCCAAAAAGAAGCCCTGTTAACCTCTAGCAGTCGCCACCCTTCCCCATTTCCACCCATCTTCTCTTGGCCTGAATAACCACTGATGATGTACTTTGTCTCTGTAGATTTGCCTATTCTGACATTTCATATAAACAAATAATAATGTGTGGTCCTTTGTGTGTGTCTTCTTTTACTTAGTAAGTTTTTGAGGTATATCCACATTGTAGCATTTATCTGTATTTTGTTCCTTTTTATGGCCGAATAATATTCCAGTGTATGAACATACCACATTTTGTTTACCTGTTCATCTGTTAATGGTCATTTGGGTTGTTTCTTCTTTTTGGCTATTATGAATAATACTGCTTTACGGCTGTGTTGGGTCTTCGTTTCTGTGCAAGGGCTTTCTCTAGTTGTGGCAAGCGGGGGCCACTCTTCATCGCGGTGCGCGGGCCTCTCACCATCGCGGCCTCTCTTGTTGCGGAGCACAGGCTCCAGACGCGCAGGCTCAGTAATTGTGGCTCATGGGCCCTGCTGCTCCGCGGCATGTGGGATCTTCCCAGACCAGGGCTCGAACCCGCGTCCCCTGCATTAGCAGGCAGATTCTCAACCACTGCGCCACCAGGGAAGCCCCCTGGTACTTATTATGATTATTTTTTTTTGGAAGGATATTAATTGATGGTAACATTTTCTTTAATAAATATAGGCCTATTCATATTATCTATTTCTTATGTCAGTTTTGGTAAGTTGTGTCTTTTGAGGAATTGGTTGGTCCTTTTCCTCTACATTATCAAATTTGGGGGCATAACAGTGTTTGTGAAGTGTATGAAGTTCATTGAAATTTATTACCTGTTTAATGTCCATGGATCAGTGTTGATAGCTCTTGTTTCATTTCTGATATTAGTAATTTATGGCATCTATTTTGTTTCCTTGGTGAGCTTGACTAGAGGTTTATCAAATTTTATTGACCTTTTCAAAGAATCCGTTTTTTATTTTGTTAATTTTTCTGTTTCCTGTTTTATTGATTTCTGCTCTGCTTTTCATTATTTCTTTAGTTCTTTGTGCTTTCCGTTTATACTGCTCTTCTTTCTCTAGTTTTTTAAGGTGAAAGTTTACCGATTTTAGATCTTCTTTTTAATATATGCATTTAATGGTACAGAGTTCCCCTCCTTGCTTTTGTTGGCATACCACAAATTTTGGTAAGCTGTAGTTTCATTTCTATTTAGTTCAAAGTATTTTTAATTTGTCCAGAGACTTTGACATGTGTATTAAAAATGTGTTGTTTAATCTCCAGATATTTGGAGATTTTTTTTCAGCTATATTTCTGTTAGTGATTTCTAGTTTAATTCCGTTATGGACTGAGAGTATACTTTGTATGGTTTCTGTTCTCTTGAACTTGCTAAAGTTTGTTTTATGGTCTAGAACGTGGTCTTTCTTCATAAATGTTCCATGCGTGCTTGAGAGGAACGTGTATACTGCTGCAGTCGGATGGAGCATTCTGTAAATTTTTTTATTTCTGTTATTGTATTTTTCAATTGTGAAGTCCCATTTTTTTTTTTAAAATTTTTTTTTTTAATTTAATTAATTAATTTATTTATTCTTGGCTGCGCTGGATCTTCGTTGCTGCGGGCGGGCTTTTGCAAGCGGGGGCTACTCTTCGTTGCGGTGTGCGGGCTTCTCATTGCCGTGGCTTCTCTTGTTGCGGAGCATGGGCTCTAGGCGTGTCAGCTTCAGTAGTAGTGGCGCACGGGCTTAGCTGCTCCGCGGCATGTGGGATCTTCCTGGACCAGGGCTTGAACCCGTGTCCCCCTGCATTGGCAGGCGGATTCTTAACCACTGCGCCACCAGGGAAGCCCGTGAAGTCCCATTTGATTTTCTTTTGTGCTTTATATTTTTTTGCCTGACACCTATCTTTTTATTTGTCTTAAGAGTATTTGTCCTTACTTGGAACATTGTTAGAACAGCTTTTCAGAGTTTTTCTGATCATTCAGCACACAGATCATTTCATGACATTCCCCACCCTCGGCCAAGGAGAGTTGACTTTTCTTGGACCCTTTTCCGTCTGTGCCGTCGGCAGCTGCAGTTTTGGACAGCTCTGGTACCCTGCCTGGGATGTGGGTTAGTGGGTGGGGGCAGGAAAAATTTCCCACAGGGTTCTCACCAAGATTATCCCTCAGGTCTTGAGAGTCTTTTTTTTTTTTCTTCTTTCTCTTTTTCCTAAGTTAAAAACAGAAGTTTACTATAAATACATCTTCTAATGAGATGGCTCTTAGGAGGGGGGAAGTTTGTGGTGTCTTGATTGAAAGTGAATTTGGTAAGGCCAGAATTTCAGATGGTCACTTTGCCTGTCTCTCCAGTAGTCTTTACACCTGGGGACCATCCACCATAGTGAGGGGCTTTCTTTTTTCTGTAAAACTGGGGGACAGGCAGAGAAAATCTCAAATCTCTTGCCACCATCCAGCAGCTCTGGCCAGAAACCCTCTTCCTCCAGGTTCAGTACTTTCTTGTTGTGACACCCGCTGTAGGCAGGTAGGAAGCGGGTCAGCAAAGGGGCTCAGGCATGACCTCGCTTTTCTCCTCCTCGGCTCAGCCCAGTCCATTTCCAGAACCCATGGTTGCTGCGGGGGTTTGGGAGGAGGTTGTGTCCGGGAGGCAGGGACTGGCCTCATTGGCTGGGGGCAGGCACCTGTGGATGATGGGCCACGTGGCCTGGAGGTGCCCTCACGCCCCAGCAGTGTGCATGGGGGCACGTGGCTCAGGCCAGTACCTCCTCGGGTTCCGGCTGTGGTGCGGGGACCCCGACGGGCTGGCCTGTGGAGGCCAAGTTATCCGTGGTCTCATCACTAGGCCTAGCTGCCACCTGCATCTCAGCCAGTGCTCCTCACCAGTGGGCCATATATATATATATATTTTTTTTTTTTTTTTTTTCTTTTTTGGCTGTGTTGGGTCTTTGTTGCTGTGCGCAGGCTTTCTCTAGTTGCAGCGAGCAAGGGCTACTCTTCGTTGTGGTGCGCGGGCTTCTCATTGCGGTGGCCTCTCCCGTTGTGGAGCACAGGCTCTAGGCGCTAGGGCTTCAGTAGTTGTGGCATGTGGGCTCAGCAGTTGTGGCTCACGGGCTCCAGAGCACAGGCTCAGTAGTTGTGGTGCGCGGGCTTAGTTGCTCCGTGGCATGTGGGATCTTCCAGGACCAGGGCTCAAACCCGTGTCCCCTGCATTGGCAGGCGGATTCTTAACCACTGCGCCACCAGGGAAGTCCCATGTCTTGAGATTTTTAATCCTTCTGCTTTCATTCACTTTTCAGAGGCTTCTTCTAGTTGCTTTATCTGTTTCAGTCCAATTCAGCTGTAGGTGCTGGGAGAGGTAGGATGGAGGGTGGAATGGGAGAGAGAAAAGTGTGCTTACTCCATTTTGTCCAGAACTCCAAGTCCTCAATTTGTTTTAAAATAGGGTATATGATTCTTTTTGTCAATCAGTACTTAATAGCATAGTTATTTGTTACTTCCTCTTTGCAGAAATCCCAGAATGAGGACATAACTAGCATGGCTGACCGTGTGTGTACAGATGGCAGTAAAGTGACTGTAGCATTTTTGTGTAAATCTGAAGAACCAGAGTTTACTACCAAATCTATTAGTTCACCACCTATTTCTTCTGAAACTGTCGATAAACCTGTGGATTTATCTACTAGAAAGGAAAATGATGCAGATTCTACAAGTCAAGGTACAATTTGATATATGTTTATAAAAACCTTCTAGGCATGCATTACTACATAAGGTACACCTGTGATTTTGAGACGATAGACTTTTAAATGCAGATCCAGAAACTCCCTTTCTTAAAACAAAATTTGAGATGTATAAAGGGGCATGAAATATTTCGCTTTTATGAGCTTATTTTTTACAATTGAGAATACAAAAAATCTTTAGATATTTCCTGAAATCCTGCCTTTGAATGAATGTTTTAGATTATATTAGATTGTGTAAAGCAGAAACTGTATAGCTCTCTATCTGACTTAGTATAGATCTACATCTCATTTTTAAAAAATGATTTTGGGTATGCTTTTGGTATATTATTCATTGAGAACAGTACCTGAAAACTTAATAACAATGAAGAAGCTCAGAACTTGGATGTCTTTTATAAGTTTTCTTCAGAGAGATAACCAGATTATAAACGTTCCACACCCCATCCCACCCCATCCCTCTCAGTAGTACAGCAGGTCCTACCCCCATTCTCTTTGGGTCCTGAGTAAAGCTTTGATGTTCAACGTGTATTAAATGAAATATTAAATTGCTCTTTTCCTTTTGCCAGTGGAAAGCAAAACAGTTTCATTTGGATTTGGAAGTAGCACAGGGCTGTCATTTGCAGACTTGGCTTCCAGTAATTCTGGGGATTTTGCTTTTGGGTCCAAAGGTAAGATCAGGAGGAGCGGTTTTAATGATTGTATTACAGAAATATGCACACCTGGAGGAGCAAGCCCTTTGTTACTCACCTGGCCATTTGTTTCCCCAGCCCTACCCTCCAGCTGTCTAGTGTTGTAATAAAGGAAGGGCTTCTGTTTTATTGTTATTTTTACTATTATTAATATAACCATAAGAATTTTCTCTTAATTCATTGTAACTCATGGTGCTAGTCTTCCCCATCCTGAAATGCAGAACCATCACTCCAGTTTTGGAATAACCTTGGGATTGGCACATTGTTCTTTTAGTTAACACTTCTGATTTACTAATATTTCAAGATTTGTGCATCAGTAATTTTTAAGGAGATTTTGCAGTTTTTTATTTTTGCAGTATCCTTGATTGTGCTTTTTAATAAAAGGGTTGTGATCATTTATAACTGGTGAGCTTTCCCATCTTTTCCAGTGATTTTTTCTATTTTTGGTCCATTTGGGTATCATTTGTAGGAAATAATCCTTTTCCTTGATTGTTTCAAAAGCTGGAAACAATTAGCATATTTTCTCATTCTTAAGATAGCTTTCATGTATCTGATTATAGCACCACCTAAATTGAACAAGATGCTTGATTTGTCGAATAAATTTTATTGAAGATACATACTTACATGATTAATCTAATTCAGAATAGTGTTCTTCCCTCTCACATATTTTTACTTGTTTCACTAACACTGGGTTTAGCCAATCAGCAAAAACAAAACAAAACAAAGTTCCTGTCATTATGGAAACACATATAAAACTTTTAGAAATTACCTTCAGATGCTACGTTATGTTGGAATTCATAGCTTCACTGATGTCAGGTTGCTTTATTTTTAATTTATTAATAAGTAGCCTGAAGTCACAGGGTCATAGGTCAACAGATACAACAGTATATAGTGGGTGTAATTATCCACAAATAAAAAGCCAAATAAAAATTGATGTGTTAGGTTGCTTGATACTTGGTATACCTTTTTCAAAGTACTCCATCAGTACTGTACAATAAAGTGTGAGGTAGGCAAGACTCAAATGCCATGTGGGAGGCTCGCCCTGAGTATTATTTGCTGATGTTCACTCCTTTTTCCGTGAGATTATTTACCAAGCTCTTTTTTAAACTACATTTCTTGTTTTGTTCTTAGATCTGACAGGAATTTGTGCTTTGTCTTTTCAAAGAAGTAGCTTTTGGTTTTATCAGTTCTTTTGTTTATGTTTTTTATTTATCTTCAGATTTGGTCATTACTTTCCTTTAAATTATCATTAGTTTTCTTGCGTGTTGAATGCCTGCTTTATTTAATTTAGGTTGTGCTAATAAGCACAGAATAGCATTTTGAAACTAAATTCCCTTGGAATCAATTTCATAGCTTTTCATGGGGAATTTTCACACTACTGTAAGTTTTTTTAATATTTTAGAATTTCATCTTGCCTTCTTTGATTAAGAGCTTGTGGGATTTAATTTTTTTTTTTCTTTTTAAGGTAATCAATTTCACCAGAATGGTTTTTTGTTTTTTAAACTTATTTCTGGCATTGTGTGGACCTTTTTGATCTTAAACTTTTTGTTTTGGTTGGTTTTAAGCTACCAGGAGTCTTTTTTTTTTTTTTAAATCCTTTCCTCGTCTTCTGTTATGTTCATTTTATTTTTGTTTCACGTTTTCTTTTGTTCCTTTTTTTTCCTGTCTTCTCCTGAAAGTCCTCTTCACAGGCAGGTCTGTCGGTCACTCCCTGTCTTTTGTGTAATATTTCATATGGAAACTAAGAGAACACAAGGAACACCTGTTTATCTGCTGCTCCCCTTTGTCCGTGATTTGACATTTTATCGTATTTCCTTGAGATTCTGTAATGTTTTCATTAAACCCGGACACAGAGTAGAAGCTCCCTAGGTACTATTATCTAGAACACAGTTGTTGTTAACTTGGTATTATTGACGTGCACATCTTTATACTCTTACTGTGTAAGTTCTTTCTCCTGTCCCTTTAGAACAGTGGTTTTCAACTCTTGGCTTCATATTAGAATTTCTTGGGAGCTTTTTAAAGAAAAAAACACCTGATATGTTGGGCTCTCTGGGTGTGCGGCCCAGGCATTGGTATTTTACAGAAGCTGTTGGTGTGATTTTAATATGCACCCAGTGTTAAGAACCATTGCTTCAGAGGAATTTTGAGACTTTCTGCCATACCTCTCAGGGTATTGGGGTAATTTAAAAATTTTTTCTGCTTGGGAGTTCCTGAGCCAGTTGTTTTTGAGCCCTACGCCTGTGTATCATGTAGATCTGTGGTTACTGTTCTCAGGAAGCCCCCCACACAACCTGAGATTGTGCTCTTCTTGTTTCAGAGCATTCTTTTGCTGTATCTTAAGAATTTTTTTCTTGTTTTTTTCTCCGCATTAAACCTGGCTTAGGAGTTACTGCTTTAGACACTCATTTTGTTCTTTCTTCAGGGTGCTGAGTTTTTAACTGATCTGTGACATTTTTGCCTTCTCCTGAGTTTTTGCATCAGATGTAGGATTAGAGAGCAGTGATTTGTCAGCAAGAGATGAAGAGTTGAGAGGTTTCTTTCCTCTAAGATAGCGGGGAATGTATTAGCAGGCTAGGTCCTTAATTTGAGATGTGGATGAAGCAGCTTTTAGTTTTCACCTTCTCCCTGTGAGGGAGAGTAAAAGTCTTTGTTCCTCTGCATGGGAGTGGGGAGCCTTTTTACCCCTTAACTAAGTTAAGCCTAGTATTGCTTGAGGACAGTGGGGGTCAGCTTCTCCAAGGCTGCCAGTGCCACCTGGCCAAGAAGTTTTAGCTCCAGCTCTAGTTACCTTAGGAGGAACTTGAGGTAGAGAAGTTATAAACATGTGTTTAGTCTGCTTTGGCTAATATGGAAGTAGCAGATTTGGCTTCTTTGAGAACATTTTTAGGTTCAAAAGTTATATTTTTCATGTGATAGAATGTTTTATGAAATGAACTACCTTTGGAGCTGAGCTGGGTTTTCAGAGTTTCAAAGTATGTACTTTTAATTAAGAACCTGCTTCATTACTGAAAGTTCTTGTGTAGTTTAGTATCATGAAGACCTAAGGCTCAGACGATCCTAGACCCTATCTGTATATCCGGGCATAAACATTACTAAAAGTCCTGTGTACTCACCACATGAGTTTAACATGCCAGAAGAGTACAAGTTTAAACATTTTTATTAGAAGTATGTTACATCATTGGAAATTAGATTCATTCATAAAGTAATCTAACTGGGATTAAGAGCTTATTAAAATAGATACCACTGTTTAAGTATCCTAATTTATTCATCAGATAAAAATTTCCAGTGGGCAAATACTGGAGCAGCTGTGTTCGGAGCACAGTCAACCAGTAAAGTTGGCGAAGATGAAGATGGTAGTGATGAAGAGGTAGTTCATAATGAAGATATCCATTTTGAACCAATAGTGTCATTACCAGAGGTAAATATTAAAGAATGAAAACCTTACTAATAACTTCACATTTTAAGTTTAAAACTTGACATTGGCTTGATTTGTAGGGCTGGCCTTATTTGCATTTCTTTCAGAACATTGACCATTTCAAATGGAAGCTCTTTATTAGAAGTTCAGCCTTTAAGTTCAAATAGTCTTTTAAAAAAAATTTATATACAAATGTTATTTGGTAAATTCTGTATGAAATCCTTGGGAAGAACTTAATTTTTTCATGTTTGTTTTCAGTAACATAATTCTAGGGGCAAAAAAAAAACCCCAACCAACATCTAATCTCATATTTGCCACAGTCCTTTCAATAAAAAGTAAATTGTACTTTTTCTGGACGAGAATGTTGTTTTAGGCAAATTACTCTTATCAGTTTCAACCTCAATCAGCAGATAATATTTAAGAACAAGCATTTTTTTGAAACCTCTCCTGTAAAAGAATGTATTTAGCTTCCAAAATGAGGAAGAATGTTACATAAGAGGAAAATGTGTAATGACAAATTTTTCCTGCCTCATCCAAATCAGATGTATTTGTAACCCTATGATGTTAACAGGTTTCAAATTCTGTTCATGCCAGTGTCTTAAGGAATTTGGATCTTGGAATTTGTTATGGAATATTTTATAAGCAGCAGCTTATAGATAATTTCATCTCTTGTCACAGGTAGAAGTAAAATCTGGAGAAGAAGATGAAGAAATTTTATTTAAAGAGAGAGCCAAACTTTACAGGTGGGATCGAGAGGCCAGTCAGTGGAAGGAGCGTGGGGTTGGAGACATGAAGATCCTCTGGCACACGATGAAGAATTACTACCGGGTCCTCATGAGAAGAGACCAGGTGCTCAAAGTGTGTGCAAACCACGTCATCACCAGAACAATGGAACTGAAACCCTTGAATGTTTCCAACAATGCTTTAGTTTGGACTGCCTCAGATTATGCTGGTGAGCTCTACACGCAAATGCTTCTTTCCGGTTTGGGGATTTTTCTAAAATTGATAACAAATACATAAAACAATTTATAACAGTTATTATAACACAAAGGTCACTGTGTTGTTTGTTGTTTAATAGATGGAGAAGCCAAAGTGGAACAGCTTGCAGTGAGATTTAAAACTAAAGAAATGGCTGATTGTTTTAAGAAAAAATTTGAAGAATGTCAACAGAATTTATTGAAACTCCAGGAAGAACACGTATCACCGAGAGCAAAGGAGACAAATCCTGTGGTGTTTTTTGATGTTTGCGCAGATGATGAGCCTCTGGGACGTATAACCATGGAATTATTTTCAAACATTGTTCCTCAAACTGCTGAGAACTTCAGAGCACTGTGCACTGGAGAGAAGGGCTTTGGTTTCAAGAACTCCATTTTTCACAGAGTGATTCCAGATTTTGTTTGCCAAGTAAGTCTTAACTGTACATCACAATGGGTGTCTAGAAATGTGCAGCACACCAACTTGGGAAATTTGGGTGTTTCTCCTTGCTTATAATTTTCTTTAGCATTTCCACACCCCCAGCTTCTGTCCCCACAAGAACTTTCAGCCTAAAACGGTTCATATTTTTAATGCCTTGAACCTGCTAGAAATCAAGGGTGGGAAAAAGATCGTTTCATTTTTTGTCTTCTTTCACAACTGGGTATTTCTTAGTTTTCAGACTACATTCTCAAAGAAGCTGGGTGTTTAGGACCTACCCTTTAGTGGTTAGTTCTGTATGTATTTTAACATTTTATTTGAGATTCCTGTTAATTGAAATCTTTTTTCAGGGGGGAGATATCACCAAACACGATGGAACAGGAGGACGGTCCATTTATGGAGATAAATTTGAAGATGAAAATTTTGATGTGAAACATAGCAGTCCTGGCTTACTATCCATGGCCAATCGAGGCAAGGATACCAATAATTCTCAATTTTTCATAACACTGAAAAAAGCAGAGCATTTGGACTTTAAGCATGTAGTATTTGGGTTTGTTAAAGATGGCATGGATACTGTGAAAAAGATTGAATCATTTGGTTCTCCTAAAGGGTCTGTTAGTCGAAGAATTATTATCACAGAATGTGGACAGATATAAAATCATTGTTTTTCATAGTAGATTTTACCTGTATAAACAGTTGAATTGAAGCCTAGCTGTTATGACAACATGGTAATTATGTTCAGCTTTTGAAAATGGACATTTCCAATGTATAAATGTACAATTGCAGCTTATAGCTGTTGTCACTTTTTAATGTGTTATAATTGACCTTGCATGGTGTGAAATAAAAGTTTAAACACTGGTGTATTTCAGGTGTACTTGTGTTTATGTACTCCTGACATATTTGTATTTAAAATGGAGTAATACTAATCTTGTTAAAAGCAATAGACCTTCTCAAACTATTGAAGGAATATGATATATGCAATTTAATTTTAGTTTCTTCTGAGATATTAGACTTCCTGCATGGATATACTTACTGTTTGGATAAAGGGACCATGACTTGGAGTTTTTATTTCAGATTTGGAATATATTTGGTAATTTTCACTATTGGTGTGCTCATTTATGAATAAAGATTCACTTGTGAGTGGGTAGAGCCAGAGGGTAGAGACTTAACCAAAGTGCTCTTCTATCAATTCTTGCACCTCCTGTATAGCTAACAGAGTACCTTCTTTCCTTAAAATGTTATGTAGCTTCCTGTGCTCTTCCCAAGGTATTAAATTAATTTTTACATTTTAAGTAAGTTGAGTATTTAGACTTTTTAAAAAACCTGTCATCTGTTTCTACTACCTCAAACTGCATTTGGTTCTGATAGAACTTGAATTTTTCTTGCAGTTATTGTGATAAAGTATGAGTATTTTAAAAAGGTCTATACCATGTTCTTTGGTTAAAGATTTGGTTTATACTAGATTGTTGCAGTACCTTTTTCTGGTGAATTTTGTAGCAAAAATAAAGTGACAATTGTTAACAGCCATGACATTTAAAATATTCATTACTTGTGCATCTAGTTGTTTTTTCATTCTGGAACCAAAGTAAGGAGATAATTAAAGATCTGTAAACTGAAACTGCCACCTAATTTCCAGAGCTCCCAAGGAGAGGACTGTTTTCCAGTTGGGTATACACTGAAAACTTACTTGGAAATGGCTAGTGTCAGAAGTTCGACAGAAAAAGAGGGACGTTCTCATCAGCCTACTCGTGTGGCACCACAGAGCACCCCGGGAGAGCACATTTTGCGTATTCCAACCACTGCCGGCGGTGCCTTCCGCCCTCCGGGGTTCTTTCCAGCGGAGCCGCCTCATTTTGGGTAGTGAGGCAGTGGGGCTGTCGCGCCGTTTGGGGTTTGGAAACAGGCTGTCCTGGGACAACACCTGCTGACCGCCCGTAGTGCGGGGGTCACGTGGGGTGCGTGTGCCGGGCGCGGTGGACGGCCCTGACCCTCCGAGTGGGGGTGTGTGGATGCGGGTGTGGGTGTGTGTGTGTGTGGATGCGGGTTGGGTGGGTGGATGCGGGTTGGGTGGGTGGATGCGGGTCCCCGCGCGCGGCTGCCCGGCGGGGACACGGGTGCCTGTCACGTTTCGGGGTGCCTCCCGAGGGATTCCAGGCTGCGGGAGGCACTCGGAGGCGCCCTAAAGCATCCCAACTGTGGACTCACAAGCTTGGTAACGAATGCTTTGGCCGAAACCGACTTCTCCAGGATTAGTGTCTCACAGCTGCTTCCGATGGGTTCGAGCGCTTATGAGACGGACCCGCGCGGACTGCGCCTCGGCGCGACCCTCGGGAAGGAAAGGAAAACAGGAGAGCCCCGCGCGCCGGCCCGCGAGCACGGACCTGCGCCACGGCCGGGTCCAGCCACGTCCGCGCCGACGAAACGCCGGGGGCGGGGCGTGCGCGCGTCGTGACGCACGTCCGAGGCGCCCGCCCAACCGCAGATCAGAGCGCTTTTGCCGGGGAGACGTAGGCGGCCGCGGCGCGCCGTGCGTCACGGCGCAAACCCGCTGCGCCCGCCCCGCCCGGCCGCGCGCCGTTACCAGGGAGACGACGGCGGCCGCGGCCATGGAGCGGAGAGTGGTGAAGCCGCCCGGGCAGGACCTGATGGTGGAGCGCCTCAAAAGCCGCTATGGCGTGGGGGTCGGCTGCCCCGCCGAGGTGAGGTCCCGCCCTGCCTGTCGGCCCATGCCAAGTCCGCGGGTCGCCGGATCTGTGGGTCGGAGCGTGGGCGCGAGGCAGGGCCCCTGGCGGCGGCGTGCGTGCGCTTGCGGGGAGGGTGCTCTCGGCGGGCATCGGGAGCGGGAGGGGCCGTGCGCGTTAGCGCGCAGATGCGTGGCAGGCGTTCCCGGCTGTGACTTGCATGCGGGTCGGAACCGCCTCGGTCCCGCCCCAGAGCGGCGAGTCCGAGCCGGTTTCACGCCTAAAGGTGCGGGCGCGCGGCCCGGTGGATCCGCGGTGGCCGCCTCTGTGCGCAGACCCGGCGCGCGTGTCGGGGCGGCAGGGAGGGGACCGGGATGAGGCCGGTTGTGCGGGGCGGGGGCGCCGGGCGGCCCGGCCCGCCCCGGTCACCGCTCCGTCGTTCTCTTTCAGCCCGGGCGCCGGCGGCCGGACGTGGCGGAGCGGCGGCGGCGGCCTCCCCCCACCCCAGGTAGGGCGGCGGGCCGGGTGTCCGCGCGGCTGGGGAGGCGCTCGCTCTTTTTTTCACCGCAGCAGATGTAGTTTATTGCGCAGCGTTTAATGCTTGAAGTGCATAAAGGGGAGAAATAAAGTGTTGAACGTTTGGGCACAGGCGGAATGTCGTGACGAGGTGGAAGGAGGGCGGATTCTGAACGTTCGGGGAGTTCGCCTACCGCCTGCGGTCCTTAGGTTCCGACCCATAGAACAGCGTTAGAGGCACCTGCTCTGCTTGCTTCCCCGCGTCGTTGCCGGCGTCACGTGCGGGGGGGCGGGGATGAACGTTACTGCTGTTTGAAGAGCAGACTTGATGCCTGTTTTCTGGAAGTCTGCATTAGGGAGACACACAGACAGGAAATCGATACGTAGCTTTGTTCTCCTACGTTTCGGGGTCGAGAATGAGGTCGTTGATATCTGACCTTAGTGAGCAGCCTCTGCCGTCTTCTTTCCTGTTCACAGAGGACTTCGGTTTCTACTCACGTGGAGATGAAGCTGGTCCGTCGCTGAGATGTTACTCTGATGAAAGGAGGCGCGGCCCCGCATCCCCCCGTGGTGCCCTCAAGCGCGGGACCGTCAGTTGGCAAGGTACCCCGAGTCCTGCTCGGGCCTCCCCTGGGCATCTCGGGAAACTAAGGAGGGTCAGGGGCTGCCTGTGTGTTTGCTTTTCTCTGAGAGGAGCCTGCTGAGTGGTTGGAGAAACTGAGTGCTACTGAGAATTTGATAAAAGCACGAACCTAGCATCGTGTTTGCTGGCATAATGCAAAGTTACTTACACTGTGTGATAGATGGCTCTTCATCCAGGACCCAAATGAAGACCTTGCTCCCCCCCCCTTTTTTTTTTAATGGTGATATTTTAATTCTAATTTTAAAGTATTTGTTTATTTATTTATTTATGGCTGTGTTGGGTCTTCGTTTCTGTGCGAGGGCTTTCTCCAGTTGTGGCAAGCGGGGGCCACTCTTCATCGCGGTGCGCGGGCCTCTCACTATCGCGGCCTCTCTTGTTGCGGAGCACAGGCTCCAGACACGCAGGTTCAGTAGTTGTGGCTCACGGGCCCAGCTGCTCCGCGGCACGTGGGATCGTCCCAGACCAGGGCTCGAACCCGTGTCCCCTGCATTGGCAGGCAGATTCTCAACCACTGTGCCACCAGGGAAGCTCCCCCCCCCCCTTTTTTTTTAATTAAGGAATTAGGGTAAAAACGAGTACAAGTTTGTTAGGCGGCGGTATTAACTCAGTCTGTGTCGTGTGTCTCCTGGTGTGGTGAGCACTGTGTGCCAGGTAGCAGAGAGATGGAAGAAGTCAGCCCAGGGGGTTGGTATCAATGCCTACAGCATACGTATGATGTGGTGCTGGGCTGTGAGGGGTCAGCAGGTTTGTAGAAGAGATTTTACTCTGGGTAAAACCACTGTAAAAACAATGGAAGCTGAGGTGAAATAAAGTTCTAAGTTGAATATTATTAATGCTAAAAATATGTGGCAGAAGGAAGTGCTTAGGTATCGAGAGGGAGCAGACATTTTGAAATAACGTTAAACCATAAAAATGTGTACGTATACAAAATGAAACGGGGTAATTGTGGAGAGAAAAACAGAAAATTGTGCCTAAGGTATCTGTTGTTAACGTGATTGATATTTTGGAGCTTGAATTGCTTCATTCTCTGATTAAACGAATTAATCCATGTAGAGGACTTAGAACAGTGTTCAGTACGTAGAGAAGCACTCAGATGCACCTCTGTTTATCATCATTACTGTTACTGCCGTTTCCTTTGGCGCTCACAAAGTCACCTAGTTGATCTGGAGTCAAGATTTGGACATGGGGTTGATCGAATATAGAGGAAGGAAAGAGAAAATTGCTGGAAGTTAATTATGAATTCATGGAAATTATTTTCATATATTTAACTGATAGTTTTATCATCTTTAAGGTAAGCGGTCTGGGTGTAATTTCAAGTTACAAGTCGAAGCTTGTGGAGTGTGAAAGTTTCTAACGTTGGACAGTTTTTCCACAGTCCCTAGTTGTGATCTAGTGTGGAGTCGTAGAGCTGCCCAGCACAGGCCACAGGTGTCTGTTGAGTTCTTGAGATGGGGCTGGTCTGAGTTGAGATGTGCTGTGAGTATAAAATACACAGCTGATTTTAAAGATGGATAAAAGACTGTAAAATGTCTTATTTTAAAATATTGATTGTATGTTAAAATAACAGTCTTTTAGATATACTGGGTTAAATATAGTATATTGTTAAAATTTCATGTCTTTTTATGTTTTCAGTATGGCTGTTAGAATTTTGTTTTTTCTTCTTGCGGCACCGAGAGGCTTGCGGGATCTTAGTTCCCCGACTGGGGATTGAACCCCGGGCCGTCGGCAGTGAGAGCACAGAGTCTTAACCACTGGACTGCCAGGGAGTTCCCAGAAATTTTAAATTATCTTTTGTGACTTGCAGTATATTCCTTTTGAAGAGCACTGGTCTGGAAATGTCGACGTTCAGATGATCTTTTTGGAGAGAACACCTGGGATTCTAGTTCTGCTTCACCTTTTGCTGGTTATGTCACCTGTCAGTTAATTGAACTTTAGGGTTCCGTTTTCTCACCTTAAACACTAGTTCTCTTAGTTACAATTAGAGAAAGCAGTGCCTGTCAGATCTGCCTCACAGCAGTATCCGGGGTCAGAAGGAGGAGTGTGGAGCGTCTGCAGGGTGTGCAGTTTGCAGTTGAGCCTGTTTGAATGTGTAGAAGGATCTTTGTAGTGAGTTTTCAGCACCAGTGACTGGTACTTTATAATTTTTCCTTTTGCTTTTTTAAACATGTTTACTTGTTACATTTTTCTCAGTTGTTACACTGTTAATATTTGAAAAGCAGTCTCACCTGCTTTAAGTGCTATAGAAATCTTCCAGAATGCTGTGATAGAATTTCTTTTAAAGCCTAGATGATGAACTGGATTCTTTTCAAGATTTAAAACAACGGGAAACAGAAGAAGAGTTCATTGGGAATGATCATAGAGTTAGTACCTCTGAAATAAACAAGCAGTCTTTTAAAGAGATAAACAAAGGTAAGAGAAATACTCATTTTAGAACAGTCATTTAAACAGTAACTCTGTCCAGTAGGGCACGTAAAGCTTACCCCATAGTAATAACGCTGGTTCTCAGGGGTGTGTATTTCTGTGTCCTGGAGCTTTGTAAGCCATGAGCTGGCTACTGTGCTTGTCATGAAGCTAAAGGAGAAGAAAAAATAAATGTCATGATTTTCCAGTAGAATTTCTACACTCTCAAAGTTTATCAAAAGTGCTTAATAATCAACTGAATATTTTTATAATTTCTTCAGTTCTTTTTCATGTCAGTGTTTGTTAGGAAGTGAGTAAAATTATGGTAGTAGGTGGCTCTTCCTTAAACATTTTAGGAAAATAGTCCAGATCACTTGAGGTCTGGCTTCCTTTGGCCCTGAGCCAGTAGTTGCTCTCTGTGTACCTGGCTGCCTATCCTAGTTTTGCCAGGATTTCGGGAAAAGAGGCAGCCGGGGTGGTGCCCTCCCCTCTTGGCTGCAGGACCCGGCTGCCCCCGGGAGCCTCTGCATCTCCCACACACACAGGACACTCGCGGCTCCGTCCTCTTCGCCATTCAGCTCAGTGTACGAGGACCATGAGGAATACTTCTGCCGGCTTGTGTTTCCTGCCGTGCGGTGGATTTTCCCACGTATGACCATTGAACAAATGCTGAGTGTGTGTAAAGGCTGACAGAACTAAGGAGTCTTCAGGCCGGTGCTGGGGGGACGGGAGCCTGGAGAGGGTGTCTCCCCTTGAAGGGCGTCTGCTGAGTGAGGGAAGGGAGACATTTTCCTTTTTAAACATTCCTACTTTTTGTCTTGGCTCCCCAGTCTGTCCAAGACGGGGAGTACTGTGGGAGAGCCCTTCTCAAAGCCGGGGCCGCTGCCCCAGCTGGAGGCCAACGCAAGGGAAGACCACTGTGCTCGGTATTCGCAGAGCGTGAGTTCTGATCGCTCAGTGCTGGCGAGAAGCGAAGCAGGAGGGCCTCGCCCTCCGCTGCTGTCAGGGGAGTTGGTTAGCTCTGGGCCCCGGGCAGTGGACTCTGCACGCGTACCCTGCCCCCCTGCAGCGTTGCTGCTAATCGTGTGCCCTAGGGGAGCGCTCCCCGTGGGCGCCAGGAGCCAGGTGCGAGGCCGCCCCGCTCAGGTGTCCGTGCGCGAAAAACACAGCACAGGTGAAGCAGTGGAGGGTGGTGAACCTGCCGCCGTTGTTAATACAGGAACGTGTTATTTAACGGGGGAGGTTATAGAGGTTATGTCATGTGATTATTTAACTACAGACGTTATATAAAGTTTAAAGACAGGCAAAACAAATAATTTTTTAAACATAAGTAGTAAAAATTAAGAACAAGTGAAAGAGTGATGAACACTGTATTTGGGTTAGTGGTTAATTTGGTGTAAGGGAGAGAAGGGAATGTGCTCCAGGGTTTCTGAGGTAACTTTCCATTTCTTGGCCTAGGCAGTTAATCCGTAAGTGCTTTCGCGCACTCATTTTTGAAGTAATCTCAGATTTACAGAGAAGTTGCAAAAAGACCACAAAGAATTCCCGTGTGGCCTTCATCCAAATTTTCTAAATGTTAACCGTTTGCTATATCATTCTTTCTCTCTGCATATAGTCCTTGAAACTTTTTAACAATACTATGAGGCTATATTTAAAACTATAAATTAAGTTTTTAATTTAAGTTTAATTTTCTTAGCAGTTGCCGGGCCGACTAATTTGGCCTCAGATTCAAGGAACTGGACTGACTGTTGCAGTGACGCCAGTGACTCTCCTTCGAAACGTGTCAGCTCCCCAGCGTCCAGAGCCTCAAACAAGCAGGGTGTGCTTCCACGTCAGGTCATCCAGATCTACGATGAGTTACTCCAGATATACCAGAAACTGCAGGTGAGCCCGCAGGCTGAACCGAGGGTCCGGAAATGTTGATGTTGTCAGCGCCGAACATTGAGGAAACACGAACACAGGTGTTTCGTTTTAATTGTGTTAGTTAAGTGTTTATTTCCATCCCATCCTTACTGAAGAAATAAAACATAATTTGCTGGTAAAGTATGCTTTTTGAAGTAGGTGTTCTAGATTCATTGTTTTAAATACCTATATGTAAAAAGTTCTCCTGTCAGCTCTCACCAGGATGCAGTTCAGAACAGTGGCCTTTATCTTCTTTGTCTCTAAAGGATGTAATTCATGTCTTTCTCAAGCATCCACTAAGTGGGAGTACAGAAGGAAGCAGAAGTATATGTAATAACAATTTCTGTTTGAAATTCTTCTAGTTGGAAATACGTTATATTTTTATACACATGAAATAAACGTTTTTTAAAAGCCAGTATCAGTTTGTCTAAATAATTCAGATTATAATTACTGTAGCATTTCAGAAGATTATTTTGGCCTAAAATCGCTGGGGGAAAGCTCAGGGAGAGGCTTAGTGTGGTAACTTGACAGAGAGGCAGAAGTTCAAGAGGAGAGGAGCGGGGAGGACATTCTTGGTACAAGGAGTTGGAGGTGAGACACTTTGGAAGGAGGGCTTTATCAGGTTGTGAGGTCACCAGCCTGTCGGGAGAGAAGATGCTGACAGCTCAGGCCGAGGAGTGCCAGGGTGAAGCCAGTGTGTTAGGAAGATGCCTTCGACCGTACTTTACAGGGTAAAAAAGAGTAAGGATTCTAAGGACATAGCTATCATGTATAGCAAACACAATAAAGATATAAATATTTAATTTAAAAAATGAAGTACAGTGGGTTAATCTGGTTTAATTAATCTGTAGTTTAATCTGATTTAAAAAACTACTTAGTGGTCTTTTATTGTGTTGTCATTAAACATACATTTTTGGTATGCTGTGTGATATCATTCATTCAACAAATATTTGAACACCTCTTAATATGCTTTTTGATGCTAGGTGCTGAGTATATAGAAGTAAATAGAGTATATGGTCCTTGCCATGCATAGCTTATTAGAAGTGATGCGTAAGTACCCATGTAGTTACAGTTGTACAAATTTTAGTGAATGATATAGTTATAATATGAACATCTGATTGGAGTGGACTGAGAGACTAGGCAAGGTATTTCTAAGAAAATAACATTGAAGTCAGACGCTGAAGGTTGGGTAGCGTTTAGCCCAGTGAAAGAGGTCCGTTGTAGACAGACGTTCTGGTATGAGAAGCCCCTGAGTCCTGGTAATACTCATTCAAGGGAAATGTAGCAGGTGACTCTGCAGAGTTGCTTAAATAAATGGATTGGAGGGGACGGGTGTGGAACTTGATAGCCTAGATAGGGTATTCTACTGCAGTGGTCCCGGTGAGGGATACTGGTCACTTGGACTGGGATGGCGGCAGAGAAACAGAAGTGAGGAGATTGGAGATTTGTTTTGGACTTGGGGTGATGTGTTGGATATGGTGCAGAGAGAATCAGGTGTTGAGGATGATTCCCGCGTTTCTGGTTTGTACCGCTTGGAGGAAGAATGGATTTAGGGAGAAAGATCGAGATTTTCATCTGGAATGGATCAGGTTTCGAGAGTTAAATGCAGATATAGGTCTCAAGCGGTCAGTAGGTGAGGTCTGGAGCGGGTGCAGTGTGAAGAGGTAGGAGCAGTGCCCTGGGCTAGGGTGAGGGCCCTGGGGGTGGAGGGGAGCCAGGGGCACTCTAAGCATCATTAAGAGGTGTGATCAGAAGGTCTTGGAGGTTGTTTCAATTTGGGAGATGTGCAATAGGCTTGTAGTTCAGGGGGAAATGCAGGTCAGTTTTTTGGGTATTGGAAATGGGCTGCTTTTTGCTGAGATAGGGAACAAAACTAGAGAAGGAGAGGATTAATTCCATTTTTTAAAATATTCTAACTTTTTGTGCAGGAAATAATTTCTTTATTTTCTTTATTTTACTAGGTAACACTGTATTTTCATTTTTTTATTTGTTTTCTTAAGTTTTAATGTTGTATTTTTTGGCTGCACCATGTGGCATGCAGGATCCTATTATCCCTGACCAGGGATCGAACCCGTGCCCCCTGCAGTGGAAGCACAGAGTCTTAACCACTGGACCACCATGGAATTCCCTGTATTTTAGTTTTTAAAAAAATACGACATGTAGAAAAACATCAGCAGTGTGCCTGTTGCCAGTATTTTAGTATATTAACATTTTATTAATATTTCTATTTGATATTTTTAAAGAAGTCAAGCGTTTCAATTACAGATGAAGCACCCGTCTCCCATCCCATTTCCTCTCTTCCCAGGATAAAGCTCTCGCCTAAAGCTAGTGTGGATCATTTCTGTTATGTTTTAACTAAACCCTTTATGTATTCGTATGTATGCGTTGTTTTTGAGTGTTTTAAAATTTTATGTGATGACACATTGTGGATATGTTTTCACAACTTCCCTTGCTTCATTATTATTACATTTTTGAGATTTACATAGGTGGAAAATGTAGATGTAGTTCGTTCGTTTTAACTGCCATTTTGTATTCCGGCCTGTAAATAAACCAGCAGGACTTGATTTCTGTGTAGATGCACAGCAAGATGGAGTGCGCCCAGCAGGCAGCTCTGTTTGCTCCCTAACGCGTGAGGAAAGGCAGCGGGAGCACCACGTGGTCCTCCGGGGGGGGTAGTGCCCGTTCACTTACGTTCCTGTCGGCAGCATCCTGGTGTTCTCTTTTCCCCGTGATCTGATGGGTGTCTCAGTGATGTTGTAGTTTGTATTTTCTGCCTTTGAGTGTTGAGTCCATTAACGTGATTCTCTCTGAGTTCAGACACTAACGATAAAACCATATTTTTAAGCCAACCAGGATAGTAACCTACGGTGCAAACCTAAAGACCTTGAGAGTACACGAGGTAACAAGACTGTGTCCAGGAGTTCAGTTTCAGTTCTCCAGAATTCTGTGGTTCTTTGTTAATCAGACAACATAAGCACCATATCAGAATTTTTTGGCTTTCATCATCTGCTAAGATGAAAAGGTTCCAGCACGTTTCTGCCAGTGGTTGACTGATGATGGGGAATCTTCCAGTGATTGTAGTAGAACCCATCCCTCTGAGGGCTTCATCCATCTGCCTCAGGAACTGCTGGGACTGAGGCCTTGCCGGGTGTTCAGAGGGGAGGCTGGGTCCTGTGCAGAAAGCTTCCGCGTCCAGAACTGGTGGTCAGAGGAGAGCCTGACCGTGAGCCATCCCAGGAAAGGGAGGAGGGAGGTGTACCTTCACAGGGCTTGCCAGGCACTGCAGGAAGCAGCAGGTCAGGGTCTGATGAGAGCCCGCTTCCGGGTTCATAGACAGCATCTTCTTGCTGTGTTGTCACATGGTGGAAGGGCCTCTTTATTTTTTTTTAAAGTGTGCAATTCATTTATTTTTAGTATACTCAAAAAGAGTTACACTGGCCATCATCCCAGCCAATTTTAGAATATTTTCATTATCCCAGTAATGAAACTCCCTTACCCATTGCATATCTCTCCTCATGTCTCCGCATACTCGCCTCAGCCTTAGGTAACCACTAATCTACTTTCTGTCTCAATGGATTTGCCTGTTTTGGATTTTTCATATAAATATGTAGTAAGTATGTTTCACATAAGCACGAGGTAACTGGCTTCTTTCACTTAGCATGGTATTTTCAAGGTTTATCCATGTGGCAGCATGTATCAGTACTTTGTTCCTTTTTATTGTTGAATAGTATTCCATTATAAGGATGTTCCATATTTTCTTTATCCATTCATCAACTGGTGGACATTCGGGTTGTTTCCACTCTTTTGGCTATTACGACTAACGCGGCTGTGAACACTCGTGTTTAAGGTTTGTGTGGGCATGTGCTTTCACCTCTCCTGGGTGTGTACCTGGGTGTGTAGTTGCTGGGTCGTACGGCAGCCCTGTGTGTTTCTCTTTTTGAGGACCCGTCAAACTGTTTCCCAAAACAACTGCACTGTCCCACGTGCCACCAGTGCTGCGCAAGGGTTCCAGTTTCTCGCTGTCTTTGTGATTCTAGCCATCCTAGTGGATGTGAAGTGCTGTCTCGGGGTTTTGATTTGCATTCCCCTGATGGCGAATTGATTTCAATTTTGGACATGAGTATTTTGTGCTACCTGAAAGCACACAGGTGGAGATGTTAATAGGCAGCTTGGACTTGAGTCTGGAGCTTGGGGGAAAGAGCTGAGCACTGCAGTTTGGAAACAGTGAGTTGCGTGCGTAGTGCTTTTAGCCCCTGGGTGGATGGAACCAAGCAGAGGAAGTATGGAGAAAGAAAGCATCTTAATCCCCAATCTTGAGGAGCACAGTAATTGAAGGGCAGGGGAGGGAGTAGAGCCTGCGGAGGGGAAAGGAGACCCGGAGGAGGTGGTGTCAGGGAGGCGAGGAAGGAGGGGACCAGAGTGTGCGATGCGTGAAACCAGGGCTGCAGCGGGACCTGCGGGTTCAGTGATTGGGCAGCTGGTTCAGTAGGGGACGTGGGTGAGGCCAGATGAAAGTATCAGTACGTCGAGGAGTGACTGGGATGTCAAGAGGGCTCAGCAAACGTAGACAACATTTTAAAGAAGTTTGTGAGCAGGGGAGGCCAGTGGGCGGGGTCCAGAGAGATTTCATTTCTGATGCGACGGGAGTGTTGGAAATAATAGAGCACTGCGTGGCAGCAGTCTCCCCAGGAGGCAGAGGCAGTGGGAGGCCGGCCTCCCTTTGTAAGGCTGCGTCCTCGCGCTGTCTTCTGTGCCCCCGTGAAGGCAGAGACCAGGCTGCCTGCACAGAGGCTGGAGGAGGTGATGGATTCAGGGTGGAGGGTGGAGAAGGTTTGCATAGGCGCCGTGGGGAATGCGGGGAGGTGGGAGAGGATTTCTGGGCCGCACAGGAGCGCCTCTTCAGGTGTGAGGCTTTCTTCGCCAGGCGAGCTCAGCTGGTGGCGTCTGGCAGGGAAGGTGGCTGGAGGGCAGCCCAGGCGATGGGAAGGGGAGGGGAGGGGTGGAGGGCAGCCCAGGCGATGGGAAGGGGAGGGGTGGAGGGCATCCCGGCGGGCGCGGGGAGCTCCGCGATGCTCACCTCGCTTGCATCCCAAATTCTCTCGAGTCCTCACGGTGGAATCTCACTGGTGGATCCTGCAAAGTACAGGGTCACCTGCATGCCGGTCTGGCTGTTGCTGCGTCTGTGCTCACTTGGTTCCCGTGCGTCCGAAACGCCGTTCGATTGAGCTGCCATCTCAGTGAATGAGGCTCTCACTTGTACCGCTGGTGCGTGTGCTTCTGAAAAACACTAAACTCTGCCCTTTCCATACAGTGTGAAACTGCAGCACAACAGGAATTTGCTGAAGAGCTTCAAAAGCGAGAACATTTTCTGGCTGAGAGAGAAGAGCTGCTTTTCAGACATGAAAGTGCCTTGAATAAAATTAAAGGTGTCAGAGAAGAGGTTCTTACAAGGTTCCAGATCTTGAAGGAGGTAAGCGCATGGCGCTGACTTCAGCGCGCAGGGCCCTTCTCCGGTTTGGGCTCGCTGCTCGTTCGCATTTGCACGTTTGCTCAGCCTCCCCGCCCTCACATTTTCTCCTGGACCAGTTGAAGGTGGGTTGCAAAAATCAAGACCCAGCACCCTAAGTCCTTCTTCTGTGCTATGAATCGCCTCAGAATGAGGGTGTTCTCCGCGCCACTATTGAACAGGAAATGCATGCTACTTGTATAATTTAACTTAAAATACGTACACAGTCCACGTTCACTTTCCCAGTGGGTCCCCAAATTGTCTTTTGTTGCTTTTTGTTTTGTTCTCTGATCAAGGAACTAGACAAAATGCAGGCAAATCTCATTGGTTTCTCTGGATCTAGAGCAATCCACGTCACCAGTTTTGCTTTTTCTGAGGCTTTTCTTTGAAGACTTTTGGCCTGTAGTCTTAAAGAGTGTGTCTTATTCTGTATTTGCCTGATTGTTTCCTAATGTTTATATTCAGATTAAATATTTTTATCGAGACTGTCAGGTAGTTGGTACGGTATTGTTCTTTGTTTCATATCAAGAGATGGGTTACTATACCTGTAACTTACATAGAGGAGAATTTACTATTTGTTTTGAAAGCGCGTGCAGTCTCGTGATGGGCGCCGTGATCAAGAAGAAGAGTATCCCGGCCCCCAGAGTTCCCACGCGCTCCTCGTAGTTGCCCGTCTCCCCCACCTCCCTGCACCCCCCAGCAAGCACCCTCCCACCCCTCCCACTTTGCTGTCACCCCGCAGGTTTCTGAGGCTGTTCCTCTCTCCAGTCCTTTTCTTGTGCGTCCTTCAGATTTGATCACGGGATCACAGTTTCTTCTTTCATTTCCATGTTGCAATTGAGCTCGTCTAGAGAACTTTTTTATTTCTGGCATTTTAAAGTTCTAAATTTTCCAATTATTTTCAATTTTTCTCATGAGAATTTCTGTCTTTCCATTTGCATTCATTGGCATTTGGAATTCAGTTAAAAATCCCACTGTAGATCACCTAAGGGTTGGCATTTTTCTTGAAACCTAGTCACATTTTTTGGTTCTTTGTACGTGCAGTGAGTTTGGGATTGTCTTCGGGACCTTTTGGATATTATTAATTTTGTATAGATTCTGGATCCTTTCATAACACTCTGGAGAATGTTGGTTGTATGTATTCATTTCTTAAGCAGTGAGCCCAGTGGGTTGAGGCTGAGTGTTTTCTCACTGTGTGGGCTGTGCCCCCCTCGCTCGGTTTCCAAAGCCTGTGCTGTTGCTCTGGAGCCTGTCACGCAGGCACCGCTGGGGGTTCTCAGCCTTTGCTGTGATGCTCTGGGTCTTTAAGGTGCCTACGCGCAGTGGGGCTGTTTTTAAACTGAATTCCTGTCTCTGCCCCTTTGCTCTGCTGCTTTCGCCGGCTCAGGGCTGATCCAGATTTGAGCACATTCCTTGGCTCGTGGGGTCCCCTCTTCCTGGTTTCCCAGCCCTGAAAAGCAGTTTCTCTCCGATTGGCAGTGTCTGGGGCCTGCCCTGGGGCAAGACTGCAAGGGAAAACGAAACCCAGGAAACTTCAGCCCCTTGATGGTTTCTTCTCCAGGTTTTCCCTCCTTTCTACTGTTCCCTGGTTTTGTTTCCCTTTGACATTCCTTAGGTAGTTGCTTTTTGTGTTTTGCGTACGGTTTTTAGTTGTAATTAGTTGTAATCGTAAGAGAGGCAGAGAGCAGTGGGCGTATCCCTCTGGAAACGGAACCCATGTCATACATGTTTAATCTCTTCTGGAGGTGGAAGATTTGTACAGTGAGAATGTTCATCTAATTTTTAAAATACGTATAGTATTTGTGACCATATCCTAAGTTATTTCAGGAGCCATTTAATGTAATAATAAAGTTGCATAAAGCTAATTTTTTTTTTTAAACATCTTTATTGGAGTATAATTGCTTTACAGTGGTGTGTTAGTTTCTGCTTTATAACAAAGTGAATCAGTTATACATATACATATGTTCCCATATCTCTTCCCTCTTGCATTTCCCTCCCTCCCACCCTCCCTATCCCACCCATCTAGGTGGTCACAAAGCACCGAGCTGATCTCCCTGTGCTATGCGGCTGCTTCCCACTAGCTATCTGTTTTACCTTTGGTAGTGTATATATGTCCATGCCACTCTCTCACTTTGTCCCAGCTTCCCCTTCCCCCATCACAAGCTTGGATTTTTAAACAGGGCAAAAGGATGAATGCTTGGATTCTCAGCGCTCTCCATCCCAGTTTTAGCCTTGATTTTTTTCTCTTTGGATTTGTCTGTTTGCTACTTGTAATAAGTATAAAGCTAACTGCTTTATTTTAATGGAACCTAGATGATTACTTGAAAGAAGGAAATTAACTCAGTTTCTTGATTTCCTGTGGAAACTTGCTTGTTTTAATACATTACGCATAAATTTGAGAGTAAAAGGTGAAAGAAACTATATAAGTATTCACAATTTAAATCTAAAAGTGCTCTCATTTAAATGGAATTAGAGGGGAAATTGATTTTAATCATTTATAAAACTGGTTAAGGAAAGTCGAATAGTTTGGGGCTCAGGAAATTTTATTATGTATTTAAGTTTTCTGAGATGTACAATTTTAGCTCATTTATGAGAACAAGAAATTAGTTTGTTCTGTCTATGGAATATTTCTTCTACTCCACAAAGGTAATTTAAACCTTAAATTTTAATTCACAAAGCTATGAATAATTATCTAGTCTCTTGAAAAGGATCAGAAATCCTTCATTGTGTTATCATTCCATGATGTCAGATAGAAATTATTTCAGCGTGTTTCTGTTGTGGATTTTTCTGAGCAGAAGCAGAAAGTAGCCTTATTGCTAATTAATTTGTGTCCTATGTTTTCATAGGTGTTTAACATATGCTTTTAATGCTTTGTTATTAGTTTGGTTGATTATACAGTTTTTATAAATCATTTGCAGTATTAGTCGTTATGCTTAAATACGCTGATTAAAGTCCGTGTGATTCAAGGAGTTTTAATTTTTAATTAATTTATGTTCAGTGGCATTAGTGACATAGAATCTGTATTTTTCCCCTCCTAGCAACATGATGCAGAAGTGGAGCACTTAACTGAAGTTCTTAAGGAAAGAAATAAAGAAAGCAGGAGGCTAAGGTCCTCTTTTGATGCACTGAAAGAATTGAATGATAGCTTAAAAAAACAGGTAAGACCTATTTTATCTATATTAGATTATAAGACATTCTTAGAACTATATAGATGAACAAATTGTAAGTCAAAATCTTAGAACATATTCTGGCTAGAGAAAACCTTGATTATCTTTATTTGTTACCTTTATTATAAAATACTTCCAAATAGAAATAAAGTATTCTTAAGCTCTTGGTTTCTCATCGTCTGTTCTGACAACCAGCTGAGATGTTTGACAACTTGAAATTTTTTCAACTATTAATAGCAATGACTAGATTAAAAACAAGCAGAAGAAAACCTGCTAACCTGGGTACTTTAGGCGCTGATTTGTAGCTTTGCGCTGTTCTTGCACCTGCTGTTACACACCACCCTTTATGTTTGGAGTGTCTGTGATGTGTTGATCCTGTGCTGGGGAGCGTGAGCTCATGCCCACCGTGTCACCTTGCACTGCCCTTATGTATTAAGTGCTGTGGTTTAGCTCAGTGCTTAATAATACTCAAGTTGCACCAAATTCTTATGAGTTGTATTTTTTTCTTTCACTTCCCTTTGCCAGTTTTTGCCTGAAAGATGTGAAAGTGAAGGGCTCTGTGGAAGAGGGACAGGAGCGTGATCGTGTGTGTTCGTGGGGAGGGAAGCGTAGATGAGCAGAAGCGGGTAAAGCTCGTCACTTCAGTGGTTAAGGCCTTGGGCTGGGGAGCTTCGTGGATTCCATTGTTGGTGAGCTCATACTCTGAGAGAGAACTGGGCTCCTGGAATCCCTTGGCTAGCTGTGTGTTCTTCACTACTTGTTACAACCTTTCCCCTTGGCAGTGATAACTAGGTCCCCCATTTCTCACTTGATCTGACGCTCTGGCTTCTCTGAGTCAGGTCTAACCTCCCGCAATTAGAGTGTGACCTTGACTCACTGTTGTCTGGAAGCCTCCTTATCCTGGAGAGACTGCTTTTTCCCATCACAGTCTCAGGCGAGCACTCTTTTTTGAGAAGGGTTTCTTTAACTGCTAGTATAGGTGCATTGTTGCCCATACCTGTCTCTTAGGTGGATATGATCCTTGATAATCTTGCGTGTGTTTGATGAGTGTGTGGTGACAGGAAGTGTGCATTATTACGAGTTTGAACCTATTGATAGGAGTGGGGAAAGGTTGGAAAATTCACAAGAGAGGCATGTGGGACATAATGAAGAAGTTTAACATGGGAGTTCCAAAAGTAGTTAATACGGCAAAAATGTAATATGTGAAGAGGTGATATCCAAAGCTGGTGAAAGATGCCAACCTGTAGATTCTAAGAAATTCTGTTAACCCTAAGCAGGGTAAATACTGAGGAAAACCACATAAGCACGCTATTTTAAGACACGAAGACTTTAGGTAAAGATAAAATCAGAGAAAAATAAGACACCTTACCTTCAAAGAAGGAGCAGTAAGACTAATGGCTAACTTTTAAGGAGGAAATATCATGTACCTTATTTACATAAACAGGAAAAGAGAAATGCTCCCTTTCTTGTTGTATGGGGCCAGCATAACCTTGAAACTAAACCTGTCAAGAACATTACAAGAAAAAAAAAAATGCAAGCCAGTCTCCCATGAGTACAGATGCAAAAATTTTTAATATCAGCAAATTGAATCCAGAGGTACACAAAAAGTATAATACAACTCAGTGGACTTAGTCCAGGAATACAAGGGTCGTTTATCATTTGAAAATTAACACATCATCTAATAAAAGGAGAAAAATCATATAATTCCTTGATTTAAAATTCAGCACCAACTCAAAGATGATAACTAGTAATAGAAGAGAACTTAATTCTCATAGAGTATCTACAAAAAAAAAAACAAAAACCAACTTCTGAATCACACTTAGTGTAAGTTATTGAAATCTTCTCCCTTGAGATCAGAACAAGATAAAGGTGTTCACTGTTACTGTTTTGTTGAACTTTGTGCTGAAGTCCCGGTCAGTGCAGTGAGGAGAGGAAAGTCAGGGTCGGGAAGGAAGAAATAAGAATTATCCTCCGATGACATGATTATGCACAGATGTAGTAAGTATCCAAGTGAGCATACAGACAAGTTATTAGAATTAAACAAATTTAGGAGAATCTTTGGGTATAAGTTCAGTATATAAAATATCAAGTGTATTTCTGTATATCAACAATAATCAAGTAGTGAATGTTTATTGAAAGATACTATGGGTAGTAGCATCAAAAAGCAGTGGCTATCCAGGAATAAATCTAAAGAAAGATTATACATGTATAGAACATGCATAGTGAAGAGTGCAAAATGTTATTAAAAGCAGCTAAAGAGGACCGAAATAAGTTGAAGGCTATGTTATGTTCAGGGATGAGAAGACTCAATATGGTAAAGATGTCAGTTTTCCTAAATTAACAGATACATTTACTCCAATCCCAGTAATTTATTATGGTGATATTTAATGATTTGTATACTTTTCTGTACATACATTATAATTAAATAAAAAGTTCTACTAAAAGACGTTTCCTATTAAAATGTATATGTGTAAGATGTTAGGAGACTTGCACATTTTTCATAGAATGAAGTAAACTTTCTTAGAAACTCTTAATGTTTTAGGACCAAATGGTGGTTTTAGCTGTGATATTTAATCATGGATGCTACCTCTGTCTGTTATGTTATGTTGCTTGGTAACACAGACTAGATAAGATAGTACACTGGGAAAACTTTAGTAGGAAATCGGCTTGAGGTTTCTATTGAAATATCTAATGTTTTCCTACTTTAGTTAAATGAAGTAAGTGAAGAAAACAGGAAGTTGGAGGTTCAGGCTAAAAGAGTTCAAGCTCGTTTAGATAATTTACAGGTAAGGTACCTGCTCTTCTCTTGAGACACAAGTGAAATTTAAAATGACTGCCTTTGAACTTTCTCACTTTTAATATAATTTTTTTTTAATTCATGGATATGTACTGTCACAGAGGAAGTATGAGTTTATGACAATACAGAGATTGAAAGGAAATCCCCACGCCGCTCATGAAGCAAAAAGTTTAAAACAGGAAAAAGTACCAGTTTCAAAACCTTATAAGGTATGATATGATTTCTCCATTGGAAAGCCAGGACATTTTTCTCTTCCTTATTTTTTTTTCCCTTTAGCAAACATTCTTCTTGGTGTGAAAAGATTCACTGTGATAATTTCTTTGTAGAAAAGTATCGCTATAGTATTTCAAATATGCTTTTGTTTGCAAAAACAAAACAAAACATTCAGCTGCTAAGAATATTCGTGTATAAGGCTTTTTGGGGACATGTGTTTTCATTCCTCTTGGAAATATAGCCAAGACTGGAATTTCTGGGTCATAAAGTAGAGGTATGTTTAACTTTTGGGGCAACTGCCAGTTTTCCAAAGTGGTTGTACCATTCATACTCCTGCTAGCAACGTGTGTATGACAACTTTGCCAACATTTGGTGTTTGCAGTCTTTTTCATTTTGACCTTTGCAGTGGGTGGGTAGTGATACCTCGCTGGGCTTCAGTGATTTTGATAAATGCTCTAGTTTTTCATAGAGTGAACTGGGGGGATGGCCCTGTTTGAGGAAGGCAACGTTGGGGAGCCCCAGCAGCAGAGGCGGGACGGGCACCGTCTGGCCTGTGACGGGCCGGCGCGGTGCGGCAGGGCTGGATCCAGCAGGAGCCGCTGCGCTCCCAGTCCTGCGCACGGGTCCACGCACAGCACCTCCTCGACGGAAGGCCGGGGACCTCGTCCATCCGCAGGGCCAGGCCTGGGGGAGCTGCTTGTGCCGAGCTCTCGGGCCCCCCGCTTGGCGGTGCTGCGGGGTGTCAGCAGGGAGGTGCCGCGGCTCTGGGCCGTGCTGCCGAGAGCACAGAGGACCCGGCCTGCGTCCCCTCCGGCACCTGCAGTGGGAGGTCAGCCCGGGGCGGGCTGTTGACGTGGGGCGGGGAGGGAGCCAAGCCCACAGCATCGCTGGCCCGGCCTCCGCGTCTCGTCCAGGAGGAGCACGGCGGCCACAGCAAGGGCGGCAGCACCGGCCGCATGGCCCTCCCGGGGGCTCCAGGCCTAGGGCCCCCTTCTGACCTGCAAGGACCCCTCCTGGGCCCCACGTTGCACTCCCAACGGGGCTGCCCCAGCCTGTGGCCGCTCCGCCTGCCCTCGCCTCTATCAGGCCCCGGCTGTGTGCAGACGGTTTAGTGGTTGGAAAAGGTCGTATTTAACTCACCCCCCCCTTTTTCCTGTCATGGATGCTGGCTGTGAAAAAAAATAATTTTTTTAAAATTAATTTTATTTTTGGCTGCATTGGGTCTTCGTTGCTGCGCGTGGGCTTTCTCTAGTTGCAGTGAGCGGGGGCTATTCTTCGTTGCGGAGCGCAGGCTTCTCATTGCGGTGGCTTCTCTTGTTGCAGAGCACGGGCTTTCGGCACCCAGGCTTCAGTAGTTGCAGCACTCGGGCTCAGTAGCTGTGGCTCACGAGCTCTAGAGCGCAGGCTCAGTAGTTGTGGCGCACGGACTTAGTTGCTCCGCGGCATGTGGGATCTTCCCGGACCAGGGCTCGAACCTGTGTCCCCTGCACTGGCAGGCAGATTCCCAACCACTACGCCACCAGGGAAGTCCCGTGAAAAAATTTTTTTAATTAAAAAAAAAAATAAAGTAAATTGGAAAAAGTGGAGATTTATACTCAGGTTAGTCAAGATGATTGCAGTTTTCATCAAAAGTGCCTATGTGAAGAAAATTGAGAAAGTTAAAAGTGACTCTTGGTCAGAGTAGTATAACTTTGTTTTCATTCATCTGATTCTGTTTTTGTGGATTGCTGTCTGCTTAATTTTGCCTTTTTATTAATTTGCTTTTGTATTTCTCTGTCTAAAATTAAATCTAGTATAGTTCCTGTTTAAGGAACATGTGTGATAAATGTTGAATTAAACTGACTAAAAGTGATTTGAAGGAACACGGAAATCAGTTTAGTTGAATTTATAATTTTTTTATGGCACTTTGTTCTTATTTTCCTCCCATTTTGGTAGACTCTCAGAGAACAGGATTTCCAGGAAAAATTTTTCATACCCTATTTATAGAATGTTATGGTGTAAAGGAAGACAACTTTTTTGGGAAAAAGAAGATTTGAAGTTTCATGGTGGAAATCGTTTAGCTTTTGAGACCTTTAAATTTGCTAAAATGTATTAGTTATGGTGGTTCATGCTCTTGAGTTAAGGCCAATTTTACTCTTCTCCGTTATCAAACTTGGGTAAAGAATTTTAATGAAAATTCTCTCTTTTGGTTATAAGGTGCAGTTCTTTCAATTTCCTTGTTATGGTGGGTTTCTCCCCTTCTGTCAGCCAGCATTTAACATGTTTCTAATATTAATTAGAGATACTTGATTTGGAATTTCTTTCATTTGGAGAAGCTTTGTCATCCAATACATGTTTTAGTGTTTTAGATAAATTATTCCATAATCACTTACCAAATTTAAAACTTGCCTTTGAAGTTTTAGGAGGCTGTGAATTGAAAGAAGTGCTTGATTTAGTTTTTTGCCTTATAGGTACCACTTAATGGACAAGTTTATGAACTTCTAACTGTCTTCATGGACTGGATTTCGGATCATCACCTTAGCAAATTGAAACATGAAGAATCTGGAATGGATGGTGAAAAGGCACTGCCCACATTTGCTTCTCAGAGAAATGATATTCAGCAGAAGTGTGTGAAGGTTTGTTTTTTAATTTGAAATATATGACTCAGTAGACACGAAGATTGAAAAAGTGGTACATTTTACAAGAGAAAAAATATTGAAAGTATTTTTGATAGAAAGTTGATTATACCAATAGTCAGTTCTAAAAAGATTCATTTCAGACTTAATTCAAATTAATTCATACTTATATTTTTTGTAACATGATGGGAGTTTCTTTTTAAAGGCAGACCAGAAATTGAAAACCTACTCCAAAAATGGTAAAATAATTGTGTATTAGAGTTAGGCAGATAATCAGTGATAGGAACAATTCCTGATACACATCGTTTTAGGATTCAGATCCCACTAAAATAATTTTATTTTGCCTTTTGTCATGAAGGGTTAAATAGTATTTTCAAGGGACTTCTCGTTAACAAAGAGAAATGACCATTTTCTTAAATTACAGACATTAATTTGGATATTGATACTCAGGATTTCCAGTGAGTATAAATTGTCATTAGAGATTGACGGTTGCATTCTACAAGAAATACATTAAAACTGTGAAGAGTGGATATCTGAAGTTGTTTGTTTGGTTTAACGAATTATTAAATACAGGCCAGGGTTTCATTTGAGGAAATTATTTCCAGTTTTCATCCTTACCTAAAAAGTTTCTTCTAAGTGCTTTTTGTGCTAGGCAGGATAATGGCCCCAGAGATGTTCATAACCTAATCCCTGGAACCTGTCAATGTGTCACATTTACATGGCAAAAGTAAATTAAGGTTACTAATCAGCTGACCCTCAAGTAGAGATTAATCAGGATGATCTGGGTGGGTCTAGTAATCACGTGAGCACTTCAGCCCAGACAAAAGAGGCAGAAGAGTAGGTGAGACACTCAGCGCATCCTCGCATCCTCGCTGGCTTTGAAGATGAGGAAGAGGGTCATTAACCAAGGAATGCAAGCTGCTTCTAGAAGCTAGGAGTTACCTTCTGCCGACAGCCAGCAAGGAAACGAGGCCCTCCATCCTACAACCACAACCCAAGGGAGCAAAACAGGGATCCTTCCCAGCCTCCAGGGAGGAACTCAGCTCTGCTCACACCTTGATTTTACCTGGTTGAGACTCAGTCAGACTTCTGACCTACAGAATTGTGAGATAATAGATTTGTGTTCTTTAAACCAGTAAGATTGTGGTAATTTGTTATGGCAGGAATGGGAAACAAATACATCTTCGTTTAGAATTTGTCTCTTTTAGCATCTGCATCAACTATTCTGTCTATATCTAACCACGTTTTAGAAGTAGCTGCTAATGAGGAAGGCTTCCAGTATTAAAGTTCTGTATAGAAATATCATTTGTTAGAGCTAGAGGCAATAGGGCAGTCGTAGGATATTAAGGCTAACAATCGATAATTTTAGCAAATGGAATATGGGTCATGTAATATTCTGTTTTTACATCAGGTTAATGGCATAAGAGGAGAATGTTGAGCACATATTTGGCATGGGATTCTTGTCATCATCCTTAAGTGAGGATCGTTATTTATTAACTTATTCTGGGTTTACAGTTTTTGTTGAGCCTAGATCTTTAACTAAAATATTTTTAATATATGGTCTCTGGTATATTAGTAAAGGTAGAATAATGTTAAAACTTATTAATAGCCTTCTTAATAGAATAAGAGAAGGATAAATAGTACCAAACTAATGAATTACTTAACTGAATATACTTGTGGCCAACAGAGAAGCAACTATTCAGATCTTTTTAAGAGTATGTACAATTTGTGATTTTAAAATAATGAAGCCTTTTTTCTGACAGCATGTATTGAAAAACTTTGATGATCCCTATATTTATTTTAAGAATACTAGTATAGCTGTGAAAATACTTCTGCAGAATAATGGCTCTACCAGTTGCCTCTGGGAACTTCTGACATACTTTGTTGTATATTTTATCACAGTCATGACCCATTATCATTTGAAGATCGATTTAATATTTTAAAACACAAAAAGCCATTGGGGACTAAGTATGGTACATTTAAGTAGATGATCAAACTGAGTATGGTATGCCTTAATAAGACTGCTTTTCTTGTGGGACTCAGAAATAGGTAGGTGGAATATTTTCAAAGAAATTGCAAAAGGAGTAATTCAGTACAACCTGGAGTGTAATCCGCAGCTTCAAGTTGTAGTTAAAGCACACACACAAGCCCAGAGAAGACACATCCCTAGAAAAGTTTTGAGAGGTCCCAGAACCACAAGCTGATTGGTGGGCTGGTTGGTGAAGGTCTTCCCCTCCATGAAGCCACTCGTTAAGACTGGGAGGGGTTGTGGTTTTTTCCAGATGCCAAAATTAAAACAAAAAAAAGTCACAAGGCATTCAAGGAAAAAGGGACGTATGGCTCTATCAAAGGAATGAAACAGAGCTCCAGAAACCGACTATAAGGAAACACAGCTCTCTGAACTTCCAGACAAAAAAAACCTTTAAAATTCTCTTAAAGATGTTCTGTGAGCTAAAAGAGAACACAAATAGACGACTAAGCAAAATTAGGAAAATGAAGTGTGAGCAAACTGAAAATATCAAAAAGTAGAAATTATAAGAAGGAACCAAATGAATTTGGGAGCTGAAGAATATAATAATTTGAACTGAAAAAATTCATTAGAGAGGCTCAACAGCAGACTTGATCAGGCAGAAGAAAGAATCAGCAAAGATGAAGACAGGTTATTTGAAGTCATTAAGTCAGAGGAGCAAAAAAAGAGAGAGAGAATGGGGAAAACTGAAGAAAACCTGACGGACTTGCAGAAGCCCAGCAGGTGGACGAAGTGGATCAACATGTACACCGTGGGAGACGCAGAAAGAGAAGAGAGAGGAAGGGGCAGAGATTTGTTTTGAAGATTATTTGAATAAAACATGGCCCAAAACTTCCCAAGTCTGAGGAAATAAATGGATATACAATTCCAGAAGCTTAACAAACTCCAACTAGGATAAACTCCGAAAAACCCACTCTAGGACACATTATAATTAAACTGTTGAAAGTCAAAGACAGACTCTTGTAATCAGCAAGAGAAAAGTGACTTTTCATATTCAAGTGAGCTTTTGTAAAAATACAGCACACCTGGGAGATAACTGTGGGTTTGGTTCCAGACCATTGCAATAAAGCAAGTCAGATGAATTTTTTGGTTTCCCAGTGCATATAAAAGTTATGTTTACACTGTAATGTAGTCTGTTAAGTGTGCAGTAAGTAGCTTTATGTCTAGAAAAAAATTGTACATACCTTTCAAAATGCTTGCAAGTTGTAATCTTTTTGCTGGTGGAGGGTTTGAAATATTGTGAAAATTCCAAAATGTGACACAGAGGAAGTGAACAAATGCTGCTGGAAAAATGGTGCCAATAGACGTGCTCAATGCAGGGTTGTCACAAACCTTCAATTTGTAAAAACTGCAATATCTGCAAAGTGCAATATAGCGAAGCACAATAAAATGAGATATGGCTCTGTCAGCAGATTTCTTAGGAGAAACTTTGCAGGCCTGAAGGCAGTGGGTGGTATATACAAGGTACTGAAAGAAAAAACCCATCAACCAAGAATACAATTATCTGGCAAAATTGTCCTTCAGATATGATGGAGAAATTAAGACTTTTCAGATAAACAAAAGTTCAGGGAGTTCATTAGTAATAGACCTGCCCTGTAAGAAATGCTAAAGGGAGTCCTTCCATTTGAAATGAAAGCACACTAAACAGCCACATGAAGCTATATTATAGAGTTTACAGTAAAGGGAAATACATGGACACATATAGTAACTTGTAAGTTTGGTGCATAAATCCACTTTTAATTCTTGCATGGAGTTTAAAAGACAAAAGTATAAAAAAAACCCTGTAAATCTATGTTAATGGGTTATGCATCATATAAAGATGTAATTTGTCACATCAATAATATAAGTGGGGTGGAGGAGCTGTAGAAAAGTAGTGTTTTGGTATATAACTGAAGTTTAGTTTTTATCACTTTAAAAAATTGTTTTAACTTTACACAAAAGGAAATGAGAAGCAAATGAGAGCATATCACTACAAAAAAATCAGTGAAACAAAGGAAGGAAGGCAGTACAAGAAGAAAGGAACAAAAAGCCATAAGGCAAACAGAACAGGGTTAACAAAACGGCAATAGCAAGTCGTTCCCTACTAGTAATCACTTTAAATGTAAACAGATTAAACTTCCAGGTCAAAAGGCATAAGACTGGCTGAATAGATGGGAAAAACCCAGCATTGAACTATTTGCCGTCTATAAGAGGCTCAGTGTAGATCTAAGGACACACATAGGCTGAAAGTGAAAAGTGTAGAAAAAGATAATCAATGCAAACAGTAACCAAAAGAGAGCAGAGTGGTTCAGACAAAATAGACAAACCTTAAATCAAAAACTTACAAGAGACAAGGACATTTCAGTATGATAAAAGAATCAATTCACCAAGAAAGTATAACAATGATATTTATGCCTAAAACATTAGTGTTCCTGAATATATAAAGCAAACATTGACAGACTTAGAGGGAGAAATAAATAGCAACACATGGGGTTGGTATTAGGAGACTTCAGTACCCCATAATGGATAGAACATCTGACAGAAGATCATAAATGAAGCAGAGGACTTGAATAACATTGTAGACTAGTTAGACCTAACAGACATATACAGAACATTTCACCCAGCAGGGGCAGAATATACGTTTTTCTCAAGGGCACATGGAATATTCTTTGGGATAGACTATACATTAGGCCACAAAACAACTCTTAGCAAATTTAAAAAGACTGACCTTATATATCTTTTCTGATCCCAGTGGGATGAAGCTAGAAATCAGTAGCAGAAGGAAAATGGGAAAATCTACAAATATATGAAAGATAAACCACATACTCTTGAAGAACCAGGAGGTCAAAGAATAAATTAAAAAGGGAAATTAGAAAATGCCTGAGACATGAAAATAAGAACATGTACCAAAACTTAAGGGATGCAGCCAAAGCAATGAATGCTAAGAGGGAAATTTGTTATCTATTGCTTACATTAGAAAGAAGAAAGCAACCTAATATCATACCCCAAGAACTAGAAAAAGAATAAACTAAACCCAGCGTTAGCAGGGGGAAGGAAATAATAAAGATTAAAGGTAAATAAAACAGACCATAGAAAAACAATAGAAAAAAATTAATGAAACTAAGAGTTGGTTCTTTGAAGTTTTTAAAAATGTACAAACCTCTAGCTAAATTAAGGAAAAAAAGAGAGAAGACTCAGAGACACAACTAAAATCAGAAATGAAGGAGGTAGGACTTCCCTGGTGGTCCAGGGTTTAGGACTCTGCACTTCCACTGCAGGGGGCCTGGGTTCGATCCCTAGTTGGGGAACTAAGATCCCGAAATCTGCGCAGCGTGGCCAAAAAAAAAAAGAGAAAGAAATGAAAGAAACATTACAACAGGTGCCACAGAAATGAAAAGGATTATAAGAGAATATTATGAAAAATTGTATGCCAACAAGTTAGATAACCTAGAAGAAAAGGATAAATTCTTAGAAACACACAACCTACCAAGGCTGAATCATGAAGAAATAGAAAATTTCAACAGACTTACAAGTAGTAAGGAGATTGAATCAGTAGTCGAAAAGCTTGCCAACAAACAAAAGCCTGGGACCAAATGGCTTCACTGGAGTATTCTACCAAATGGCTTCACTGGAGTATTCTACCAAACATTTAAAGAAGTTCTCACCCCTGTCGTCCTCAGACTCTTGCAGAAAGTTGAAGAACACTTCCAAACTCATTCTGTATGGCCATCATTACCCTGATACCACAGCCAGACACAGATACAAGAAAATAGAATTGCAGGCCAGTATTTCTCATGAAGATTTATGTAAAAATCCTCAATGAAGCACTATCAAACCAAATTCAACAGCACATTGAAAAGGTTATACATCATGATCAAGTGGGATTTATTCCTGGAATACAAGGATGTTTCAACATATGGAAAAAGTCATTGTAATTCACCACATTAACAGGATGAAGAACAAAAACCACACGTTCAGCGTTTGACAAGATTCAGCTCCTTCTCATGATAAAAACACTCAACAAACCAGGAATAGGGGACGTAGAAATACAGGATAAAGAAATGAATATAGAAGAAATAGAACTAGAAAGAATAAGGGGAAGTAGTATCATTTTAGTATTCATTCTGGCAGTCCCTGTCTTTTAACTGGTATATTTAGAACATTTGACATTAAAGTGATTATTGATACAGTTGGATTAGTATGTACCCTGTGTGTTACTGTTTTCTAGTCATTGTCCTTGTTTCTCTTTGTTTTCCACTCTTTCTGCCTTTTCTGGTTTTAATTTTGTTCACCATTTTTTTCTCCCCTTTTAGCACATCAATTATACTTCTTTTTTTTCCTTTTTTTTAGCAATTGCTCTTGAGTTTGCGATATGTGTTTACAACTAATCCAAGTCCACTATCAAATAACCCTTGACTGTAACTTCAAGGGCAGTGCAGACACCTTGTGACACCTTGTAGCACCCGTGTCGGGGGAGTTGGGTCTGGGAGCCCGGGTACGCCAGAATCTGCAGGTGCTCAGGCTCCTTCTATAAAATGGCCCTGTGTATCTTCAGGTTTCTAATCCTTGGATTCAACCAGCCACAGATGGAAACTTGAACCCATGGATGTGAAACCCACGAATACAGAGGGCCAACTGTATATTCGTTGATAAAAGTCCATGTGTTAAGTGGCCCTGCACAGGTCAAGGGTCAGCTGCATTCCCAATTCCTGCACTTTGTTGTCATTCACGTCACTGAGCCATAAGGTATATAATCACTGAACACCTCATTGCCCTTATTATTTTGAACAAACTGTTGTCTGTTAGATCAGTTAAGACTAAGAAAAATAAAAGATTTGATTTTACTTTCATTTATTTCTTCTCTAATGCTCTTTATGTAAATCCCAGTTTCTGACCTGTATCGTTTTACTTTGCTCTGAAGAACTTGTTTCAACATTCTTTTTTTTTTTTTTTTTTTTTTGATTTTGTGTGTGTGTGTATATTTTTTGGTGGCGCTGTACGGCTTGCGGGATCTTAGTTCCCCAACCAGGGGTTGAACCCGGGCCACGGCAGTGGGAGCCTGGAATCCTAACCCATAGGCCACCAGGAAACTTCTCAACATTCTTGAATGGTGGGTTTAATGGTGAGAAATTCCCTGAATTATCGTTTGGTGAAAAAGTCTTTATTTCTCCTTTTGAAGGATGACTTTACTGAATACAGAATTCTGTGTTGGTGGTTTTTCTCTCATCACTTGGAATGTCTCACTCCCTTCTCTTCCTCATGTGGTTTCTGAGGAGTCGTCCAGTGTAATGCTTATTCTTGCACCTCTGTATGATCTGGTATTTTCCCAAGATTTTTCTTTCTCTTTGATTTTCTGAAATTTGAATGTGATATTCCTAGGTGTAGGGTTTTTTGGCTTGTATCCTGCTTGGTTAAACACTTTCCTTTGTTAGGGAGAATAGAGTGCTCTGCCTACTCAAAATGCCTACTTTCCATCCTTTGCTCACCTGGCAGTGCCTTGATAAAAGCAGATATTGAGACCAAAACAGAAGACAGACAGACCTTCACTATAGAGAAAATTCTAACTAATTAAAAAGTGAAGTTTGAGTCAAAACATTTTTTTAAACTTTTGTGCTTCAAAGTATACTATCGTGAGAGTCAAAGGCAACCCAGTGAATGGAAAAAATATTTTTCAAATCAGGTCTGATAAGGGACTTCCATCTCGAGTATTTAAACAAAAAGACCTTACAACTTAGTAATTAAAGACAGCCTAATTGAAAATGCTCAGTGCATCTGAATAGACGGTTCTCTAACACTCACCCAAATGGTCGATAAGCACGTCAAACGATGCTCAGCAACGTTAGTAATTTGGGGAATGCAAATCAGAGTCACTTTGTTTTGTCACTTCATACCCCCTGGGATGGCTAAAATCAAAAAGCCAGATAATCTTAAGCATTGACCAAGATGTGAAGAAATCGGAACTCTCATGCGCTGCTGGTGAAAATGTAGAAAGGTGTAGTAGGAACTTTGGAAAATAGCCTGGCAGTTCCTGAGAAGATTAAACGTGGATTTACCAAACGAGTCAGCAGTTCCACTCTGAGGTGTGTACTCAAGAGAAATGCAGGCGTGTGTGCACATAGATTCATATGTGAATGTTCATGGCAACATGACACACGATAGCCAACACGTGGAGACAACCCAGATGCCCATCAGCTGACAGATGGCTCAATAAAATGGTGTATGTAGACTGTGGAATATTATTTGGTGGTAAAAGGGGATGCTGTATCCATGCATACTACAACATGAGTGAATTTTGAAAATACTATAAGTGAAAGAAGTCACAAAAGACCACATATTGTGTGATTCCATTTATAGGAAAATCCTGGAACCGTGTAAATCAGTGTAGAGAAAGTAGCCGAGTGGTTGTGAGGACTAGATGCTGAGGTGCCTGCTAATGGTTAGGGTCTTGGGGGGGAGGGTGATGGAAATGTTCTCAAACGGATTCTCACGATGGTTTCACAACTCGCTGAATATACTAAAAATCACTGAATTGTACACTTTACATGGGTGACTCGTATGGTGTGTGAATTATATCTCACTAAAACGATTACCAGAAAATTCACCACCACCACCGTGAAAGACAGGAAAGACACCAGGCCGACAGGAGGTGCTCTTGGTCTTGGCGTTCCCTGGGTCCTTAGGCCTGGGACATTCGGCTTCCTCCCCGCTCCCCTCGCCTCCCCTCCCCAGCTTCATGCTGGTAACGTAGTGAACTTACTGAATATCTCACACTTGTAGTTTTCCTGCGTGCTTCCTTGTGTTATGTACCTTGTTTGTGACAGAAGCACTTTATACGTAGTTCTGTGTACCTTATCTTGTATGCCTGTGTGTGGTCCCAGCTGAAAGATTTCTCTCTGCAACGAAACACTTTCCTTCCTTACCAGTTTTAAATACTGTAATTTAAGGGTGGGGGGATTAAGAATACAAAATGTTCCTGTGATTATGACCTTAACAGAGTAGGTGGTTATCAAATTCTGTTCATCCACAAAAGTACTCAGTTTTGGGTGTCTGTAAGTTTTCAGTTTTGCTTGAAATTTCATTCTAGAAAATAACTAAGACTAGGAGGAAATTAATGAAGAGCTTTCAGGAGAAAATAGCGTCAGGTTTATGCTTTGAAAGGGTCGTGTCTGCTGTGACGCAGCAAGAGGGTCGAAGAGATGCAAGAGCAGGTCTGGAGGACAGTTAGGAAACGCAGGTGGTTCAGGGGAAGGACAGTGTGGCTGTGAGCTGGAAATGGGCCGTCTAGAGAATGTTTAGGGGGGAAGATGGACGAGACTTGGTGATGGATCCCGTACAAAAGGTGGGCTCGCAGGGTTGGCGCCCAGGCTCCTGACTTTGCACCGGGATGAACGCTGGTCGCGTTCACTGCGAGTAGGAAATACTACACGAGATCTGGGTTCGAGCCTCCACTGTTGGTGAGTTAGTTTTAGACGAGTTGAGTTGCAGACACCGGAGTGCGTGTGCGTGTGTGGGTGTGGGTGTAGGTGTGGCTCCGGGGGCTGGGGCTCTGCGGAGAGGCCAGAGCTGGCGTGTGGATGTGGGAGTTGTGAGTCCGGACTGGCTAGCGCCGAGTCGAGGAACTCCGGTATTTAATGGTTAGGTGAATGAGGACCAACCAGCAGGAGAGAATGGTAGTGGCCCAAGAAGTAGAGGAGAGCTGGGTGTCGCGGGAGAAGTTGGTGACAGAGAAGTCAGGGCGGCTGTTTCCAGAGGAGAGCGTAGGTCATATATGTCCTTCCAGACTCAGAGGTTTATCTTTATACCTTATTTATCACATCTGGGGTCCAATTGCATATGGTTTTATATCCTAGCTTTTATTATTTTTACTTAATTTTTATCATTAATATTTTTCTGTTCATAATCTTTAGTCTACTGAGTAGCTAGCTATCTACTTGACCTAGCCTTTGCTAGGCAATTAAGTTACTTCCATGTTTTAGAAACAATGTAATAATAAATGTCTTTGTGCATGTGCTTTTGAAAGGGTTTATTTTAGGTGATTTTCTTAGGCTAGTATAACAGAAGTGGGATTATTTTATCAAAGGTTTAGAGTGTATCACTATGGTCTTAATCTTTCAGCAAAATGACATACTGTTGAAGTAGCATTCATAAATACCTTTTTAAAAAATTTGCATTATCTTTATAAGTTGACATTAATTAAGATATTTATGAAAGACAGACATATTAAAGAGGAAAGTAAATATCACTCCAGTTACTGAAATCTCACTGTTAGTATTTTTTAAAAACATCTTATCTCTTTTTCAATATAAATTCATACAGACATATTTTATGTAAGTGGAATCTTATTACACTTTTTGTAACCTGCTTTTATAACCTCAGGATATGCCATGGCAATAAATATAGATGCCATTATCATTTTTAATGGTTATATATGCACCATAAGTTTATTTAACCATTTAAGATTCAGAGTGTGTTTTTATAGGTTAATCTTAAAATCCTAGATGTGCCATTGCTAGGTCAAGGGACTACGTATGTAATGTTTCAAATACATACTTCCTTATTGTATTACATATGGTTTTAAAGTGAAGATTTTTTGTTAGAGAACTCTTTTTTTTCTTTTGGAAAAAGATAATTTTTGGAAAATTGTGATAATTGATTTCAGACATCTAAAAATAGTGTGTGTTTGTATTTTCCATCATTTTATCTTTAGCTTTTGCCTGTGATGACAGAGCAGCTACAGTGGATGCCTTTTGTGAATGCCAAGCTTCATGAGCCTTTTGTAAAGTTTATATATTGGTCTCTAAGGCAGCTCGATGCTGGAACACAGGTAATTGGTGAATGGGAGTCTATCTGCAAGTAAAACCCTGTTGCTCTTGATCTTACTCTTTCACAACTTTCCCCACATGTCCTGTTCTGTTTCGGGACTTTTCCTCGCCTCCCTTGCTTTCTTTGTTCACCACTTTCTCTTCTTTCCCCTTTTACTGTCCTATTTCTCAATGCTGTAGATCGGATTCAGGGTGTAACATTGTTTTTGAGTTTCAGAATTGTGTAATAAGGAGTTTCACTGTGTTAGGTTATTGTTGAAACCAGCTGCCCCCCCCGCCTCATTATTTATTTTATAGTTTTTCATATTGTTCTGAAGGTAACAGAAATTGGTTTTTTGTGTTTATGCCAGTAAACACACACTAGCTAAATGGAACAGTGATGATTAGGATAACCTAATCAAAGAGGGAAAATTATTCCAGCATCTTATAAAATGAAGGGTAGGTGTTACCAGCTCATGTAAGGGTTATTTAATCCAAATATGACGTGCGTATATAACCAGTTGTGCTATGAGTTGTAGTAGGTTTGTAAAATGTTACTTCCCCAGTTAGTATTGATAAATGCTGTTACAGCTTTCATTTGGTTAAACATGGAGAAAAACAAATTAGTGCTCGCGTAGCTTACTCTTGGTCCTGTGGAGCTCAGGAAGCGCACGGCTCAACTGCTAAGTGCAGGGCTGGTGGTTAAGTAGTGGGGTGGTTGAGGTTTAGGGAAAATGTCTTTCCTGAGGATATCCTAAATATTTTGCCTTCATGGCGCACACGAGCGAGTACGTGAGCATGTGTGTGTGCGTACACGTGCACGCACATACACACAGTTGACCTTAACTGTGTGTCTCACCAAAGCTATATAAATTATCTGGTCTGTTAATGTCACTGTTGACTTTGCTGTTCGTGTGATGGTTTCTGAGAAAGGTTGGCCGAATGCTTGCTTTCAGCGGCAAAAGGCTAGACTCACAGAATTGAGTGAAACTTTGTTTTATCTTCCCTCCAGAAGAGTCTTCTCATTTTTCTTCAGATAATTTGTACCCTGTTCTTGTCTTCAGATCTCCACTCAGCACCACTCTGTGTGCACTGCCAGCACGCACCCACTTTCTAGTGAAAAGTAGCCACTCTCCATTCTTGCCACTCTCCCATTCGTTTGCTCAGCATTTACTGATGGGTTTTTAACATTTTAGTTTTAACAATTGTCTAATTGCAAGTACTTTTTTTAAAATTAAGCTTTTTATTTTGAGATAGTTGTAGATTCACTTGTAGTCATAAGAAATAATAGAGCGATCACTTGTTTCCATTCCCCCAAAGGTGACATACTCCAAAACTAGTGCAGTGCCACAACCATGATACCGACATGGCTGTAGTCAAGGTAACGGAACAGTTTCATCACCATGAAGGTTTCTTATGTTACTTTTTTAATATATAGACTTTATTTTTTAGAGCGAATGTAGGTTCACAGCGAAATGGAGCACAGAGAGTTCCCGTAAACCCCTGCCCCACACGTGCACAGCCTCCCCACTACCAGCGTCCCACCAGATGGGACCTTTGTCACAGTCGATGGACCTGCACGTGCACGTCATCATCACCCACAGTGTGAGGTTCACATCAGGGTCACTCTCGGTGTTGTACGTTCTGTGGGTTTTGACAGGTGTATAAGGGCATGTAACCGTCATTGTAGTATCATACAGAATAATTAGATACAAAAAATCGTTTGCCCTAAAAATCCTCTGTGTTGTGCCTATTCTTGCCCTCCCCCAACCCCTGACTCCTGGAAACCACCGGTCCATTTACTGTCTGCAGAGTTTTGCCTTTTCCAGAATGTCATAGAGCTGGAATCATACAGTATGTACCCTTTTCACATTGGCTTCTTTCACCTAGTCATATGTATTTAAGGTTCCTCCCTGTCTTTTCATGGTTTGATAACCCTTTTCTTTTTAGCCCTGAATAATATTCCATCGCCTGGATAGACCACAGTTTGTCTATCCATCACCTACTGACAGATATGTTGGTTGCTTCCAAGTTTTGGCAATTATGAATAAAGTTGCTATCACATCCATGTGCAGGTTTTTGTGTGGATATAAGTTTTCACCTCCTTTGGGTAAATATCAAGGAGCATGATTATTGGATAGTATGGTAAGAATGTGCTTTTTTTTTTTTTTTTTTTTTTTTAAGAAACTACAAACTGTCCTCCAAAGTGGCTGTGCCATTCTGCGTTCTCACCAGCAGTGATGAGGGTTCCTGTTGCTCCACATCTCGCCAGCATTCAGTGTTGTTTGTGTTGTGGGTTTGGGCCCTTCTAATAGTGTGTAGCAGTATCTCACGGTGGTTTTAATTTGCGTCTCCCTGATGACGTATGATGTGGAGCGTCTTCTGTTTGCCTGACGTCTGTATGTCTTCTTTGGTGAGGTGTCCAGGTCCTTTGTGCACTTTTTAATTGGGTTGTGTGTTCTCTTATTGCTGAGTTTTTAGAATTCTTTGTATATTTGGATAACAGTCTTGTATCAGATGTGTCTTTTGCAGGTATTTTCTCCTAGGGTATACCTCCTAGCCTAGGTGTTTCTCTGTGGCTTGTCTTCGCATTCTCTTGACAGTGCCTTTCACAGAGCAAGAGTTTTTAACTTTAATGAAGTCCAGCTTATCAATTATTTTTCACAGATCGTGCCCTTTGGTGGTGTATCTAAAAAGTGATCACTGTACCCAAGGTGTTGTTATACCCTCTTGGAGAATTGACCCATTCATCACTATGTGGTGCCCCTCCTTTCCCTGGTAACTTTCCCTGCTCTGAAGCCTGTTTTGTCTGAAATTAAGATTTCAAAGCTGTTCCAGCTTTCTTGTGATTACTGTCAGCATGGTATATCTTTCTTTGTCCATTTATTGAATACTTTTAATCTGTATGTGTCTTTAGATTTAAAGTGGGTTTCTTGTAGACAGTGTATAGGGGTCTTCTATTACAGTCTCTTGTAATTGGTGTGTTTTGACTGTTGTTATTTAGAGTGATTATTGATACTGTTTGGTTAATATTTACCCTAGTTGTCAGTTTTCTATTTGTTGACATTGTTCTTTGTTTTGTTCTTCTACTCTTTTCCTTTCTTTTGTGGCTTTAACTGGACATATGATAGTCTACTCTCCATCCTTTCTTAGCATGTCAATTGTACTACTTTTTTAACTTTTTTTAGTGGTTGAGTACCTTATTAGAACAAAATATTCCTAATTCTTTTCTTCTGTGTTTTATTCCTTTGTATCATTGCTGTCATTCATTACCCCTATACATAAGCACACACACGTGTGTATATATGTTATACACACATGCACATATAAACACACATGCATACATAATCGAATACATTGTTGCTATTATTTTCAGCAAACTGTTATCTGTTAGACCAATTAAGAATAAGAAAAATAAGTGTTTTTATTTTACTTGCACTTCTTCCTTCCCTAATGCTCTTACTTTGTGTACATCCAAGTTTCCCAAGATATATAATTTCCTTCTCTCTTGCAAGACGGGTCTACTGGTAACAGATTCCTTCACTTTTTGTTGACCTGAGAAAATCTTTATTTCCACTTCATTTCTGGTGGACAATTGTGCAGTGTCTAGAGTTCCAAGCTGGCGGGTTTTCCCCTCAACACTTCAAATATTTCCTTCTGCTCTCTTTGTACGTATGTGTTTTTTTTTTTTTTTAAGTTAATAGCTACTCTATTTATTTATTTATTTATTTTTGGCTGTGTTGGGTCTTCGTTTCTGTGCGAGGGCTTTCTCCAGTTGCGGCGAGTGGGCGCCACTCTTCATCGCGGTGCGCGGGCCTCTCACCATCGCGGCCTCTCTTGTTGCGGAGCACAGGCTCCAGACGCGCAGGCTCAGTAGTTGTGGCTCACGGGCCCAGTTGCTCCGTGGCATGTGGGATCTTCCCAGACCAGGGCTCGAACCCGCGTCCCCTGCATTGGCAGGCAGATTCTCAACCACTGCGCCACCAGGGAAGCCCTATGTGGGTTTTGAAGAGAACCTGGATGTAATTCTTATCTTTGCTCTGCTATAGGTGAGCTGTTTTTTCCTCTGGCTTCTATTAGGATTCTTTTCGTTAGCTTTTCTTTTCTTTCTTTTTTCCAGCTGTGCGACATGTGGGATCTTACTTCCCCCACCAGGGATTGAACCTGTGCCCCCTGTGGTGGAAGTGCAGAGTCTTAACCACTGCACCATCAGGGAAGTCCCTAGCTTTTATTTTCTGTAGTTTATGATACACTTTGGTGTAGTGTTTTGTTTTCTTTTTTCTTTTGGTACTTATCCGACTTGGTGTTCTCTGAGCTTCCTGTTCTGTGTTTTTGTTTCTGACATTAATTTGAGGGAGATTCTCAGTCATTATTGCTTCACGTATTTCTTCTGTTTGTTTTTCTCTTTTCCTTCTGGTATTCCCATTACCCATATGTCACACCTTTTGTAGTTGTCCCATAAGTTTTGTATATTCTGTTCCATTTTTTCAGTGTTTTTTTTTTTTTCTCTTTGCTTTTTTTTTTTTTTTTTTTGGCAGGGGTGGCTGGTGGCTTTTTTTTTTTTTTTTTTTTGGCAGGTGGTCTTCATTGCTGTGTGCGGGCTTTCTCTAATTGCAGCGAGCGGTGTCTACTCTTCGTTGCGGTGTGAGTGCTTCTCATTGCCATGGCTTCTCTCATTGCGGAGCACAGGCTCTGGGCGCGTGGGCTTCTGTAGTTGTGGCACACGGGCTCAGTAGTTGTGGCTCGCGGGCTCTAGAGCGCAGGCTCAGTAGTCGTGGCGCACGGGCTTAGTTGCTCTGTGGCACGTGGGATCTTGCTGGACCAGGGCTCGAACCTGTGTCACCTGCATTGGCAGGCGGATTCTTAACCACTGCGCCACCAGGGAAGTCCCTCTCTTTGCTTTTTAGTTTCTGAAGTTTCTGTAGAAGGTATCATCAAGCTCAGAGGTTGTTTCTGGAGCCACGTAGATTCCACTAATGAGCCCAGCAAAGCTGTTCTCCATTCGCAGTGGTTTTCATCTCTAGTGTTCCTTTTGGTTCTTTCTCAGAATTTCATCTCTCTGCCTATTTTATCCATCTATTCTTTTTTTCTTTTCTTTTTTTTTTTTTTAAAGAAACTGCAACCTATTTTATTTATTTATTTATTTTTGGCTGTGTTGGGTCCTCGTTTCTGTGCGAGGGCTTCCCCCAGCTGCGGCGAGCGGGGGCCACTCTTCATCGCGGTGCGCGGGCCTCTCACTATCGCGGCCTCTCTTGTTGCGGAGCACAGGCTCCAGACGCGCGAGCTCAGTAGTTGTGGCTCACAGGCCCAGTTGCTCCGCGGCATGTGGGATCCTCCCAGACCAGGGCTCGAACCCGTGTCCCCTGCATTGGCAGGCAGATCCTCAACCACTGCGCTACCAGGGAAGCCCCCCATCTATTCTTTTATGTTGTCTCCTTTCTCTATTAGAGCTCTTGGCATGTTAATCATAGTTGTTTTAAATTCCCAGTCTGATTATTCCAACATTCCTACTGTATTTGGGTCTGATTCTGTTGCTTGCTCTGGCTTTTCAAACTGTGTTTTGCCTTTTGGTGTGCCTTGTCATTCTTTCTTGCTACCTGGACATGCCGTACTGTGCACCGGAGCTGCTGCAAACAGGCCTTTAGTGCTGTGGTGGCAGGTGTGTGGAGGGGAGTGCTCTGTGGCTGTGTGATCAAGTCTCAGTCTTCCAGGGCGCGCGTGTCCCTGGCCTGTGAATTTCACAGGTGCCTCTCGGGTCTTCTGCCCCTGAGGTGGGGCAGGAGCGTAGAGTTCACTGGAGTTGGGTGTCATTTCCCTTCCCCTAGTCTGATTAGACTCCGATAAAACTCCAGTAGGTTAGGCTCTGGTAAAGTAGGTTTTCTTGAGGACAAATCTAACACTGGACAGTGTTACCATTTTTGCTTCAGCTGTCACACACGACTTCAAGATGAGCAGGGAAGTCTGTCTGCTCACCCGTGTTTGAGCCCACCGTGCTCTTCCTTGCCGATGTTCCGAGGCTCCTTCTTCCATCTCTCCTGTTTGGATAACTTCCCTTAGGCAGTCTGGTGACAAGCTGTCTTGCTTTTCTTTTTTTTTTTCTTTAATTTAATTTTTATTTTATGTTGGAGTATAGTTGATTAACAGTGTTGTGTTATTGTCACATCTACAGCATAGTGATTCAGTTCTACATATACATGTATCTATTCCTTTTAAAATTCTTTTCCCATTTAGGTTATTACAGAATATTGAGCAGAGTTCCCTATGCTATACAGTAGGTCCTTATTGTTTATTTATTTTATATGTAGTAGTAGGTATATGCTAATCCCAAACTCCCAATTTATTGCCCCAACCTTTCCCCTTTGGTAACCATAAGTTTGTTTTCTAAGTCAGTGAGTCTGTTTCTGTTTTGTAAATAAGTTCATTTGTATCATTTTTTTTTTCTTTTTAGATTCCACATATAAGCAATATCATATATTTGTTTTTCTTTGTCTGACTTAACTTCACTTAGTGTGATAATCTCCAGGTCCACCCGTGTTGCTACAAATGGCATTATTTCATCCCTTTTTATGGCTGAGCAGTATTCCACTGTATATATATATATACCACATCTTCTTTATCCATTCTTCTGTCAGTGGACATTTAGGTTGTTTCCATGTCCTGGCTATTGTAAATAGTGCTGCAGTGAACACTGGGGCGCATGTGTCTTTTTGAATTGTGGTTTTCTCGGGATATATGCCCAGTAGTGGGATTGTTGGGTCATATGGTAGCTCTATTTTTAGTTTTTTAAGGAACCTCCATACTGTTCTCCATAGTGACTGTACCAATTTACATTCCCACCAACAGTGTAAGAGGGTTCCCTTTTCTCCACACCCTCTCCAGCATTTATTGTTTGTAGATTTTTTGATGATGGCCATTCTGACCGGTGTGACATGATACTTCATTGTAGTTTTGATTTGCATTTCTCCAATAATTAGTGATGTTGACCATCTTTTCATGTGCCTTTTGGCCATCTGTCTGTCTTCCTTGGTGAAATGTCTATTTAGATCTTCTGTCCATTTTTTGATTGGGTTGTTTGTTTTTTTGCTATTGAGTTGCTGAGCTGTTTGTATATTTTGGAGGTTAATGTCTTGTCGGTTGCTTCGTTTGCAAATATTTTCTCACATTCTGAGGGTTGTCTTTTCATCTTGTTTACGGTTTCCTTTGCTGTGCAGAAGCTTTTCCTTCATCTTAGAATGCTCTGATTTCCCCATCATTTATTTCTAAAGCATATTTTCACTGGATATCAGATTTGGGGATGACATTTCTTTTCTTGCAGCATTTGAAAAATGTGCCAATTCCTTTTAGTCAGTTTCTGTGGTTTCTGTTAATAAGTCTGCTGCCATTTGAATTGCTTTCCCATATATGTTCATTTCTCTGACACCGCTTTCAGTTTTGTTCTCTTTCTTCAGTTTTGTTCTCTTTCTTCAGTTTTCATGAGTTTGGCTGTGCTGTGTCTCATTGATCTCTGGGTCTGTCCTCTTTGGGGCTTGCTCAGCTCCCTCAACCTCTGTAGATGGTTTTCTGCTGAATCTGCCGAGTTTCCAGCCGCCGTCCTTCAGCTGTTCCTTTGGCCCCGCTTGGCTTTCTGCTGCTTTCAGGGTTCTGATTGTCGTCGCTGTCACAGCTTTTGTGACAGTCCCTCAGTTTCTTGAGTCTCTATTTTTTTCCCTCAGTTTTTTTTTCTTCTTTCTGTTCAGATTGGGCAGTTTCTGTTATTGTATTGTCCACTTAACTGATTCTTCCCTCTGTTCTCTCTGTTCTGCTGTTCAGGCTGTTCAATGAGTGTTTTGTTTTGGTTGTTGTGTTTTCAGTTATGAAATTTCTATTTGGTTCTTCTTTACGTTTTCTTTGGTACGACTTTCTTTTTCTTTGATGAGATTTTCTGTTTTTTTCTTCATTTGTTTCAAAAATGTCTGTAATTTCTCATTTCGTCACAGCTCCTCTAGCGTGTTTGTCATGTTGGTGTCGGCAGGTATTGGTCTTCCTTTTTCATTCAGTTTGAGGTCCTCCTGGTGTGATTAGTGATTCTCTGTTGGAAACTGGACATTCCGGCATTGTGTCATGAGACTCCGGATGTTAGTAAACATTTTGTCTCGCCTGGCTGGCACTGCTCTGCAGACGAGGGGCCTCCTCAGTCAAAGCCCCGGTTCCCCGCCAGCCTGTGTGGCCATGGGAGGCTGTGGGGGGGGGTCTGGGCCCCTCCCTACCCGGGGCGGGGCTGGGGGCGCCTCACTGCTCCCGCGTGGCCTCCGCTGACGCTGCCGTTCCGCCTGGCGGGGGTGGGAGTCCCCGCCTTCCTGACGACCTTGCTGGCTTTGGGGGCCTGGGCCACAGGCTGTTCTGTGGTGTTTGGCTGGAGCGCAGTTTTGTCTGCACGTTTTTTGTCTCGCAGGCCTGCCCTTTCCCCCCTGTGGCCAGAGAGCAGCGCTTGGCGTTAGGGTGGGCATACTCTGTCCTTTGGTGGCCGCTTTTTCGGCTCCAGATCTGGGAAGTCTGAAGCCGTATTGGGTGTTTGGGGCCCCAGCCAGCCTGCTTTCTTCTGTCCGCCTTTTAGTCATCTGGTGGTGGTTTTCTGTACAGTGTCCAGGAGGTTTAGTTGTCCTCAGAGCAGGAAGACTAGGGGGAGGTAATACCTACTCAGTCTTGTGGCCAGAAATCTTATTTTCTATTTTAAAAAATTTGTGAACCTGGGGGGGTCAAAGTTGTTTTTGACATGTTTTTTGCCTTATAGTAGAGAAGGCAACCTGTCCTACAAAATATGGTTGAAGTCCTGGGACAAGCGAGCCCCAGAGGCAGGTCCTGGGCCACACTGAGCACAGATGCATGAGACCTCATGTTGTTCTTCAGCAAAGACTTTGGTTTCTCTTCTGTTTCCACTTAGAGGGAAGTAGTATCAACATACGTTTAAGAAAACAAAAAGCTTATTTTTAAACATAAGCAAAATTCCCTTAATCCTGTCTTTCTAATGCATTATTCTGAGTAGGATTTTGAAATATTTTCTTCTATTACCTTTTTACACTGAGGCTTTAAAGCACAAATGTATTATCTCTTCCTAATGATATCAAAAGCTTATTGATAATATATGAGAATTAGATGGCACTGCTTGTGCGACTCACCACCAAATCATTTGGCCTCTGACACTCATAAAATCTCAGTATATCTGTCTCTGATTTTATGTGCAGAAATTCTAGAGCTGATACTTTTTATCCACATTGCAAGATCAGTGCTGATTTGGGCACAGATGGGTCAGAAATCCCCAGAAGATGGGGGAAGCTGTTACAAAAGTCAGTGATATGGGTTTGGAGAATGGGTTTATAACAAAGGGAATTTTAAGTTATTTCTGAGTGTGGCTTCAGCACTCCCATCTGCAGCAGTTTGAATGCTTTTCCTGTGTTGGCTTCTTACCGTATTTGTGGAAAACCGTCAGAGCCTGTGTTGTTTTAGAGGTAGTTAATATGCCATCATTTCTGTTTTGCTCATTTTCTTGTTTGAGTTGATTCGCCCAGAGAATTGTCCATGATTCTAACCCAGCATTTTATTCTTCTGAAATTGATAAAATGTATCGCAATCATGGTGACATTTACAGTCTGACTGGGCTATAAAGCAGCGAGGCGCTAGATGATCGCGTGTGAGCCAGCACTGTGGGATGCTGGGCTCTTCACCAGCAGTGGTGAAGGTGGGCAGCACAGACCACGGACCTCCCCCTGTTCCTTTGGCTGCTCTGTGCCAGAGATCTCTCATGATCTGCTCTAAAATGTTTTGAAATGGAATCTTGTCATAGTGCTTCTCCTAATTTAATTCTTTGGAAATTACTGTTTCTAATTTCTTAGTTGTACCCATTTCTTTTAGAGAAATATGTAGTATAAATAATTTTTTAAAGTTGATTATAAAATTACTGCTTTCCAGTCTTGCATATTTTCATCTCCATTTAATCTGTTTTTAGTTAGCAAAAGATTGGCTTATTTTTAGTTCATATATTGGATTGTAGTATTTAAAATACATATTTTCTGAACATGAGTAAGTGTACTAAGATAGTACATGTTTTTAACAGCATTCGACTATGACGTCAACATTGAGGAGATTGGGTGAAGACATATTCAAAGGAGTAGTGACTAAGGGCCTTCAGGATAATTCTTTCGAGCATTCTGTGGAGAGTAAACCGAAGACAGCTGCTTTCTTTAAGAGCTCCAGTTTACCACTGAGATTTTTATCAACTTTAATTGTTCTCAAAACAGTCACACAAGGTAAGCTTTCGGATGTGCTTGTGTTATAATTTCTTGTCAGTAACCAGAAGAGAACCCTCTGGAGTGGAGCAGTTCTTACGTAGTTAAATATATTTTACATTTTCAGAATGAGCTTTGAAGTTGTTTTATACTGGTGACCCATTGTGAAAAACTACTTTAATTGCTGAATTTGAGAAAAATGAGTGGCGGGTTGGCTTTGTTGCCCCTCCCAGAGGCCCTTGTTGATGCTCTTAGATCACGTGCCCATAGCAACCTTTGCTGCCACCGCCCTTGCGTTTCCCACATGGTATTGAGATTGCGATTAATAGTTTACTGATTCCCACTAGAGCAGCGCTTGGCAGACTAGAGCCCATGGGCCAAATGTGGCCCACCACCTGTTTTGTCAATAAAGTTTTATTTGAACACAGTTATATATTCATTTGTTTCCTGTTGTCTCTGTTTTTGCCGTATAACAACAGAGCTGAGTAGTTGGCAACAGAGACAGCCTGCCCTCCAGAGCCTATAAAGTTATTATGTGGCCCTTCACAGAAAAAGTTTCTCAGCCCCCACACTCGTGTGTAAGTTTACCGCCTTGTTGCCCACTGCACACCCCGCACCCAGCCTGGTGCTTGATGTATACGAGGGAACGAGGAAATGAATGCATTAAAAATGTTTCCTTCAGGGACTTCCCTGGCGGTCCAGTGGTTAAGGCCCCGCGCTTCCACTGCAAGGGGGCGCGGGTTCAATCCCTGGTTGAGGAACTAAGGTCCTGCATGCCGCACGGCCAAAAAAAAAAATGTTTCCATCAAAGTTGGCCATTTTTAGTACAGTTTTGAAATACAGCTCTAAGTAGTTATCTTTTTTGGATTATTAAATGTGAGAATTTGTGTTAAGGTGAGTGATACCAATGTAGTCAAACAATAAATAGACCATCTTTCTATCGTCCCTATTAAATTATATAACTCAGTCTAGGGGGTTGTTTTTTTAAGTGCGCAGTGGTGGTAAATTATTTTGACTACTTCCTCTGAAGTGTATTCTCCTGATTGTAAGGAATTTAAGGGAAGAACCAAACTGTGCGTCTGTGTTAGTTATTTTCTTCCTTGTGGTTACGGTTCCCAGAGTTCTAACAGATCGGGTGGTGACGGTCTGAAAGGTTGCTTGTGAGAAGGGGTATTAGCCCAAGCCAGAGTTCACCACGTGTCAACATACATGATAGCGTCATTTGATACAAGGTGATACTCATTACCGATGAAACGAATGGAAAGGAGAAATAAGCAGGAAGGGACTCGGTGCCTCCTGTCCCCCTTCTGTGCAGCACAGTATTGGACGTGCTGACCACCTGCGGTGACCTTAAACGGGGATGAACATTGGAAAGGAATAGAGAAAACTGGTAACTCATGGGTACTCTGTGTAAGTCAGACAGAGAAACTGGCTGAGAGATCAGTGTGCTGTGGTCTGAATGTGTGTCGCCCTCAAAGTTCACATGAGGAGACCCTAATCCCCAGGGAGGTGGTGTCAGGAGATGGGCCTTTGGGAGGCGCTCAGGTTGTGAGGGTGGTGCCCTGATGAACAAGACCCCACAGAGCTCCCTCGGGCCTCCACCACGCGAGGACACAGCAAGAAGACCGTGAAGGGGGAGGAGGGCCCTCGCCAAACACCAAACCGGCCAGCACCTCGACCTCAGACTCCCAGAGCCGCGAGCAGGACGCTTCTGTCCTTTCCCAGCCGTCCAGTCTCTGGCATTTTGTTACAGCAGCCCGAGTGGACTAAGGCCTAATCTGGGTTTCAGAAAATGGGCTCCAGAGGAAATTCACAAAAATCTGTTGATTTTGACTACTATCGTGACCAGAGCGTAACTACCGTGACCATCAGTAACAAGCAGCTGTAATGTGTGAAAAAAGATCTTGTTCATGTAAGCGAAACAAAATAATGTAAAAAATGTGGATATTAATCTAACATGGTGTCTGTAAAATCTCATCTGTTGTGAAATATAACAGGACATAAGTTGTGAAATATAACAGGACATAAGTAAAGATTTGGTAAATAATGGGTGAATGAACAGGTTGATAAAGATTATCGCCGAAGTTAAAGGGCAGAAATAAAGGACTTTTATTCTTCTTACCCGGGAAGACCAAGAGTATTAAAATCTGTAAGACACCCCAGGTGGCTGCATCTAATGATACCAATTAAAATTCCAATATGGTTTGTGTAAGTTGAGAGAGTAGTAGAAAAGTTTATTTGAAAAAATATTTGCAGTGAGTGTGATAATTTAAAGGAAACAAGTGAAATAGCAGCACTGGGGCAGAGGCTTGCCTTAGCAGATTTTAAAACAATTGTGATGTGTAATAAAAAATGAGTAATATTGATATAAAACATGATAATAGGAAAATAGTTCAGAATTGACACACAACTGGCACTTCATGTGGACTTACTGAATTAATGAATTTGATTGCTTCCTGGTCCAAGTCAGTTTTTTTTTTTTTTAAATCTGGAATCTATATTAATAATTTGTTTTGCTACCATTCTTTTTTTTTAAATTTTTATTTATTTATATTTATTTTTGGCTGTGCTGGGTCTTCGTTTCTGTGCGAGGGCTTTCTGTAGTTGCGGCAAGCGGGGGCCACTCTTCATCGCGGTGCGCGGGCCTCTCACTATCACGGCCTCTCTTGTTGCGGAGCACAAGCTCCAGATGCACAGGCTCAGTAGTTGTGGCTCACGGGCCCAGTTGCTCCGCGGCATGTGGGATCTTCCCGGACCAGGGCTCGAACCCGTGTCCCCTGCATTAGCAGGCAGATTCTCAACCGCTGCGCCACCAGGGAAGCCCCCAAGTCAGTTTTTCAAGAACATAGAATCATAAGCCAGTCCCTGTGGAGCTGGTCCCCTGGTTCCCTGTCAGCCTTCATTTGTCAGGTGCCCCAGAGAGGTCCTGAGGGCTAGAAGGGGGCTGTTGGGTCTCAGCCAGAAAGCCGAGGAAGAGCCAGGAGAGCAGGAGGGCATCTGGGAAGCGCCGTTAGGGGCGGTGGTGCAAGTGTGGGGAAAGGGGATTGAGGCACGCTGTCTTGCCGCGCACTGCAGCAAGTTCCGGGAGGAGGAAAGAAGTAAACGTAAGAAAAGCTCTTAAATTAAACAGTAGACTTGGTGAGAGGACATTTCCTACTTATAAAATAGAAGTGTCTGTTACAAGATCGGTAAATTTAGTAGAAACAGTGGAGCATAGATGTGTTGGATAATACACATAATATTAAATGCTTAATAACCCAAACATATGTGGGTCTGTAAGGTGATTTCCTGTTCCATTGACTGGACAGTGTGGGTAGATTGTTCCTGAGAATCGACGCAGGTAGTGATCCTTGGTGTGGATTTGACACTGTCATGTCAAGCCCCTTGTATGTTGTCTGAATATGGTTATCCCCATTTGAGTGGTTATTAGGCCACAGAGCCTAGACCTTTGTGCCAGGGCCACACAGCAGTGTTTGACAGCGTGGTTCAGCTCAGCTCTGTCCGTTTCTAAAGCCCACCTCGTGACCCTCCAGTGTGACTTCCCGAGACCATCAAAGAGGTAATAATAGCAAACGCCTCCACAGCGCCTGCTGTCCTGGGCTAAGCGCTGCATACTGGCTGCTCTGACCCTTCCAGCAGGGTGGCGAGGGGTCAGCGTTCTCTCACCTCCGTCCTGCAGGTGATACGTGGAGGCTAAGCCTGTGCCCTCCGTCACTGCTGTGCGGCTCTCCGACATTCACTGTGAGCTGCGACCTCAGACCCGTCACACAAAGCTAAGTGATCGGGGGATGTGCCACCGGAGGGGACATGTACAGCTTTGATTGCACTGTAATTTATGATCACTTTTGAAGTGCATTCTGGTTTCAGGAGCCACCAAGATGTATCATCACCTTTAATAAGACTTATTGTCAGGAAACAGTTCAAAAGGGAAGGAAGTCCCAGGTTGCTGGTGTGCTGTCTGCGATGGTGGAGAAAGTGGGTGGGTTCTCACGCTGTTGCCGGTCTTTTTCTAGCCACACACGGTGGTTTCAGGGTTACTCCCCACGGGTATCTGAGGAGGGACGTGGGGTTGTCATTTTTACAGAAGAACAAACTGTAAGGGAGCCAGATCTTTCTCGAGGACAGAGAAATGTCCTGTGTCATCAACAATGATAATGCATAGGTGTGGGAATCAGCGTGAAACATTTTAATACAACTCTCCTTGCATGCACACTCGCTTGATCCGTGTAAGGATACGAGGATTAGAAGAAGTGATAAGAATCTTACCTGCTGGGATTACCTGTCTTGGGGACAGCCTCTCCTGTCTGACTTAACGCGTGCGTCAGGGCTTGTTCTGTGGTCCTGCCCTACCCATCTCGGCCCTCGACCTGCGTGGGTTTGTGTGCCTGTGATTATGCCCTCACCCCTCAGGCTTAGAGGGGTGCGGGGTGACTGCCCTGCTCAGGGGCAGGAAGGCTTGGCCTGGGGAGGCGGCAGCGTGACCGGCAGGTGAGAGCCCAGCTCTGCAGCCGCAGGCTCAGCCCCGTCAGTGGTGTGCAGCATCGGCCCCTCCCTTTTCTGTGTTTCCACCGCGACGACGTTGTGTTCTGAAGATGGAATGAGAAGGTTTAGCAAAGAGTCTGGCGTCCAGCAGGCCCCCAAGCAGTACGCTCGCCACTCTCGTCGTGGCCGTCATTACTATCTGCTGTTACTAAACCGCTCAGGGCTGGTTTCACCTGAGACAGACTCGATCTGTTGGATGCCGTTGGGTTTCTGTCGCTGCTCATACGGACCATGCAAACCCTTGGTTCTTTGGGCTCAGCTCCGCTGGGAGGCTGGGCGGGGCTGGGCTGGGCTCCTCCCCCACGCGGCCCCTCGCCTGCTCCTGTCTACACCGCACCAGGGGCTGCCCGGCTGGAGCGAGGGAGCCCCAGGCCGTCTCTGCCGCCTTCTGCGGTCCCAGTCCCAGGTGGGCCCGGCCGCAGAGGCGGAGTCGCTGCCCAGACTCGATGCGATCCTCTCGAGCCAGCCGTCGCCCACCGATGGCCTCTGATCAGGACTAAAAGGTGGTCTCGTTGAACGTCGGGACGTTTCTTAGACATTCCGTAGTACGGCATGTGTATAGAAAGAAACCAGGTTTGGCACAGGTGGTAACTAAACTTTTTTAGAACACTCTTAGAGGTTAAATTGGTTTTTAGGAAATCTTCATTATTAGGGAAATTAAAGTAAGGAGGTAACTTTTAATTTCCCCCGAAAGATTAGACCACTTTAAAAAAATAACCGAATACCCTCTTTCTACCCCCTCCAAATTAATAAAGGACTACTACTTTTTAAGTTTGCAAACCTGCTGTATCGTGCAGCCGTCGGCCTGTTTAATCTGAGGCAATGCCGAATGAGAAGGGAGAGGACTTAGTGTCAGATGCAGCGGGGCGGCACCGATAGAGGTGCTTGTCCCCGGGAGGGGCCGTCTGCGCTCTCCTGCCTCAGCAAGGCAGCTCCGGAGAGCAGCTGCAGCTTTGCCGACCTAGATACACGGTCGCTTTGCAGTGCTCTGTGAAGCTCAGAAGTTAAGTGCAGTAGTGTGCCTTGGGCTAGATGCTACTAGAAGTAAAGATGAAGTGTGTTATAAATTGACGCAGAGGCACAGATCTTAAGTTCTAAAAATTCTTTCACATGTGTTTTAATTTCACACAGGTTATTCCCAGCTTCTCATTCTTTTTTTAAATAAATTTATTTATTTATTTATTTTTGGCTGTGTTGGGTCTTCGTTGCTGCGCGCAGGCTTTCTCTAGCTGCGGTGAGCGGGGACCACTTTTCGTTGCGGTGCGCGGGCTTCTCATTGCGGTGGCTTCTCTTGTTGCGGAGCACGGGCTCTAGGTGCACAGGCTTCAGTAGTTGTGGCACGCGGGCTCAGTAGTTGTGGCACACGGGCTTAGCTGCTCCGCAGCATGTGGGATCATCCCGGATCAGGGCTCGAACCCGTGTCCCCTGCATTGGCAGGCGGATTCCTAACCGCTGCGCCACCAGGGAAGTCCCAGCAGCTTCTCATTCTTAGTAATTAGGGTTCTAATTATTTCTTTAGTTTACGTAGCATGGACAGCAAAGAAGAGACAAAACCTGAGGCCAGAGGACAGGAATTTTAGTGGTGATCCTATCATATTTTCAGTGTGTTTCAGAACACTTCTGAGCCTTCTTTAAACAGAACTTTCAGCAGAAAAATTAACTCACTAGTGCGTGAACAGCATGAACAGTTTCTGTTGCTCCGAATAGTGTGTTGAAGGAGTTTTAGAAAACTGGAATGTTCTTGCACACTTGAAAGCGCGGTGTGAATTGTTGTAGCCATCGAAGCATCTTAACTCACCTGCGTTGATCCCGGCCACATCAGTGCTTCCCGGTCACCCGTGGAACATCTTGGAGAACGTTCCAGGGCTCCTGACCGCAGGTGCCATCCCTGCGTCGGCCATGGTCGGACCTCCAGCCATTCGTCACGGTGGAGGCATCACAAGAGACCCCGGGCAGGTCAGTCTCCTGAGGCTCTTTGAGGGGCTCCTGTTTGGTCTGGATCAGAAGGCAGAAACCCTCGTTTAAAACCCATTGAGCACGTTTGTATAAACTTACATTTTGAAACAGGTGACCGTGTGGCAGCAGTAGCAAGAAAACGTCATCTCAGGAGCCTTGTCAAGATCACGGTACTAATGCTGTTGAGATTTGTGGAAGCATGTGGTAGTTACAATCAGATATGGGAACGAACATTACTTGTGGTATTTACTATTACACATCCATTGTTTTCTTTCTTGATATAAAAAAGGAATGGTGTTTATTGTGACTTCAGCGTTACAGTAGGGAAATTCTGAACGACATTTGCCCTGTCATAATGGAATGCCTCTCCCCGTTTGCCTTCAGCCTGTCGCCTCTGGTCGTGCAGTTTTTCCTTTCCTCTTGGATCCGTGGAGTGGCGGTGTTCCCTTCCTGCCGTCCGCGTCTGTTACCAGCTGGACCACTGACGCAGCGCTGTTTGGCGCCCTGTCTTTCAGCCGACCACCTGGCGCAGGCGTTTGACTCCCTGTGTCTGGACTTGAAGGCGGATGAAGGGAAGAACCTGTTCTTGGAGTGCCAGGCTGTCCCGGTGGTACTGAGCCACCTGAAGGTCTCCAGCAAAGGGCTCCTGTCCAGCGCCATCGACAGCCTGCTGCAGATGACAGTGGAATCCAGTGAGTGTCACATCCGTCCTGAAAGTGTGGCTCTGCGGGTCAGGCCCTGGGGCCTCTTACACCCTACATGCTGTGCGGTAGAGTCTTTAGTCCCACCCCGACCCTTCGTCCACATCGCCACTAACTCGGCACGGTTTCCAGGGGCCCCGGCTGCGCGGATTCGCTCTGCAGCGTCACCCCCGTCCTCGAGCCTCTCTCTGCGCTCTGTGTCCCGTGTCGTCCCTGAGGCTGGGGGGGAGCGGGGCCCTCAGACACGCCCCCACCGGCAGGGGGGTGGGGACCCGGTTCCCTCCGGTGGTAGTGCTGGTGTAACGCGCTCTTCCGACTTGCGGGTGGTGGCTCCTCACCCAGCCCGGGTGCTCTGATTCGCTTTGGCTGCCTTGTTGTTTGGACCCCAGGTAAGCTCTTGACTTGTACGAAGCAGCCATTTAGCTTCGGCCATTCTTTTTCACGTGGAGCTGCTCCTCTTCCCTGTGTTGCATTTCTGATTATGCCTTTCAGGAAGCAGAGACCGCAGACGGGAAGCCCGAGCTCCGCCAGGGAGTGAGCGCGCGAGGGCGGGTGCCCGGTGGCCGGCCTCGGGCAGAGGGTTTGTAGGCAAGACACAGAAGGAAAGCGAAGCAGCTGTGTATTTGTCTCTAATATAACGTTTGCCTCATTTGGCTGTTAGGATCGTTCTTGAGTTCGGTTTCTCAGATTCTGGTTGGGTTCTGCTCTGTCTGGTGGGCTGTGACCTGGGGGGACTGGAGCCACCTAGTCGGGTGGCCGCCTTGTTTACTGACTGTCGTGACAGTGTTTGGGGAAAGTGTGCTGGGTTCCCGGCGCTGGGTGGGAAGCTCAAGAAGACTGTTCCTTGGTGCGGAGGTGGAGAAGCGGTAGGAGCTCCGCCCGTCCTGGGCCCCTGCTGCTGCAGGGTCCCTTCTCCGCCCACCCCCGCTGCTCCCCGAGCATGAGGGGTGCCCTTCGCTGTGCAGGCAGAGTTCTTTGGAAGCTGCTGTGGCGCGTTTCCGTGAGTGTAAGTTGAGGTCTGCGTTGATTTACCTGAACATACGTATTGTGAGCACACTGTCACTTTTAGATTGAGGGCTTCTGATCATCTGTTTGGGGCGTGAATGTAAATCATACAATAACTGAGCAATGTGCTTTTAGAAAACTACTCTGCGGTTTCTTTTTTTCCTTCCTGTCAGTGGTGAAAGCTGTTACTTCTCTGGGTTTAGCTGTGTAAGAACATGAGTCTTACTTTATTTTAAAGAACACTTTCCTGTTCTTGTCAGACGTAGTTTAAATAGAACATTTAAGTTTGTGTTTGTATTGTTAGTTTATTCTCTTGCGTGCCCCAGAATCCACCTTGTCCAAGGTGACACACCTGAATGGCAGCGATGTATTTGAGTACGTTTTGCACACCTTGTTTTTTTTAAGTATAATTTACTTTTATTATAAAAGTAATAGAAATTCGGAAACTGGCAAAAAGCCAGGAAGTCTTAGTATCCAAAAATACGTACATTTGCAAGCACACCCTTCTCTATTGTGCTTTTTGCAAGCACTCTTTTATTTATTTATTTATTTTTAAACATACTGAAGGTTTGTGGCAACCCTGCCTTGAGCAGGTCTGTTGGCACCATTTTTCCCCCAGCATTTGCTCACTTCCTGTCTCTGTGTCACATTTTGGTAATTCTCACAGTGTTTCAAACTTTTTCATTATTATTATATTTGTTACGGTGATCTGTGATCAGTGGTCTTTGATGTTACTCTTGTAATGGTTTGGGGGGGCCATGAACTGCACCCTTAGAAGATGGTGAACTTACTAATGTGTGTGTTCTGACTGCTCTGCCGGCCACGCTTCCCTGCCACACGACAGTATTGAAGTTAGGCCAATTGATACCCTACAATGGCCTCTAAGTGTTCAAGTGAAAGGAAGACTCAAACGTCTCTCACTTTAAATCAAAAGCTAGAAATGATGAAGCTTAGTGAGGAAGGCATGTCGAAAGCCAAGATAGGCCTCAAGGCAGGCTTCTTGCAACAAACACTTAGCCGAGCTGTGAGTGCAAAGGAAAAGTTCTCGAAGGAAATTAAAAGTGCTCCTCCAGCGAACACACAGATGATAAGAAAGCAAAATAGCCTTCTTGCTGATTGCAGAAAGTCTCGGTGTCTGCATAGAAGATCAAACCAGCCACCACATTCCCTTAAGGCAAAGCCTAATCCAGAGCAAGGCCCTGACTCTCTTCAATTCTGTGAAGGCTGAGAGGTGAGGAAGCTGCAGGAGAAAAGTCTGAAGCCAGCCGAGGTTGGTTCATGAGGTTTCAGGAAAGAAGCCGCCTCCATAACATAAAAGTACGCGAGGAAGCAGCAAGTGCGATGGAGAAGCTGCAGCAAGTTACCCAGAAGATCCAGCTAAGAGAATTCATGCAGGCGCTATGAAACAATATGGCTGAAAGCTTACCAATTTGAGGAAAGACATGGTTTTACAAATCTAAGAAGCTAACCAAATTCCAAAGCTCAGTGAAGTTCAGGATAAACCCAAAGAGACCCACACGGAGACACATGATATTAAACTGTCAAAAGTCAAAGACAGAGAATCTTGAAGGCAGCAAGAGAAAGTGTGGTCTGCACACAATGGAATATTATTCAGCCTTAAAAAGGAAGGAAATTCTGGCACCTGCTACACCTTGGATGAGCCTTGAGGACATTATGCTCAGTGCAATAAAGCAGATACAGAAGGCTAAATCCTGTATGATTCCACTCATGTGAGAGCCCTAGAATCATCAGATGTATAGAGACAGGAAGTAGGATGGTGGGGGCAGAGGCTGGAGGGGTGGCTAGTGTTTCACGGGGACAGAGTCAGCTGGGGAAGATGAACAGCTCGGGGGGGGGGCGGGGATCGGGGGGATGTTTGCCCAACGGCGTGAATGCACTTCACACTAACAAAGACTACACTTTTATAAATGGTTAAAATGGTAAATTTTATGTTATGCATGTTTAACCACAATTTGAAAATTAAATATAAATGAACTTTCAGTACTCAAAAAAAAAAAAAAATTCAAGCAAGGAAGAACTGTAGAGAGCATTCAGTGTTTTTTCCAAAAAAATCCCCAGAAACCTTGTCATTTGGAAATACCCATCATCAGCGTTCGGTGGATGTGATTGCGGACACCGTCCTGTGCGTGTGTCCTTGGAGGAGGGGGGCGGGTGGGTGGGTGGCAGGTGGAGACACTGTAACACAGGGGGCTTGTTACACACGTTATTTAATGAGACGTGCTTAATCTAACAGGAAAAATGAAGCGGAGTTGAGTCAAAAATAATCACAAGTTCCTTCTGTTAAGAAATAAGGTGAAAGACATCGAGTCTCTCTATTTTACCTTTTTTATTGTAAAATATATACAACATAAAATCTCCCATTTTAACCATTTTTAAGTGTGCCCTGTTGGTTGCACCACTCAGTTTAGGCAGTGCTGACACCCAGCCATGGAGGGAGGGGCACTGGCACCACCGCTCTCTCCTTCTCCCCACCTCCACTTCCCGGCCCTTTAGTTTGTATCTTTCCTGTGACCGCAGAATCTGCACATTTGCTTCATGCTAGTTTCTTCTTTGCTTTTTGTTAGTTTTACATTTAATCACATTCAGGGCTCAGGATTAATCCTTTGACTTCAGCCTCTGCATTTCTGTTCTTAATTCTCAATGATCTCTTTTTTTTAAATTAATTAATTTGTTTTATTTATTTATTTTTGGCTGCATTGGGTCTTCATTGCTGAGCGTGGGCTTTCTCTAGTTGCGGCGAGCAGGGCTACTCTTTGTTGTGGTGCGCGGGCTTCTCACTGCGGTGGCTTCTTGTTGCGGAGCACAGGCTCTAGGTGCGCAGGCTTCTGTAGTTGTGGCACACGGGCTCAGTAGTTGTGGCGCACGGGCTTAGTTGCTCCGCAGCATGTGTGATCTTCCCGGACCGGGGCTCGAACCCGTGTCCCCTGCACTAGCAGGCGGATTCTTAGCCACTGCGCCACCAGGGAAGCCCCCGAACGATCTCTTAGTCTTGCTGCCTCGCCTGTGTGCACTCCCCAGTTTAGGAGGTGCTGTGGAGGCTGCTTCGTGTTGTGTGGGAAGCGCTGCTGGGGCGCCTACACTCAAGGAGGTCCCATCTGAGTGCTCATGCTGGGTCGCACTTGGTGCTTCGCGGCTGTCTCGAGAGGCCAGAGGGCAGCCCGGCCTTCCCAGCAGTGGTGCCCTGCTGCTCTCGTGGGTGGTTGATGGCTGCTTCCTCCCTCAAGCCCAGGGTGTAGCCCTTGGATGTTGTCTGGGTTGCTGTTGTGCTCGTTGGATCTGCAGGTTCAGTTCTGTGTCCACTTAGCATTTCACATATAACATAACATGTAATATTTTTCTTTTATTAACTTTATATTGTTAGGAACACTAGTTGTCCTCATGGATCTTTTTTGATGGTTTTCCATATCTTGGCTTCTTTCTGGTCCTTTCATTTTGGTTTTCACTCTTTGTGATGATCGGATTGTTATGATAGTAATCTAATTTTCAGCTCTGTCCTTTCGGTTTCTTGATGTTTTAATTTATTACTTCTTTAATGGTGGTGTTTTGATTCTCTATCTCTTAAATCCTGTTGTTTATCATCTTTTCTTTCTTATTTTATTGACTAGCCTTGTTCTTATTAGGTTAACTGAGACTTCAGAACTCTTGTGGAAAACTGTTCTGTTCTTTGTGTTTTCTTTTAGGTTTGACTCTGCCTTGTGTGTGCTATATCCCTTTCCGATTGATTGATTGATTGGTTGATTGATTGCTATAACATGCTCACCGAGTTGACGTGCTGTCTCTCTCTCTCTTTTTTAAATCTATTTTACACATATTAGTGTATATATTGTCAATCCCAGTCTCCCAGTTCATCCCCCCACCCTGCCTCCTGCTTGGTGTCCATACGTTTGTTCTCTACATCTGTGTCTCTATTTCTGTCTTGCAAACCGGTTCATCTGTCTCTGATGACTGGTTCCCTGTCCTCGTGGACGGGACGGGCCTTCTACGCTCTGCCTACCATTCGTCCCAGCCCAGGTTTTCTCTCCCTTCCGTGTCACAGTTTGAAGGCCCTTTTCCCTAATGTATCCATTCTTTCCTGTAGCCGGTGGCTCTGGTGGTGACATGCTCTTTGCCAGATTCTCAGGGCTGTGTTCTCACTTCTCAGATTTTGCTAAAATATCTCGTTTGGGTTCATTTAACCTAGTTAGTGGGAGGCATGGTTGTCCTGTTCCCATAGAGAAATTCTCTTGGCTTCAGCTGGTTCCCAGTACAGTTCGCTCTGGGACTTTGTTTTCAGTTGATTCCCTGTCAGAAGAGTGAAGAGGAGGCAGTGGCTCCCCTGAGGGTTTTTGGGGGGGGGGGGTTGGTGAGAATTCCCGAGGTTGTGTCCCCTCCCCCGTGTCTTGCGGAAGAGGGGCGTCGAGGTGGGCTCAGGCCCTGCTCTGGAACTTCGTGCTTCTGTCCTGGGCCGCCTGCTGCCAGTTTTAAGGTCGTGACGAGGACTTCTCCCCTTCCTGTGTCTGTGTGTGGGTTTGGTTTTTGTAAATGAGGTTTTTTGTTTTTTGTTTCATTTGTTTTACAATTTTTGATCCATATGACTAGGTGTTGGGGAGAGAAATTCTCTCAAGCACTTTTATCTTCCCATTTTAATCAGTGAAGACATCAGTGAAGTTTAGAAGAGGAATCACCCGGCCTTTTGGGCCTTCGGTTCTTCTTTTCCTCTCTCGTACTGGCCACGTGTATTCAAATTGAAATTCTTCTAAGCTTAAAAAATATATAATTAATTTAAACACTGTAGTACTGAAAAAAATGTTAAGACTACAATGTTTCACCCTTATAGGTAAACCTAACCTAAGGCATATATGAATCTTAGAATTTCCTTTCTCTTATTTAATGTCTGCCTCACAGGTCAGAAGAGAGATTGGAAATCAAGCCAGTGAACCTCTTTTGCTTCTAAAAGACCTCTATAAGCTTTACTTTTAAAATATGCGGGTATATTAAACTCTTTGGATGGTCTTGGCCTTTTTCCATTACAGAGGTCATACAAGGAAGTTCACTTTTATTTGGAAGTGCTTACTTGTAAATGTCTGTGTTTTATTCATGCCAGGACCTGATTTACACATAAAGTAAAGCAAAATAAAGGGAGATGCACTCTCTTACACTTTTGCAATTTACAAACAACTATCATAACTTTCTTAGGTGTTTTGGGGGCTTTTAAATGGAAAGCATTGATACTGTGGCCTGTAGCAGTGTTGAGAACCCCCAGAGGTGGCTCCGGCAGTGACTGGGGACTGGTCCCTCTCCCCAGACCTCACTCGTCAGCCGTGCAGTGGTCAGCCTTCCGGTTGAGAGTGACTTGCACCACGGGTCTCAGGATCTGAACCGAGGAAGGTGTACCGTTGCTTAACGAAGCTGCTTCAACTCTCGGTGTATTTTTAATCTATTTGCAGATTATGTGCCCCATACTCGTAACCTGAAGTTCATTCTTCAGAAAGAGTCTGTGTGTCTGAGATCGAAACACATGTAGACACTTGGTGGACTCCTGTGGGGAGGTGTGCATTTCCCCTCCTGCTTCTCACCTCGGGGTCCCGTGCAAAGGGCACACCGACCTTGTCTCCATGCACCAGCTTTCACTTCCTGTTACCAAAACATTCCTCCGACTGTTATTTTGGCTTTTGCCAATTTCACTACTTAATAGTTTATTTTACTCAGTACACCATCAAAATACTGACATAGAGTCTTTCCGGCTGTGCTTATGTGCTCAAAAAGAATGATGAGTGCAAATTTCTCTTATTCTTATGTCCTTTAGTCACTGGTTTGTGCTTGAAATAAAGTTCTGTCTCCATTGTGGGAGCCCCTGAGTTTTACAGGGGAATTTAACTATTTTAAAGGCCACAGTTTAATGTTATTGTATGATTTTTGTTTCTGTCCAAGCTTCCCTAATTACAAATATAAGTGATTTACACCTTGGAAAGCATTTTTACACATTGTTTTTTGTTCAGTGGAGCTTTCAGTTTTCACGGTTACAGACTTTACAGGGACTCTTTTTCATACACCTTTGTATACGTCTCTGTCAGAGTCAAAGGATATACACACTTAAGTCTTTTCATACGAATTTGGCAAATTCCAGATACTTCATTACATCAATACTGAGCTGAATATTTTTACTGCTTTTGTTCTGTTGTGAGTTGCTTGCTTGTACCCTTTGCTCATTTCTAAAAATATTAGGTCCATCTTTTTCTTAATGATTTATAAGAGCTCTTTTTATAGTAAAGTATCAATTCTTCTGGCAAATATATTACGAGGAGATTTCTGCCCCCCATTCCCGCCCCACCAAGTTTGGCATTTCCCTTTTGTTTTGTTTTTTAGAGCATTCGCCTTTTAATTTGTTCTAATTTCTTTTACATAGACATTTAAGTTTTTTACTTTATAAAATTTTTCAATCTTTTCTTTTATGAATCTTTCCCACTTTTGCTTTTATGCTTTAAAAAGTTTTTTTCCTATTCAGCGATTATGTAAGTTGTCATTAGCACGTAAATGCAATTCTTAAATTTAGGGTTTTTAAAAAATTACTACCCCAACAGGATTTCTTACCGCTAAGTATTTAAACAGCGTCCTCTTACGGACTTTCTTCTAGATTCCGCTTAATGGAAGTTTGACACCAGGGGAAATGGTCTTACCTTCGGTTTGCATCGTTCAGCAAGAGCCAGTAGTATTTTAATTCTTCAAATGATGGCACTTTTCCCCATAGTTTAAGAGGGGAAAGAATGAAAACCCAATTCAGTGTTGGTAAGCCCCGTCCCCAGGTGCGCTGGCCCCTCACCACGGACCTGCCTGTCTTGCAGGGTTCCTGCAGCCCTTCCTGGAGGTGTGTAGCTGCTCCCTCTTCTTCCGAACCTGCTCGGTGCTGCTCCGGGGCCCGAAGCTTGATCTCCACATCCTAGAGAAGCTCAGCATCATCCTACAGAAACTGTCCAAAATCAAGTAAGAATTTCGTATTTCTAACATTTTTTATTAGAACGTATCTTACTGTGATCATTTAGATGTTTCCGAATCCTGTAGTGGCTCAACTGTGATGACTAAATCAAAGTTTCCAAGAAATGTGTAGAATATTAACACTGATCCAAGACCACGCGCTTAGTGACAGAGTGAACCCTCGAACAGCTTCCTGCACACTGGTGTTCTGTGATGCAACAGGTGAAAATCAGGGAGAGGATAAAAAAATATATTTTGTAGATCATTATTATTGGCTGCAGTGAGTTTAGGGAAGAGAATGAATCAGGCAGAAAAGATTTTAAACGATGCTGGTAACAAACTGTCATGGGCATGCCACTGCCACTAGTTTGGTTTTATTGCAAGAACTGAGGGCTTTCTTTTCATATTTCTTCTTTCCCCAATGCACACGTTGGTATAACCAGTTTTTAAATTATAAAAAACGGACACAGACTTTAAGCTGTGTTTTCCTGGAATCTTGTATACGCTAGTGTTTCTCTTGAGGCACCTCTGAGCACCTTCTGTCCATTGCGTTTTTATGACAGTGCATTGTTGGGCCGGTTCAGCTCCTCTGCCCACCCCGCCCCCGTCCCCTCGCCTGTGACCTCCATGGCAGTGAAACGGGCTATCTTGCCAGGCCTCAGCGTGCAGGGATCGTGAATACAACGCATCCTGAAATTACTTGTGGTTGCGTGACCGCAGGTCTGTCTGTTCTGTTTGGTGTCGCACACTGTACCACACTGTAGGGAATTATTAATTGTCAAATTGTAACCTCATACGCAACTCACCAAATTATTAGTTTAGCTCTGGTATCAGCTAAACTTGTCAGTTCATTGTCTTCCTTTTCCTGCAGGGTGACTGGCTGTGATTGTCTTGATTTGTAATCAGTGAATTCTCGAGGAGGCCTGTTGCCATTTACCCTCTGTGGTGGCACAAGGCTGCAGTGGCGTCACTTAGGTTTAATTCCTTCTCAGCTCTTAATCCCTGGGCTCTGTTGGAGTAGTGCCCAGTGCAGCTGTGTCCTCGGCCAGAGTGCTGTACGGCTGGCGATGCGTTTTGTAGTTTGTGTTCATTTCAGACGTAGATAAAGAACTAGAACGAAGCTTGAATGAGGAGTTGGGAGTAGTTGACGCCCAAGCAAGTCTGAGCGTAAATCTGTAAACCCTTCTGTATCGGGTGGTGGTCACGTGGGTTACTGGAGAGGCAAACAGATAGATGTACACAAGGAAATAGGAAATATGCTACCAGCTGTCATTCTCACTGATCGAAAGTGAAGTTACTGACTGGTTACTATACAGAGGATGGTTGCAAAGGTATTTTGGAGCCAAGTCAAGAGGCCAAGTGGTATTCTGCTACATTAGGAAGCCCAGCCTACTTAAAATAAGGTGGTCAAGTATTTCACTCTTTCCGGCTGTGAGGGAAAAGTCCGCTCTAGTAGTGAATAGGGTGCAGGTTTCAGGATGATAAAGCATTCTCTTTTCTCCTTGAATACTTTTCCACTTTAGGCCTATTTCATACAAGCTGTTTTGTTTGTCTGGCATGTTAATCCTTTAGTTACCCATTTGCCCACATTTACACATAACGTGTCTCTCACTGTCCCTAAGTGCGTGTAATTCAATTAATGTGCTCATTCTCTTACAGGAGTAATAAGAAGCTCTTTGAACTCTTTACAGTTCATCTGATGCTTCAAGAAATACAAAGGACGACACATCCAGAGCATGCATTTCTCTGTATTAACCTGAATTCAACTCTGTTCAATTTGGGTTTAACAAAATGCAACTCCCTGGCCGCCATTGCAAACCCTTAGGCTGGCTCATTATTATTTATAGGTATTACCTATGTGTTGCTACTTGTAAGATTGTAAAAATCACCAAAGTAACTACCAAGTAAAGTTATGAGTAGCATCATTTATCATGAAAAATGGAAAATTTTTTTAACCTTTAAAATGAAACCTGTAGAAGCTGTGGAATGTGGATTTTTTCCATTCAGCTAAGGTGGTACTAATGTACACGATGGAATTTTCAGGGTTAATGACCCTGGGGTTACGTTTTGTAAAAATGTTTTAGGAAAATTCTTTGGAATAAATTGGCATTCATGTGGGAACAAGGTTAGAGCATGTCATCGTTCTGTTTTCTTAATATGTTAAAAGTCCCCCTTCTAGAAGCGTATGTACACACACTTTAGCTGCCATAGTTCCCGCACCTGGAGAGTTCTCTTGCCATCAGAGGTGAGTGACGTAGCCAGAGGTCTGGGTAGAGCTCGGGGCGTAGGACAGAAAACTGATACACAGAAGAAATCATCCTGAAGACTCACAGAGATTATTCTCTATCAGCATTTAATCTCATTTTCAGAATCTGGAAGAAAGTCTCAGGAAATTTGGGCCTCTTCAAAAGAAGGTAAGAAACTGTGCTGTTTGTGAAGCAGAAACAGAAATCCATAAAGAAAGAGCTGGCTAATGTGATGGTGAGGCTTACAGGCACTTAAAAATGCAGAAGCGACAGTGAACGTGAGAAACAAACCCACCATCAGTGCTTCAGGAGGTGGAGCCAGTGCTGGGGAGCAGGGGAGGTGCCGGGAGAGGGCGGCGGGTGCACAGCGTCGGGGCTGGCGCTTCCTTCCGAAGGGGCCACAGGGCGCAGGCCGAGCAGGAGCCGAGCTGAGAGCCGGAGTCGAGTGGGGACTGAAGGCCTGTGAGCACATGCCAGGGATGATGGGCCGCTACCTGCAGGAGAAGAAAAGCAAGCCAGCTCCTGCGATGCCAGAGGTCGATCGGGAGGACTTATACCTAGTGAGCATGCCTGTCGTCGGTGTTTTCAGATTTGCAGGTGTTCAGAAGTTATCCGCTTACGTACTATTCCTGAGGAAAGAAACTGCACAGATTATTCTAACCAACTTAAAATTGAGTTTATTAACTCAACCTCGTACCAAAAGACTGTAGTGGGCTCTGAAACCACTGAAACATAAATAGGTTTAAAGATTTGTTGTAATTTGTGCATAAAATGGAATGAAATGTTAAATTCCTCAAAAGGGTAAATAATGGGGAAAGCAGTAGTTAAGAGTATTTGGATGAGACTCTATTAATCGATGTCAAAAACAGAATTAACGGGGGCCCTGGGATCTAGGTGGAGAGGGGGAGCTAGTTAGGAGCAGTTTTCTACATTTTCACCGTTCCATTTCAGTACTGACTTTGACAGAAAAGTGAAGGATAAGGAATGCTTTTGGAAAATGTCAGAGTAACCACTATTAAAAGCAGAAGAGATTGCTTTTAACTGAAAACTAAAATACGTATACAGACATGGCAAACCATAGAAAGCCAGGAACATGGGAAGAATAAAAATATATATTTAGGATAAGTAAGGGAGGTTTTTAAAATTATGAATAAATTCTGTATTGCCCTATGTTGATAAATTTGAAAATCTGGATGGAATGGACTGTTTTCTAGAAAAAGACAAACTATCAGAATTGCCTCAAGAAATCTGCAAATGGAAAATCATTAAAGTCTTATAAAAGCGTGAAAATTAATTTTTAAAATGACATTAATTCCAGATGTTTTGCAGGTGAATTGTTTTAACGTTTCAAAGAGGAAATATTTAAAGCTATTTAAACTGGCCCAGAATGTAGGAAAAAACATTCATTTTATACAGATAGCATGAACCCAGTACCAAAAATTGTCAAAGAAAGTAAGAAAGAATAAAAGGTTCAAAAGTTTCAAAGAAATATGAACAAATCAACACCAACCGTATGTTACAGGAACATTAATCCACGACCAACTAGGGTAGCATGCATTCTAGAAATACCAGGTTGGCTTTCTGGTAATAAAAAAATATATAGTTTCCTGTATTTGCTGAGCAAAGGTAGAAAGCCATACACTCAATAAATGCCTAAAAATATTATAATTCAACTTAGATTCCTGATAAAACTCACTACAGTATGTTTAAAGGACCATGAAATCAGCAAAGTTACTGTGAAACACTGGACACATGCCTGTTAAAGTCCTGTGACACATGGTGGATGTTTAAGGAAGCGTAACTTTGGGGAAGGAGGTGCAGGTGAGGTGCCCACCTGGGGAGCTTACGGAACCTCAGCAGGATGTCCGGTTACAAGATAAACGTACAATTGCAGAGCTTTAAAATACTCCAGCAATCACTAATTAGAAATTACTGTTTCACTTCAGTGTTAGTAGTGAATAGTTTACATAATAAACTTTTATAAAACAGGAATCAAACGTTAACAAGGAAGGTTCAGAACCTAATGAGCAACTGTCCAAGCTTGGCTGCCAGACATCGGGGAGGTTTTGATGGGGACGGACTCCGTGTTCTGGGTGGGAGGCCACGTCTCTCCGAGTTGCTCTACATTTCAACTAAAACTAATCCCAATCAGAATTCCAAAAGAATTCTTTTTAGAACTTGGGAAAATCATCGTAACTCATCTGGAAAAATTAACAGGCAGGATTAGAGAAAGAAGTTTTTGGTACTTGTCAACACTGAGCTGAGTTCTTACCTTTGTTGTTTAATCCTCGTCAGAGCCTTGCACTGGGTCTTGTCATTGTCGCCCTCACACAGGTTGGAAGAGACAGGGGCTGGGGAGACCTGCCGCGAGGGGGAAGGGGAAGGCGAGCGCTCGCGGTGCTGGGTTTCACCCGGCTCTGGGTGGGGCTCACGACCTCTCCTCCAGCCCCCGTGCCTGCTGGAGTGAGAAGCAGTCAAGTAGAGAGCCTGATTCCAGCAGGTGGTGGACTCCATCCCCCAGGTTGTGGTGCAGCTAAGAATGTCGGGGACACTGCCCCCCCGCCCCGAGCTGGTGGCAAAGTAGAGGATCCCTGGGAACCAGAACTGAGGGCGACGCAGAAGAATCAGGTGGGTAATGGAGGCTTGGGGCCCAGGGGCCCTGAGCCAGGAAGGCAGAGACGAGGGGCCATCAGTGGGGTGGGTTGAACCGTGAACCCTGCAGAGTTGGGACCCCTGAAGGCAACACGTGTGATGAAATTGGGGAAACCCTGGTCTGTGGAGGGTGAGTGGGGGGTGCCTGCCTGAGCAGTGGAGATGCTGAAGTACGGTATGAGTCCTGTCGCCTAGGTTTAAAGAAACGAGGTGATTACAGATACAATGAAGAAACAAGGGACTAACAACATTGACTGCGAAGTTTTGAAAAATAACTTCTAGAAGTGAAAATATAACCAATGAAATTAGACACTCAACGGATAAGATTAAAAGGAAAATTGGTCATAGCGATTATGCAGAATGCCCATAGGGAAACAAGAAAAACCTAAAAGACTCTCTTACATAAACGATAAAGCATAAAAAGAGCTAACATACGTATAAACGAGCTCCAGAAAGAAGAACTGCAGCAGAGAGATCTGAAAAAGTAATGGCTAAGGATAAATTACTGAGAAGGATGGAAAATATGAATCTCCAGTTCAAGAAGCCAAATGAATTAGAAGCGAGAGAGGTACAAAGAAATCGCTACCTAGAAACATCGTATAGGAAGAAATGAAAGAACACCGAAGACCAGCAGATGCTTACACGTGGCCCAAGAGAGAAGACGGGTTGATTCAAAGGGCCTGCCGTCAGCCTGGGGTTTCTCATCAACACCCTTCCCAAGACGGGCAAGAGGAGGACATTTCAGAGAAACCAAATATTCACTACCAATAAATTCCACTTAAACCTCTAAAGGGTGTACTTTAGGAAAAAGCAGAATGGTTTCAGAAGGTTGAAGAGGCAAGATGAAATAGCGAAGAAAGTGGTAAATATGCGAGTAAAACTAAACTCTGTGAACAGCCATATTTAATATGGCTAAAAAGAACTAAAACCTGTGAGGGTGCAGGTCTAAGGGGTCTCCAGGTACAGGGAGCACAGTCTGGGATGCAGAAAGAAAACAGAACTCCTATTCCCATTTTTAATGCTTTGCTGCTGTTTGAAGGTGTTTTTGTACATGTGTGCAGTTTAAAAGTTTACATATATGTAAGCACACAGCTGCACATAGTGGACGTATGTTCCAGCCGCTGGTCTCATTCTCCATGACTCCACAGCTGACCCTTTTAGTCCTATTTTCCAGCAATTAGCAGTCATTTGTCTCACACAGTGACTGTCAATCTTGGATGCACATTACAGTCGCCTGGGTGGGCTTTAAAGTGTCCTGCCCCACCCCTGACGTCTGAGTTCACCATCCTGGGGTGTCCTGGAGGGTGTGGAAGCGCCTGAGGTCCTTCTAAGTGTGACATCGTCCCCACCAGGGCTCTGGGCGAGGGGCTCGTCCAGGTGTGAAGCTGGTGTGTGTGGAAGCCCCGCCCAGGTTCTTGGCTGTAGATTCGGCAGGTGGGCTGGGAAGTGCCGGCCCAGGTGGTGTGACCCTGAGCAGCGGCATTTCTGAGTCGCAGGTTATGCATCTGGAAGCTGGGCTGGACACGGAGGGAGGGGTGTGTCAGGCACCGTGCCTGTGTGTGGCCCTCTCACAAAAGGTTTTGTTGGAATGAGGAGACTGGAGGCAGGATGATCCTGCACGGGACTGTTGTGGAGATTACGGGCAGGAGAGCCCTGGGCGGTAGAAAACAAGGCCACGCAGGTGGCTGTCCCTGTCACCTGTGATTGCTGTGCTCAGGTGCCCCGCGACTGCAGGACACCAGGGTGCCGGCCAGGACAGGGCTGGCCGCCTTCCCGTGGCGGCACCGAGGTGCGGGTTATGTCTCGTGCCAGCGGAGGTTTTCAGGGTTGGGAGTTCTCCAGGAGCTGTGTTTCTCTCTCTGGTCTTTACCTGTTCTAACTGCCGACCCGCCGTGGACCTTCCGCTGTGTCGTCGCCAAGTCCCCGAGCCCCTTTCCTCCTCATGTGGTCCCCCGGCCGTCTGGTGTCCACGGGCCCCTTCACTGTTCTCCTCCTTGGGCCTCCTCTTCCCGTCCTGCCTGCCTCCCCGACACTCCCCCGCCGCCCGGGCTTCTGCTCCAGCCCCTCAGCTCCCGCTGACAGGGAGGTGGCCCTTGCCGAGGAGGGAGGAGGGTGCGTGCCCCTGGAGGGGACAGGGCCGGCTGGGACCCCCGCGCGGCCTCTGACGGGGCTGCTCATCTCACAGGCGCCAGCCAGGAGCAGAGGGGCCAGACCCGACTCCACCCCCGAGAGGGCTCCCTGGAGCAGTCCAGAGCCTCCTTTGTATTGGTTTGTTTACTGAACTTGTAAAATAAGCGACATGTACAGAGTTAGACGCAAATACTGATGACTAAGACTTCACTGGCCAAGGGCCACTGCTTCGGCCTGGGTGTGCTCTAAGTGTTTTTATTCCAGTAGAAGTGGTGGCCATCTCCGTACAGACTGGCAGTGGAGCCCCAGCCTTGCTCAGTGATCATTCTTGGGGTCTCATTGATCTGAATCCCACCACGTAGGCTAAAGCTCACCAGAGTAACCTGTTCTTGGATTTGTTTCCAGATAAGCAAATGACGGGGGATCGTGTCACTCTGAGAGGATGAACGCCCTAGAAATGGCAGGTTGAGCCAACGAAACAGGCCCGGTGCCGCTGGACCTCTGGCCCAGCGAGAACCGAGAACCAAGTGAACCAAGGCCGCCCCTGCTCCTCCCCTGACGTTTGCAGCCTCGCCGAGGGGAGGCCTCATCACCGTCATCACAGAGCAGGGAAAGGGGCACCAAGGGTCCACGGAGGAATGAGAAGGATACTTAGGTTGTGCTGTGGAGAACGCAGCCTGCAGGATACACCAAGTAGGTTCTGCAGAACAGCAGCAAACAGACGCAGCACGTGACGGTACTAAACATTCAGGACCTAACTGATCCTGTCACAGTGTGTTCTACGTTCACTGGTGGGAACTCGCTGGTTGCTTTAAGCATACGACTGACTTCCTCCCCAAAAGCATTTGCTCAGTCATGTGACTTGTAATTTTATAAACATAAACCCGAGACTGGTTTTAATTTAGGAACCACCACGATCAGACCTGTCCCTGGGGGCTGAGCAGTGAACTCAAAATTAACCCCCTGGTGTGGTCTCTGCCCGGTTCCTGGCGACAGCAGGTGTAGTGAGAGAATCTGCCAAGAAGGCCTGTCTACTAACTTGCTCTCCCAGCGTCTGCCAAACACTGTAGTTACTGGGAGAACACTTGTTCTGAGAGTTTGTATCCGCATTTCACTCGGTGATTCACGCTGTGCTCACATCCATGGAAGGCCTGGCATCTCCTCCAGCTCCATTTCATTTTTGCTCACGAACTTTATTTTCCCTGATGCAGAATCACAGACTAACCTCTTATTTGCAGAACAGAAACTGAGGCTTGGGAGGGGAAGAAAATGGCCCACATTGGCACGAGCAGACCAGGTCCCCGGACCCCGAGCCCAGGCGCTCCGTGGCTGCAGGCCCACGTTCCGTGATGGGCTTGGAAGGCGCCACGAGGAAACCTGGGGTTACGCGGCTGGCCTCTCAGGAAGTCATGATTTCCTTTTCCAAGCAGAGCCGACCACTTGTTTCTGTGTGAAGCCAGTGGCCTGTGTCCCTGAGCACTGCGGCCCGCAGAGGGTGCCATCCGAGTGCAGATGAGAGCGGGAAGCGGTGCAGGGACCCCTGGCCCCCAGGCTGGACTCGCGCAGCGGCGAGGTCGGCTGTGGTGGCCCTTGACCAGACGCCCTGCGGACCAGCGTGTGGGGCAGGTGGCAGGGGCTTCCGTGTGACTGGAAGGGCCGCAGGGAGACGGTGACCCCAGGGCCACGTGGGTGATTCAGACCCACGCTGAGCCTGGAGCAGGAGGGCATGGCGCGGGGCCTGCCTCTTGCAGCTTTCCCAGCCTTGGAGCTGTGTTCCTCGTGGGGACACCCTCCCACCTGCTTCATCTCCCAGAGGAAGCGCTCCCCCCTCGGGTTGTATGCCGTCTTCCAGGCGAACGTCTGTCTCTCCCGGGCTGTGAACTCCCCGCAGCCAGGGACCAGAGGCTTCACGTCTGTCCTCCCGGCACTGCTGGTGCACATGGGTGGCGCTGACCGTGTCCGCGGAGGAGGGAGTGGCGGGCAGGCCGCACGGATGCGCAGACTCGCTGGGGCTGGCGAGGCCGGCGGGCCGGCGGGCCGGCGTGTCCACGTGGATTTCTGTCTTTGGTTAGACCGGGAGACGGGCCTGTTTCCTCCCGTTCCTCAGACCAGCGAGGCGTCCCTGGTGCGCAGGAGACAGCCCAGCCACGGGGTCCGCGGGCCCCGCTCAGGACGCGGGGGGCGGCGGGGCAGCGGGGGGCGGGATGCCCGCCCACTCCAGGATGTCTGCGCACAGGGACTCCACGGCGTCCAGCCGCTCGATCTGCACCAGCTTGGTGAGCAGCTCCGGGATGCTGTAGCCGGCCGTGCTGATGCGGTCGAAGAGCTGCAGGCCGTCCGTCATGCCCCCGATCTCGTCCCGCTTGAGCCCGAAGCTCTCGGCCAGGTGGCGCCACGTCTTCACCACGGCCTTCTCCGAGTTGTACGTGGCGCTGAGCATCCGGCTGGTCTTCTCCAGGCAGTCGAACGGCAGCTCCGTGGGGCTGAGGCCTGTGCGACAAAGGGCCACGGTCAGAGATCGGCAGAAGCGCGACACCTTCGAAAAGGCTTTCTAGACTCTCTTTTTAAAACTGTAAAATAAAACACAAATGCAGAAAACCACACAGAATATATGCTGAAGGCGAACAACTCCCGGGACACTGCCAGCCACACGCGAAGCCCTTCCATTCCCCTGATCCAAGCAGCCCTGTCGGACGCCCTCTAGGACGCGGTGAGCCATCACCAACGCCTTTGATACGGGCCACCCTTAGGTGCCCCTGCTGGTATCAGGTCCCTTTATGGGGACCACGGTCACCTTCACGAAAGGTGCTCCAAGGACAGCCTGGCGTGGGTGTCATCTGAGCGAAGTCACTGCCAAGTCAGGGGCCTAGCGTTCCTCAGACCCCGCTGTACGTTAGACTCGGCCAGGGGCACTTAGAAAAGAACGTGTTTCCATTTCTGGAAGATGCAGTAGACATGCTCTTCCCTCTTCCTCCTGGTAGCACAGCTGAAGACCCAGGACACACCCACAAGCACAGACAAAACGCCCATCAGAAGTCTGCTCTCTCAGCAAGAAGAAAACACTCGGACGGTAATTGCCTTCTTACAGCCAGACACCCAGAACAGCCCTGCTCCCACTCCCTCCGAGGCCAGCAAAGCTGAGCGGGAGCCTGGGCGTCCACCCCCAGGAGGCCGTAGCACCAGGTGTGTCGGGAGGGCCAGGTGGGAACATGGGCTTCCTCCTCATCAGCTGGTAACAAGCCTCCCCACCCCCATGGTGTTGGTGGAGGCCACTCAGAGGAGCAGATGCCCACCCACACCCCCATGGGTGTCAGCGAAGGCCAAGTGGGAACCCGCGCATCCACGGCCACCTGGCGGTGACAAGGGGTGCCCCTCCCCCGCCCAGGTGTGTCAGAGGAAGCCAGCTGCACAGAAGCTTCAAGTAAGACCCTGAGTCTCAGAACATCACGTAAAATTGTTCAGGTTTCCATAGAAACTCAACTCATCATGACCTAGAACCAGGAAGATCTCAATGAGTGAAAAAAGACAATCAGTAAATGCCGACACTGAGATAACAAGAGATGTTGGGATATCTGACAAAGATGTTAGAGAAGCCGCGATAAAAGTGCTTCAACAAGTAATTACAAACATATTGACACTTGAAACAGATAAGAAAAAATAGAAAGGTTAACAAAAGAAAGTATAAAGAACCAAATGGAAATGTTAGAACTGAAAGATTATTATTACAATAATAATAATCAAGATTAAATAATCAAGATTAAAAACTTAGTAGATATAGCAGAATAAAGAGGAAAGAATTAGCGAACTGAATAGCAGAACAGAAATTACCTACCTGAACAAGAGAGAGAAACTTAAAGTCACAAGAGCCAAACCCAGCCAGACGGCTGGAGAGGGTCCCCGGAAAGTAAGTGCCCCCCTGGCCCTCCGCTTACCTTCCACGACGCCACACACGTTGGCATACACGTCCAGTATTTTCTTCCTTCGACTCTGAATCTACGGAAAAAGGTGAGTATTAAGTTTCAGAAAGCGGGAAAACGGCAGCAAAGGACCTAATCCTCCACCTCAGTGTTCCCGGGCAGCCGCCTTCCCCGATTTCCCATCAGAAACGCTGAACCGCGCGTCCTGGCAGGAACGGCTGTCAGATTCGCAGAAGGAAGCCTCTCCCCTGGGTCACCCGGCTCCGGCGCCCTCATTGCTCACAGGGACTTCTTGGGCTCCACTGGACATTCAGACTCAAAGACGACCAGAGGCCACGTCTGGCCTCGGTCTGTGTGGCAGGACGGACCTGGGGGCCTCAGCCTGCGGGCGGGTTCCTGCAGGCGCGGAGCCGTGTGGCTCTCTCCTCTCCAGAGCGGGCGGCTCGGGATGCACACGTGGCCCTCGGAGCCACCATCTCTTGGGATGACCCCACAGGCCCCCTCCAGGGGTCGCTGAGCTGGGCAGCCAGGGCGCATCCTTGTCGGGAGTGACCCCGAGGCTGCACCTCGGCCCCCGCGGCGCCCGGCCGTTCTCTGGGCGGCAGCCGCGCGTGCGCGTGTGGGCGCATGTGTGCGCGTGCGTCTTGTCTGGGTGGGTATATTCCAGTATGTTTACAAAGGATGTTGCTGTCCTGTGCTTTCCAAGCCATTTAAACTTTCTCCTCTTGCTTTGTTATTTCTCCTTTTCTTCTGTAAAGCTGCATAATAAGGGAACTAACTTTTCTGTCCTTAATGCCTCCTTCTGAACCTGTCTCCTGGCGGGGCTCGTGGGAGGAACCCCGGACTCAGCAGCGCCCGTTCAGCGGAGGGCGGTGTGTCTGGGGGCCGGGCGGGGGCCTCACCCCGGCCGCCTTGGTGGCGGTGGCCGCCTTCTCCCTGGCCAGGTGCACCAGCGACAGCAGGCACAGCTCCGGGGGGCCCTGCCCGTCGTCGCTGTCCAGGCTCCGGTTCAGCAGCTGCTCCTTCTCCGACGAGGCGTCGTTCTCACTACGGAGACAGGGTTAGGGTTAAGGGCGCCCGGGCTGGCTGGCCTCACCCGCTGCCGCAGCAGTGGGGACTGTGGGCGCCGACAGCTGTCCCCGCTTTACCGAGCGGCTCTGGGCACGGGACTCGAGACGGAGAGACACAGCTCTGGGGCCTCCCCACCTCCCGGCCGTCCACACCCGAGTCTCCACCGAGCAGACAGGGTCCCGGGCCGGCGCCGCACCCCGCAGACGCCTGGAGTTACTGGAAACAAAGCTGAACACAGCCTGCGCCCGGGGACCCCCTCCGACGGGGGCGGGGCGGGGCCCTTCGGGACCCCCCACGGGGGGCGGAGGGGCTCACGTCACCCCCCTGCCCCCACCCAGCCCGCGGCCCTAGTCACGCTCTCAAAATCACTCCACGCGGACGAAGAACAACATTCTTCCGTATGGGCACCCTGCTCGCCTCCTGTGGTTTGGCTGAAGATGGATTTAAAAACACAGAGCCCTGTGTCCTGGCAAGTGGGTCACAGAAGCGAAGCCCCGCCGCAGCGCCACCTGGAGGTGCAGGACACAGAGCCCGACGCGGACAGCAGGCGGGGGCGGCGCGTGCGGCCTGGCGCCCCTTCCCGCTCGCACCCCCGAGGGCCCGCCTTAGCCCGCGCTGGGGGCTGCCCGCCGCACCCGACTCACCTCTTGGCCGACTTCGCCGGAGCTGCCGTCAGCTTCTCAAATTCGTCCTGCTCGGAGAACATCACCACGCTGTCTGTGGGGACGGGAGAGGGTCGGGGAGGCGTCAGCGTCCGGCCTCCCCGGAGGGGCCGCGCGCGCCCGGCCCTCAGCCCACGCCCTCCCGGACGCCCGGCCCAGGGGCTGCCCCCCACCTGGGGCCTCTTTCTTCTCCTCCTCCTCGCTCACGGGGGCTTCCGGGCTCTTCACGGGGGCGCTGGGGCAGCAGGCTGCGGGGGACAGAGGGCGTGGGCGGCCGGCTCGCGTCGGGGGGTGGGGGGAGCGATGGGGGGCGGGCGCAGGGGCGCGGGGGCGGCACCTGGGGCGGGAGGCCTGGCCTTCAGGATGTAGAACATGATGATGAGGACGAGGGCGACGGCCATGGTGAAGATGGTAGACATAGCGATGACCAGGGCCGTGGCCAGGTGTCCTTGGCCCGAGAGCTCTGCTGCGGTCGGGAGAGAAGGCCGTGACTCCGGGCTCGGGCGCCCCTGCCGCTGACCCTCCAGGGGACCCTCGGGATCCAAAACGCTGGCTTCGTCTGAGAACCGAGTCCTAAAAGTCCACTCCGGCCGTCACGTCGGGACCGCCCGTCCGGCCCCCTTGCCGGCCAGCGGCGGCAGATGCCCAGGTTGCTCCCGGGTGTTTGCTCTCGGTTCTACTTCTTTGGGGACCCGGCAGGTGGGTGTGGAGAGAAGGGGGCCCACGCGCTAAACTGTCCTGAAAACAGTTCAACCCAAGATATTTCCCAGCAAGAGCCAGGGTGGAAGCGTCGCCTCCGAGGGCCGAGCCTTGATCCCCGGTGTGGCTCCAGCCTCTCCTGCAGCCTCGGGCTCCGTGTGCCCAGGGCCCAGGCAGAGGTGTGCCCGGGCTGGCACACACCTCCTCTGCACGTCTTCCCAAAAAGGGGAGACCCGTCCTAATTCTCTGAGGGAACCAAGCAGGGCCCGCTCTCCCGAAGCAGGATCCGGGTACCCAGGCCCCCGGACCCCGGAGGGAGGCCGGCCCCTCTTTGTTAAAAGGCACTACAGCCGGTAGCCAGGCGCTGCCCCTCCGGGTGGGGTGCGTCTGGGTGGTCCTCGTGTTTTCCTTTCCTCTGTGCTGGTGCCACCTCCGTCCTGGAGGAAGTGAGGTCCAGAACTTCAGCTAAGTTCCTGCCTTGGTGCTCTGTGTGAACGCAGGGGTCAGGCTGGTGGGCCGCGCGCCCTGGGATTCTGAGACCTGGGCCCTGAACGTGCTTCCCAACCGGCAGCACGGGAACAGTGCCCAGTCTTGCTCCAAGAGACACCAAGGCCAGGGCCCTGCAGCCCACCCCCCCCAGCCTTGAGGGCTTGGGGGTGAAGCACAGTTACTGGAAACAAGTATTAAAGTGTCAGGTGGGCAGGTTCATTTGAAAGCCAGCAAGGCTCCCCGAGTCAGGCCCAAAGCCCAGGGGGCTGGCCTCCCCTCCGGCTCCCTGCCGCGCACGCCCGGATCACCAGCGTGGTCCAAGGGGCCCCAGCACCCGTGGAGGGATCGGCTCCCCTCCTTGCAGAGAAAGTTGCTAACTTCCAGCAGCCGGGGCCCGAGCGCGGCTGTCACGCGAGGGGAGTGATCCCAGGTGGGGAAGGTCCTGTCCTGATGACCCTCCTGCCCCCCCCTCACTCTCGGCCACCCCTTGGGGCCGGCACCCTCGCCGCCTTACCTTTGTGGGCGAGCTGGGACGGGGACAGGGTGCTACTGCCGGGCGTGCGCAGGAAGCTGGCAGAGACTCCCGAGACGGCTCCCACACCTGTGGGGACGGCAGTGACCATGGGTCCCTCGAAAGGACCCGGACGCCCCAGCCTTGGAGACGGAGCACAGGCCGCGGGCTGAGCGCCCCCGGCCCCAGGGATCCAGAATTCTCGTGGGGAAGGGGCTGGGCCGGGGGGCCCCTTCACCTCTTAGAGCTCATGACGACCCTACAGAGTGCCCTGACCTCGCCGGCGTTGTTGCTCCTTACATGGGCTACACGGGTTCACAGCTGCTCAATCCGAGGGATTCAGACTCGGTCTCCACGAGCACCCGTGGGGAGGAGGGGAGCAGGTGTGTGCGCGCGTGTGTTTGGGGGGAAACACCTGAGGGATTCCTTCCATTGCATCGAACAGGGACGTACTTGTAATACTTTTTCTAGCTATAAAACGAATACATGCTCGTGATTAAACATCTGGAAAATATCAGAACCCAAGAAAGAAGGGAAAGGATCACCCATAGCCTCACGGTCTAAAGTTGACATTTTGATGTATTTTCCTCTAGAATTTTCCTCTGATACGTTTTGAAAATAGTTGTGACCAAACGGTTTAAGAACAGAGATGAGGTTTCCTTCCCTCAAAACGGTGATTCACAAACTTGGTTCCTTCGTAAACGGTGTCGCAGAGTCTGATTCTGGGGTCGGTTCAGTCAGCAGGGGTTTGTCCTGTTAAATCGCCCGGATGGTAGACCTTCCTTAGGTCAGACTTGAGCTTTGTGATTCGTAAAGAGGATCATGTTTTAGTACGTTTCCTCCTGGGCTTCCCTGGTGGCGCAGTGGTTGAAAGTCTGCCTGCCAATGCAGGGGACATGGGTTCGGGCCCTGGTCTGGGAAGATCCCACATGACGCGGAGCAACTAAGCCCGTGAGCCACAACTACTGAGCCTGCGCGTTTGGAGCCTGTGCTCCGCAACAAGAGAGGCCGCGATGGTGAGAGGCCCGCGCACCGCGATGAAGAGCGGCCCCCGCTTGCCGCAACTAGAGAAAGCCCTCGCACAGAAACGAAGACCCAACACAGCCAAAAAAAATAATTAATAAATTAAAAAAAAAAAAAAGTTTCCTCCTGTCTGGCTTCTGTCTCTCCGGGGTCATTCGCGCCTCGGGTTTTCCTGAGTGAGGACAGGTGCGCGGGGCCCCCATGTCCACAGCCGGCTGTCCCGCCCCTGCAGGACCTGGTGAGCTCTGGAGGCGGGCGGGTGGAGAGGGTGGAGGCTGGAAGGGACAGGCAGTGGGGGACTGGCCCCGAGTGACCGCACTTCTGTTTGTTAGAAACTGAACTGTGCCTGGAGACCCCCGCGGTGGGGGAAGGAGGAGGACCCGCAGCCTGGCCGGGCCGCTGTCCCCCTGGGCGGCCTCCCTCGTCCGTAAAACACCGCCAGCTGCTCAGATGTCCCAGTACCAGAGGCACCTCCGCTGGAGATTTTGGTTTCTGCAGCCCAGGGCCTTCACCCCTTTGAGCTCCCAGCCTTTGCCCTTTACCCTCTGCACACGGCGGGGCAGCCCCTTCCCCACGCCAGGCTCGCGCCTGCAGTCCCCACCACTGCCGACTACTGGCCCTCAGGTGAGTCCTAGCTCTCCCGCTGAGAGGGCGGGGCCGAGGGGCGCGGGCGGCCGCGGTGGGTCTTCGCATCCTCTCCCGGGTGGGCTCCTGAGTGCGTCCAGGGCCTAGAGGGACGTCCCTCGGCCTTTCCCCCACCCACCAATGTCCGACACATCTCGTGACTGAAGCGAGATTTAAACGGCATTGATTTTGCCATCTCTCCTGGGGCGGGGGGCAGCTTGAAGCACCACCCGATTTCCTTTCAAAAGCAAATAGGGTGCTGGGAACCAGGCCATCTAAGGGGCTTGAGGCAGCTGAAGCCGCGTCTCAGGAAGACAAATCCCCGTGGGCTCTGCGTGTGGGTGTTTGTCGTCTCTGTCTGTTCCTGTCCCTCTCCGCTGGGCTTGCCCGTGCGGCTGGTGACAGGCTTGGGGACACAGACGCGCCCAGGCCTGTGGTCTAGAGACAGACAGCCAGAGCTGCCAGCGGCTGGACTTAGGAAATGCCTCTGCCCCCCGACGGGAGGGGCTGGCACACA